>NC_081292.1:79425789-79737500 GCF_030435805.1 Mustela lutreola
GTGGTTCCATATGAGTTTGAGGATTATTTTTTCATTTTGTTTTGTTTTGTTTTGAGAGAGAAAGAATGACTGAGTGCAGTGTGGGGAGAAGCAGAGGGAGAGGGAGAGAGAATCTTACCCAGGTCCATGCTCAGCCTTACACATGGGGTTCAATCTCACAATGTTGAGATCATGACTTGAGTCTAAGTCAAGAATTGTACACTTAACTGACTGAGCAACACAGGTGCCCCTGAGGATTATTTTATTCTGTTGCCTTGAAAAGTGCTTTTGGGTTTTGATAGAGGTTGTACTGAATTTTTAGATTGTTTTGTGTGTATAGAGATTTTAATAATGTTAATTCTTTTGATCCATGAACATAGGATATCTTTCCATTTATTTGTATCTTCTTAAATTTCTTTCATCAATGTTTTATAGTTGTCAGTATACAGATATATTAGGTTTATTTGCAGATTAACATAAATGTCATTATTTTATTTCTTTTTAAGATAGTTTATTGTTAGTGTATAGAAATGCAACCAGTGAACCACGAGAGACTATGGACTCTGAAAAACAATCTGAAGGGTTTGAAGTGGTGGGGGGCGGGGTGGCAGGTTGGGGTACCAGGTGGTGGGTATTATAGAGGGCACGGATTGCATGGAGCACTGGGTGTGGTGCAAAAAATAATGAATACTGTTATGCTGAAAATAAAAAATAAATTAAAAAAAAGAAATGCAACCAGTTTTTGTTGATTTTGAATTCTGCAACTTTACTGAATTAGTTTTTTCTAATATTGTTTTAATGGAGCCTTTGGGGTTTTCTATGTGTAAGATTGTGTCAACTCCAAACAAATTTTATATTTTTCTTTCTGATTTGGATGCCTTTTATTTATTTTCTTGCCTAAGTGCTATGGCTAGGATTTCCAGTACTATGTTGAATAAAAGTGGTGAGAATGAGCATCTTTGCTTTGTTCCTGAGCTTAAAGGAAAAGCTTTCAATCTTTCACCATTGAGTAGGATGTAGCTATGGGCTTGTCATATATGGCCTTATTATTTTGAGGTACATTTCTTCTATACTTACTATGTTGAGATATTTAATCATGAATAAATGTTGAACTTTTGTCAAATATTTTTCTGCATCTATTGTGATGATCTTTTTATTTTTAATTTTTTTTTTAAAGATTTTATTTATTTGACAGACAGAGATCACAAGCAGGCAGTAGGCAGGCAGAGAGAGGAGGAAGCATGCTCCCTGCTGAGCAGAGAGCCCAATGCGGGGCTCGATCCCAGGGCCCTGAGATTATGATCTGAGCCAAAGGCAGAGGCTTAACCCACTTAATCACCCTGGCACCCCGATCTTTTGATTTTTAATTTTTCATTCTATTAATGTGGTGTATCACATTGTTTGACTTGTATATGTTAAGCCATACTTGCCTTCCAGGGATAAATCCCACTTGATTATAATATATGATTCTTTTCTTGTGCTGTTGAATTTGGTTTGCTAGTGTTTTGTAGGACTTTTGCATCATGTACATCAGAGATATCGTGGTGTCCTTGTCTGGTTTTGGTATCAAGTTAATGCTAGCCTTATAAAATGAGTTTGGCAGTATACTTTCTTCTTCAACTTTTGAAAAAGTTTGAAATGTATTGGTATCCTTTTTAAATGCTTGATAGAACTCACAAGTGAAACCATCTGGCACTTGGTTTTCCTTTGTTGGGAGGTTTTTGATGTGGTCTCAATCTATTTGTTATTGGTCTGTCAGATTTTCTGTTTCTTTATGATTCAGTTTTGTAGGTTGTATGTTTCTGGGATTTACCCATTTTTTTCTAGGTTATGCAATTTGTTGACATGTAATTGTTTATAGTAGTCTTTTATGATCCTTTGTATTTCTGTGTTATCTCTTGTAATGTCTTTTCTTTGATGTAGTCTTCTCTCCTTTTTTCCTGGTCTAAGGGTTTGACTTTTTTTATCTTCAAAAAAACCGTTTTTTTTTTTTTCCTACTGTTTTCTGGTCTCTATTTCATTTATTTCTGCTCTTTTCTTTATTTCCTTCCTTCTACTAACTTTGGGCTTTATTCATTCTTCTTTTTCTAGTTCCTTAATATGTAAAGCTATGTTATTTATTTCTTAATGTAGGTGGTTATCACTATAAACTTCCTTCTAAGAACAACTTTTACTATATCCCATAGTTTTAGTATATTGTATTTCTATTTATTCATCTCAAGCATTTTAAAATTTTTCATTGATTTCTTCTTTGACCCTTAGTTGTTCAGGAGTGTATAATTTAATTTCTACAGATTTGTGAATTTTCCAATTTTCTTCCTATTTAATGTCTATTTTCATGTGGTCAGAAAAGATACTTGATATGATTTCAGTCTTCTTAAACTTATTAAGGCTTGACTTATGGCATAATGTATGTTCTATACTGGAGAATATTTCATGTGCACTTAAGAATAATGTGTATTCTGTTTCTTGTTAATGGAATGTTTTGTATATGTTTGTGAAGTCCATTTTATTTTTTAATCTATTATTTATTTTTTAAATGATTTTATTTATTCGTTTCTTTATTTACTTATTTATTTTGGTGGGGGGGGGGCAGAAGGAGAGGGAAAGGGAGGAGAAAAGAATCTTATGCAGACTCCACGGTGAGCCCCACCCAGAGCTCAATTTTATGACCCCTGTAATTGTGACCTGAGCCAAAACCAAAAGACAGACACATTATCAACTGAGCCATCCAGGCCTCGCCCACCACCCCATTTAATTTATAGTGTTGCTCAAGTCTGCTGTTTCCTAATTGATTTTATATCTAAATGATCTATCTATTGTTGAAAGTGGGATATAGGAGTGCCCTATTCTGGGTGTTATATGTAAACAATTACTTTTGGAGCACTACATCAAAAACTAATGATGTATTTTATGGTGACTAACATAACACAATAAAAAAATAGTGCCCTATTATTGCTATCTCTGTCTCCTTTTGGTTCTGTTAATATATGCTTCATATATCTAGCTACTCCAATGTTGGATGCATATATACTTACAATTGTTGCATCCTTTTGATAACTTAGTTCTTTTATCATCGTATAGTGACTTTGATCCCTCTTATGACAGATTCTAAGTTGAAGCCAGTTTTGTCTGATGTATGAATAACTACTTCTGGGGGTGCCTGGGTGGCTTACTGGGTTAAGCCTCTGCTTTCAACTCAGGTCATGGTCTCCTGGTCTCATGGTCTCAGGGTCCTGGGATTGAGCCCCGCATCGGGCTCTCTGCTCAGCAGGGTGTCTGCTTCCCCCTATCTCTCTGCCTGCCTCTCTGCCTACTTGTGATCTGTCTGTCAAATAAATAAATAAAATCTTAAAAAAAAAAAAAAGAATAGATACTTCTGCTCTCTTTTGGTTTCCATTTGTATGGAATATCTTTTTCTATCCTTCAGTTTCAACCTATGTGTGTCATTAAAGCAAAAGATACATTTTTTTTTTTCCTGAAAGAGAATATTTAATAAAAAGTGGTGCATGTGGGCTTAAATTTCCTTGATGATTGCCTCAGTATTCTCCTTTATCTTTGTTGGTATAAGCTTAGTTTCACTGACATTTCTGGAGGATATTTCTAACTCTATCACTGAATGTTTTCCAAAGCCTTATAAAAGTAGTGGTCGTTGATTATTTCACCCATTTACCAAATATTTATTGAGCTCCTACAACATGCAGGACAATTTCTTCAAGAGGAAGCTGATTAAACATCAGCTCTTAGGTTGCCTTACTTATCTCAGCAGATTGCTCTTCCATAATAACTACTGTAATCAGTCCCCATTTTCAAAGGTTTCCCTGTGGTATTCATTTATTCACTTATTTAACAATTTGTACTCCTTAAGCACCTTATGTTCTTAGTTGAAGATTTGTATTCCTTAAGCATCCTATGTTCTTTCTACCCTATGTGGCAAGGGTTATATATTGAGGACAGCAGGCTGGTTATCCACCCTAAGGTAGTATGCATTCTGGATGGAGAGAAAAATACCAGGAAAGGTAACATATTATTACAGAAGAGATTCTTTCTAGCCTCTGTCATTTTATAATGATTAAAAAATAATTTGATTATAATATATAGAGAGAATATAAGTTGCAAGGGACAGAACTATTCAAATGGATCAGACTCTGTATAAATGTCTCTTATGTGACATTTAAACTGAAGCCAACCTCAAGAAAGAGACAATGTTGGTATACACAAAAGCTAAGCATGGAAAGGACAAAACAAAACTAAACATGTTCCCTACTTCAAGGAGACTAGTTTCAATAGGCAAGTCAAATCCCCTCTGGTCTATTTTTAAAATTCAGATTTTTGCAAAGTACACCTGTCAAAAGTTGCTTAATAAATACTTTTTTAATAATAGTGATGGTTTTTTAAAAAATGACTTTAACTAAAAAAAAAAAATGACTTTAACTATTAGTATTCCCATGAACACTAAAAGCACAAATTTTAAAAGATGCTTGTTTGTTTCTAATAGTCTTCATAGTAATAATACTTAAACAATGATTTTTTTCCAGAGAATCAAAAATTACAGGTTATTCTGGAAGTTTGCATTTACTAATGAAAGGTTTTATCTGATTTAGTTGATAAAAGATAAATTTCTGAGATAGTCATCTTAATTGGGCAAAATGATTATATTCTTTGTATTGTAAGTATGTCTAATTGAAATTTTAAGATGGTACATTTTGTTTTTACTTAGAGATATTTGATTAAGATCACGTTAAAATGTTTTAGAAAATACAAATAGAGATGTTTCACTACTTAAAAGTATTCTTGTTCTATTTTTGAAGTAATTTTTCTCAATGTCAGAAGAATATATCATTATAAAAATTTTTATCTTATTGCCCATGATTACTTTATCAGTAAGGAAGGATCAGATCACGACAAAGAATTTTCCCTGCTCTGTGCTCAATGATTTCTCAGAGGGAAGAGGAAAAAAATGTGGGCTGGCTCATTCTTGAGGAAGAAGGGAGCCCCCGAGGGGGTGAGCAGGCCCCCCAAGAAAGTATCCAAAAAGTGCTTATTCCTGGATCTCTGTTTTTTCTGGTCTCTGCTCTTTCCACTATGAAGGGCACTCTGAAGAAATACTATCCAGCAAAGAGAAGCAGAGCAAATAACACAATTTTCCAATTGATCAAATAAAATATTTGTTTTATCTGCTACATAGTGTTGATAAAAATGAAAAATATGTCTCACTTATGAATTTCCTTCATGATGGTGTTAATGAAGATTATTTTCTTCCCCCCTTTTCTCCCTTTCCTTGTTGTTTTTTTTCTTTTTTCTTCCTCCTCCTCTTCCTTCCCCCATGTTTCAACAACCCCTTAATCAATTGATTCCTTTAAGTCACAATTCCTGCATCATATTTAGATACAATTTGTATAAATTTTTACTGGCCCACATAATGTTTTTTTGTAAATCACTCGATGTTTTCAGACAGGTTGGCTTTTGCTAAATTGAATGGCTATATTTGAAACATTTACTCCCTTATTACAAACAGATACTAGCTTTTATTGTCACAGCCTTAGATCTGGGAGAATTAATGATTGGAATAGCAAGTAAGGGCTTATGCTATAAATTACCAGTTTAGTTCTTCTGAAAGTCATTCACATAAAGCTGGTTTCCACAACTACATAATTCCTATCACTAGCTAGTAATATGTATTTCATAGCATTGCATATGTTAACAATAAATGGTGACTTTCTGGCTTCATTGATCAAAGCATGGATAGGATGGTTAATATACATAGCATTCATTCCTAATTTGTGATCTGCATTAGGTAATATCATCTCACCATAATTGGATCTTGGTACCCAGACATATTAAAACTCACTTTTAGAATGCTTTGCAGCCACAGTAATAAGAAAAGATTTTCTTTTTGTGCTTCTGTTTGTTTTGTTCACCTTGTCCAGATGTGGATGTCATTGAGTGCTCCTTGCAGTTCCCAGATGATGATTACTCCTGGTGGGACCTCTTCATGAAGATCTGTGTCTTCGTCTTTGCCTTTGTGATCCCTGTCATCATCATCATCATCTGCTACACCCTGATGATCCTGCGCTTGAAGAGCGTCCGACTCCTTTCTGGCTCCAGAGAGAAAGATCGCAACCTCCGTCGGATCACCAGGCTGGTTCTGGTGGTGGTGGCGGTCTTTATCATCTGTTGGACCCCCATTCACATTTTCATCCTTGTGGAGGCTCTGGGGAATGCTTCTCACAGCACGGCTGCCCTTTCCAGCTATTATTTCTGCATTGCCTTAGGTTATACTAACAGCAGCCTGAACCCCATTCTCTATGCCTTTCTTGATGAAAACTTCAAGCGGTGTTTCAGAGACTTCTGCTTTCCAATTAAGATGAGGATGGAGCGACAAAGCACTAGTAGAGTCAGAAATACAGTTCAGGATCCTACTTATATGAGGGATGTTGATGGAATAAATAAACCAGTATGACTAGTCGTGGAGATGTCTTCTTACAGTTCTTCAGGAAGAGAAGAGTTTAATGATCTCGGGTTAACTCAGATTAGTACTGAAGTCTGAGATGGAAAGGTAGAATTTTTAATAAACTTTTAGAAATCTCATGGTCTGAAGTTGTAAGATGCAGGCTGGGTTAGCCACTCAGGTCTGTGGAAGTATCAAAGCTGTAGGGATTTGAGGAAGCAAATTCAGCCCCTTTATAAGGCAAGGAAGCAAGACTGACTCTCAGTTCCCTTGATGAACAAAGAAATAAGTCTTTTTCTTCTGGTTACCTAGATTTAGTCCAGGACCCATCTGCCTTGGCCTTTCTGTGCAGTGTGGTTCCAAAAGCTCTGTTTAGAAAAAAGGTTTCAGAGCTTAGTGGATGACCTATCCAGATGCTTTACATTGACAACAACAACCTGAAAAAAAAACGAGAATCATTTCCAGGACATGTGCCTAGCTCACTTTATGCTATGTGGACACACATTTCATGTGGCTGTGTAGTGATGACTCTGGCTTAAGTATGACTTGGACCCACACCTGAGGTGTCTGATGTATATGTATAATAAGAAATTATCTTGATATTTATGAAATTATTTAAACATGCAAAAGGTGATTTCCAACATAGTTTAATTTCTTAAAAGGCATGGTTCGTTTCGCAGCATGCTATTCAGATAAATAATTTCATGATAAAGCATGTCCTGATGTCAAGAAATACAAAGTGGTTTAAATACCACTGAAGTATATATATTGCATCTGTAATTAATAGTATACATGCTAATATGGGCTGGGCTTGCCCGCCAGTCAGGCACTTTCCTGAGGACACACTCACAATATCCCCTGAGTTATTAACAAATGATGTGGAGACATTTTGTGGCAACAGGAGCTTCACTCTGGGAATTGGTCAGACGCCATCTTTGTCTGACTCCGTCTTTTTCAGACCCTTGAGCACCATGTAGGCAATTCAGTTGTGCTTATAACTCATGTGTTAAACAACCAAAAAATATTTTACTCATTCCCAGGTTGTTGACTTGACAGAATCCAATTTATATGCAACATCTCTTCATGAATATATAGCCTTACCAAACGTTCTTTATCTGTGGAGGGAGGGCATTTTGCTCATGTTAATCTTGGGCTAGGATTTTGTGGTTTTTGGCAGGAAGTAGAAATATTTCTAATTGCGGGCTGAACAAGGAAATTATGTCACCTGTGGTGCTTGGCCATACCTTGCACTGTGTTCTTTGAAGAGCATACTAGCTGAGGATAATGCTATGAGAGCACATTTAGGATAATTTTGCTAAAACTTCCAGATGATATATTAATTCCCTCATCTTTCCTCTGAAAGTTATGATTTCAAAGGTAATGGCTTTTTCTGTAATTTGCCTGGGGAGAAAAAAGGGATAATTTAGAAATAACCCCTGTCTCTTCTCTTCCTTAATCTTATATGTTATTAGGGCAGCACCTCCTGGAATTTAATGGGAAAATCAAATTTATGGTCCTACATACTTATAGACATTATTACATCTATAATTTCTGTTCACTGTGTACTTTCTGTCTTGTATATATACTCCTTTTGGAAGCAAACCTTGCACTGAAGGCTTTATATGTGGCTATTGATGATACTTGTCTATATCCCAGATTTTCATGGCATCTGACAGATGACTTAAGGCCAAAAGGCAAAGTTCTTCCAAATGAACCCACAGTGCTCTTTGAACATTTCTTAAATTTCACTGATTTTCTTTCATGTCCTTGTATTCTTACAACTAAATGTAGATAGGGATAGCTTAAATATTTGTTGGCATTTACCCCATGGTTAAAAATCTTGGCTACCATATAGAAGGGATATTTATGCAGAGAGCAATTTCAGGAACAAGCCCTACTGATGGGAGAAATATACAAATCTGTTATGGAACAGTAAGACGCAGGGGATTTTCTTGAAGGATTCTTACACAGTGCAAAAATATACATTCATAGAATAAAATTATAGTAATTATAGTAATGGTTTCTCTTTCGCTTAGCACCCCTCGTGCCCTTATGGCATCTGTTGCCATTATTAGAGTCTGAACTTTAACCAGATTATCCTGCATGTCTTTATATCTAAGTTTGCAGCCCATGGAGAGAGAAAAGTAGCTCTGAGTGCCCATGAGAAATGTTCTAAGTTCTCTATTATTGTGGGGCACCGATTTCCCCAAACTTGAAGGAGAAAGGCTTTGTCATTTTAGGGCACCATTTTAAAGAATGAAAAAGTGAGTCATCCATGTTAAAGAAAATACCATTTACACAAAAATATTCATTTGTCAAAAGTGTGTATGTGGGCATGCGTGTGCAAGTGAGTGTAAATGTCTGTGTGTGTGCTCATGTGATCATGTGAGCATACATACATGAAAGTGTCAATATTGTCTTTCTGTGTGTGCATGGTGGGTGTGCATGGCTGCATGTGTGGATATATGCATGTGATTGTGTAAGTATGCACATGTGTGTGTACATGTTTGTGCATGTGAGTATTCATGAGTATATGTGTTTTTGTGTATGTGATTTTGTGTGCATGCATGTGTGTGAGTGCGTGTGTATATATGTGATTGTGTGTTCACATGCATGCATGTGTATGTGAGATAATGTATGTTTATGTTCCATGTTTTGATATTCCTGCTTTCTCATCACAACAAGGAGGATACATACAGACCAGAACTGTGTGTATCAAACCTCAAGATCAACTCTACCTAAATTCCATCTTCCTACCCTGGTGACTTCTGGAAGATAAGATCTATTGAGGGGTCATAAAAAGATACGGAGAAATGAAACAACCATGCAGGAGGCAGCAATGAGGATGAAAACCCATAATTCTAGCTGGGGGAGACTGGCATTAATGTCTCAGAAATACTCCTAAGAATCTAAAAGCATCCCCTATGCAGAGAGCTTAAGTCAAACCTCGAAGCATAATGCTACAAAAGAACACAGTTTGGAAAGTTAATTTTTAAAAAATCAAGGAATATTCACATAAATCTTAAGAAAGTAGTTTCATTCTATGATGTGTTGCTGAGAAATACAGGTTCTTAAATCTGTAGAACCACTATTGGATAATTTATAGAAGTTTTATCTAGTATTGGGACATAATAAGATGAATATCTAGAATACACTTCATTGGTATTCCTTACTAGTTCGCTCTAAAATTAGACTTTTTTAAGGACAGAACTATGACAATGTTATATGTCCATCCAATGGGATTTATTTTTTAAACAAGAACTGTTTCAAAGTTTCAGCATAAATATGAAAATCCCATCCCAAAAGGGCATAAACCTGTTTGCTTTGAGGCAGTTTTCTTTCCTGAAACAAAAGTATAATCACATATTCTTTATTGTATATATTTATATCTTGTAATTTTGGAAGGTGATAATTACACATTGTATATAAGATTGTGTGTCTTGCAATAAAATAAAAATTGTGCCTGCTCAAAACACAAGTTGATTACTGTGGTAAATCGTATATTCTTTAATGGCTTTGATGATGCTGTACTTCAGTAAGAACAATGTTAACTGTTTCTCAAAACTAAAAACAGTCTCTTTGTTTTTTCATCCATGACAATTTTGTGGATAATTAATGGAAAGGAGCAAAACATGTAAGGATCTAAACTATGATCTTAAATTCTAAAACCTACCAATCATTTAGGAAAATTCATGTCTTTCCACAGTTATCCTGTCAGGATCCAAGAATCAATGTTACACACAGCCTTCTCTATGGAAAACCACTTTTCCATTATGGAAAATATTCAAAATTTTAAAAACATAAAGAAATCAACCTCTGCTGCCTTTCTTCCAATACAACAGCATTACCACCATAAATCACTTTTCTCGAAGCCTCATGGTATTTGTACACATAAAGAGTAATTTAAAAACCTGTATCTTGAGAAAATGAAGTTTTTTTTTTTTTTGTTTGTTTTTTTTTTGAAGTAGAAACAAACTTAAAGAAAGGAAGTCAAAGAGGGACTCCTCTTGCTAATTGGAGAGAACACACTAGCATTGCCTACTTTTATTTAAAACAGCAAATTTCTTGTTACAAACTTTATCTGGTTGATAACTCAATTTCTTTTGGGATTGGATATCAAGTGTGTTATAGCTGTACTGAAGAGAAAACTCAATTTACAGCAAATTTTAGGCATTACAATATCTTCTCCTCTCTGTAATTAATTTGTTATGCTGTACATCCCTACAGATAGCCTCGAGGTTTGTAGAAACTAGTTGATAATGATAAAAAAACAAATACCGTAACTAATTTTTTCAGTAGCTGTTGCTTGAGAGGATGTTCAATCATATTTATGTCAGAAAATATGCCAGATTCTTTCTAGGTAAACAAAACAAGTATAATTTTGATACTTATATCTAAGAAAAACAAACAAGGAAATAATTACAATGTACTGCAATGAGGGCACAGCTTAGTGGATACAACCTATTCTAAAAGGTATATCTATCCATTTATGTAGACATACTTTTAAAAATGCTTTAATCTATGTCTATACATTGCACTTGAAACTACTAGAAAAGTTAGAGTAATGGTATTCTTACATATGAAGATAGTTAAAATGGCAACTACTAGTAAATAAGATAAGTGACTTTGTGGGTTTTAAAGAGTCAAGGAAGGCTATCTGTTGAAAGCTAAATCATTCAGGAACGATATAATCTTGGAATTATACTAAATGATGAGACATTGATAATTATGACCTGTGCTATAAAGGTGTTTGTAAAACAGAGACCAAACCACAGGGTCTAGTGTAGTTACTTTGAACAATTTTTAATGGAAATAGGGAGGAAATAGTTAAAAATAGCTGGTTTGCAACCAATTCATCCCTTTGAAAAGGAGCTCTCTTTACAGGTGGGACAGGAACAAAGATTGTTAACTGCCTAATATCCTCAACAGGATGTCTGAGAAATAATGATTTTTGCCTGGTGGAAGAGACCTTATCCAAGAATGCCCTTAGCAGGATGTCACTGGCTAGAAGATTACTTGTAATAAACCAGTAAGTTTATATTTTTGAAGGGCATAAAGTGAGTATGTTTCATAATGTAAACACTCCTTGCTGTTTGAAGGGGCCTACAATTGCATCAGAAACCTCAGCTGTTATTTAGGGAAAGAGATTCCATGTCAGATGTGAGAAAGAAGGACCAGAGACCACTTATGAAGTCTCAGATGACTCTCTACTTCATCAAAACTGTGGGTTTTCTGTATCCTCGAAAGTACAAATAAAACTTTATATTTCTGTGTGATAATGTGCCTCAACTAGAAATTCAGCCTAAAAATATGCTGTTCAAGCCTAGGAGTTATTTACTAAAGAAAAGTATCAGTTAAGTATTGATTTAAAACTAACAGTGTTGCTATGGCTAGTGCTAATTATTATACAACCTCTTGTTTATTGTTATATTGAGTGTTTTCTATGTCCTGTGTTCACACACTCAACGAGCCTATGAGTTAGTTGAAATGGAAAAGTCAAGTAAGTTTGCCAGTGTGACAGAATAAGTGGCAGAGACTATGATATGGAAAATAATGACATTTCTCAGGATTGGTGTTCTCAGATGTTGGTAAGCTGCAACAGAAGAGATCGAGAAAGTAAACATTAACATACACTTGAGAATTAGATGGCTTTGATTAAATCCCAGATCCAGCTCAGATTTGTGTGGTCATAGGCAAGATACTACTTTTTCTGCACGACAGCAACCTCTGTTAAACATTGACAGAAAGAATATCTCCCACATGGAATTATTGGGCTCCTCTAACAAAAGTCAGTACTCAATAAGTTTTAGTTAATATAATTACTATTATATTATATTATTCTCAATTAGACCCACTGCAAAAACATTGGATTCCATGATTTCCATAGTTTTTTCCAATTCTAAAACTGCACAACCCTGAAATTCGCTGTGGGCTGCTTCACACAGCCATGTGACACATCACTGCCATGTGACACATCATGCCATGTGAGGTCCAGCAGGTAGCGAGGACACAACTCTGGAAAGAGAACTCCCACAGCTATCTACCACAGTACCAATCTTGTCAAACCTTCCATTCTTTCCTCAGTGGCTCCAAAAGAAGAAAGGGGAAGACTGGTGGGAGTAGTAAGTCAGGGACAGCAGCATTAAAAGAAAAAAAAAATTATTTTTTTCACTGTTCCAAGAGTCATTGTTTATGCACCCTATTCAGCGCTCCATGCAATGCGTGCCCTCCTTAATACCCACCACCAGGCTCAACCAACACTCCACCTCCCTCTCCTCCCAAATCCTCAGTTTGTTTCTCAGAGTCCACAGTCTCTCATGGTTTGTCTCCCCCTCCAGTTTCCCCAAGTCACTTCTCCTCTCCTTCTCCCAATGTCCTCTGTGTTATTCCTTATGCTCTACAAGTAAATGAAGTCATATGAAGTCATATGATATTTGACTCTCTCTGCTTGACTTATTTCACTCAGCATAATCTCTTCCAGTCCCATCCATGCTGATACAAAAGTTGGGTATTCATCCTTTCTTATGGAGGTATAATATTCCATTGTATATATGGATCATATCTTCTTTATCCATTTGTCTGCTGAAGGGCATCTTGGCTCTCTTCACAATTTGGCAACTGTGGCCATTGCTGCTATGAAGATTGGGGTACAGATGGCCCTTTTCTTTTCACTACCTCTGTATCTTTAGGGTAAATACCCAGTAGTGCAATTGCAGGGTCATAGGGTAGTTCTATTTTTAATTTCTTAAGGAATCTCTGCACTGTTTTCCAAAGTGGCTGCACTACTTTGCATTCCCAGCAACAGTGTGAGAGGGTTCCCCTTTCTCCACATCCTCTCCAACACTTGTTGTTTACTGTCTTAATTTTGGCCATTCTAACTGGTATAAGGTGGTATCTCAGAAGAATGAAACTTGACCATTCTCTTACACCATACACAAAGATAAACTCAAAATGGATTAAAGACCTCAACATGAGGAAGAAATCTGTCAGAATCCTAGAGGAGAACATAGGCAGTAACCTCTTTGACATCAGCCACAGCAACTTCTTTCAAGACATGTCTCCAAAGGCAAAGGAAACAAAAGCGAAAATGAACTTTTGGGACTTCATCAAGATCAAAAGCTTCTGCACAGCAAAGGAAACAGTCAACAAAACAAAGATGCAACTCACAGAATGGGAGAAGATATTCGCAAATGACACTACAGACAAAGGGCTGATATCCAAGATGTATAAAGAACTCTCAAACTCAACACTCAAAAAACAGATAACCACATCAAAAAATGGGCAGAAGACATGAACAGACACTTCTCCAAAGAAGACATACAAATGGCTATCAGACACATGAAAAATGTTCATCATCATTAGCCATCAGGGATGGCAGCATTTAAAGGAATGTGCAGGTGAATGGTATTCACAGGTGGTGGTGGAGGGTGAGCAGAGATGTGGGAAGAGGAGAATGAGAACAGCACTGTCATTTGCCTCAGCTGCCACAGGGATGGGGAACATGGCATTCTGACAGCTGTATCCTTTCTCTTCTGTTCTGGGAAAGGGGCTCCAGATTTATGTATAGCCAAGAAGAAAACCCACAATGAAAATATTTATGCTCTTCAGTAATTAATTCTATTTAACAATTAGTATTCAAATGTACAAATTTTATATTAAAAAAGAATCATTAAGTAGTCTTCAATTTAATAAGTAAAATTTAACACATAAGTCAGAATAAGTAATACTTTTGAAGGATCCTAACACTGACAGTATTTAAGAAATAATACACGGTGACATCTGTTAGAAAAAAATGAATATATGCAGATGTTAGAAATAACACTAAAAATGGCACTGCTAATAAAAACACAATGTACAATCGTTTACCGTGATGACAAAATTCATGCTTTTCTTATACCCTCCATATCTTTCATATTTTATACCCCCTTACATCTTGCATAACAATGAGACTTTGTGGTTATTTATAACCAAATGTATCTTGTAACTCTCAGGTCTAAATTAGACACCATTTGGAGGATAAGAGATCCAGGTATTTTATTGGCATGGAGAAAAGATTGCAAGACAGGGGTAATGAGGGAAAATGACTTAAAATAATATGTCTTCAATCTGTGTACAGATGGGAGAGTTTTGCCATTCTTCCTGTAACCTTACACAAAACCAGGACAAATGCCAGCTGGAACATGCTTCCATTTGAGGGAACATTAAGAATGTTTATATTCTGAGATAATTTGAAGACTAGTACTCTCATAAACACTGAATAATTTTTTTTTGTAAAGTAGAAGATTTTTTTAATAGTCTGTTTTCATTTTGGAATTCTGCTTAGATGAATGCCCTACAACAAGATGATCCTCTCAAGATCTTTTCCAGTATGCTTCCTTTATTCTAAGCTACTTTTACACACCTAACTTTATTTTCAGATTAAAAAATAAATCTCAGTGTTTCTTTAAGTTACATTTTTTTTTCCTAAAGATTTCACCCATCTACTTGACAGAGAGAGATCACAAGTAGGCAGAGAGGCAGGCAGAGAGAAAGAGGAGGAAGCAGGCTCCCTGCTGAGCAGAGAGCCCGATGTGGGACTCGATCCCAGGACCCTGAGATCATGACCTGAGCTGAAGGCAGTGACTTAACCCACTGAACCACCCAGGCACCCCTAAGTTACATTTTGAAATCATTCTTCTGTACATAAGCATCTGTTTCTAAGGCCTACTTTTTAAGGAATAGAGGGTATTTCCATTTAGATTGATATGTAGGCAAAATCTTTTTGACTTATGGCCATTTTTTTTTAGTTATACCATTCAAATATTAGTTCAAATATAACTAAGGACTTAAACAATACCAACCCATATATACATGCCCCAAATCTCAAATACTTTGTCAGGGATTAAAAAAAAATTGAAGGTCAACATTGTCTTTATTACTAAATTGTTTTGATCAAGGCGTTCCAGGATTTCATTTTTTTGTGATTCAGCTATATGTTGCATTGGGTTTTCTGGGTGACATCTACTTGAGCAGGCTTTGCTAGTGTCTTTCTTATCATTATCATGGAGCAGATGAGGAAATGATTGGCAGTCAATGAGTAAAGTATTAGCTATCTTACATCACTCTTTCTATATCATAGGAATATAGAAGAAGCAAAAATCCAGTCATAAAGAATGGACATAAATCAACTTTCACTGGTCTCCAGAAGGAGGTCCATGGCATTGATAATTTAACTTAAAAATACCCTCAGACCATTGATTCTCTTTATACTTCTGCTGCTGGAAAATCACACAGCTTATGAAATAATGACAGTAATTTTCAAGACAGATTTGACTTATTGTGGCAGACTGTATTTTTCAAAGTGGCATGACTTTATCTTTCATTCCAAGTAAACTTCATATAGTGTGATTATATTGAAATTCTTCTTATCTACTTGGAGGTTTATGTGATTCCCTTGAACTGAATAGATCAGTGTTACTGTCTCAATTCAAAGAAAATGGTGGAAATGAAGCCATGTGATTTCTGAGATTAAGTCATAAAACACCACATAATTCTGCCTTTCTCTCATGTAGCCAGCTGCCATGCTGTGAGGAAGACCAAACAAGCCCTTGCAGAGAGACCGCATGGAGAAGCTATGGGTCAGTGGAAGAGCCAGCTGAGGCCCAGCCAACAGATGGCTTCAGCTGTCAGACAAATGAAGATACCTCCCTGTGATTCCAGTCCCTATTGTACAGTCAGTCCTGGCTGAGAACCGAGATGTGAAGCAGAGTGAGCCATCCTACTGTCTCCAAATTCCTCACCCACAGAATCAGTGAGCATGAAAAAGATGCTCGTTTTATACCACAGTGTTCTGCAGTACTTTGTCATATAATAATCAGAACAGACACAGATAGAAGCAGTCAGATTTCATGACCTGCCTCCACTCAGAACCTCCCGTTCATGTCTCCATAGGGAAGATATGAAAAACTACTCCTCTTTATGAGAAAAGGAATCACCCTGAGCTTCCAAACCTTGTTAACTCACCAGTGCATATCCCTTCTAAAGAGTAGAAGTATATAAATGCTAAGGCTTCCAAGACTTATATTAAATCTCCTTCCTCTAGATGTTACTGGACCATAAGCAGCAGAAAATAGACATAACTAAAAAGGCAGTTGTGGAGTGGGAGATAATACTGCAATGAATTTATTAACAATGGAAATAAGCAGTAAGTATAGACATTTTATAAGAATACAAAAAATAGGGTGCCTGGGTGGCTCAGTGGGTTAAGCCACTGCCTTCGGCTCAGGTCATGATCTCAGGGTCCTGGGATCGAGTCCCGCATCGGGCTCTCTGCTCAGCAGACAGCCTGCTTTCCTCTCTCTCTCTCTCCCTCTCTCTGCCCGCCTCTCTGCCTACTTGTGATCTCTCTCTGTCAAATAAATAAATAAAATCTTTAAAAAAAAAAAAAAGAATACAAAAAATAAGTTTCTTTTGGGTATGGATAGTTTCTCCATCATAATAGCTTATAAAATGTAAATTTATCATTACATATATTTCAGATTTCTAGATATTGTATCAAACTACACAAATGATATTCCCATAATGTTGTGAGAATGCTGGGATTTGGAATCATCTCCATTTCCTGACTTTATGACTTTGAATGTTATTTGACAGTTCTTTGTCTTGGTTTCTTTATCAACTAAAAAAAAAAGAAGATAAAAAATATCTACTTTAATAACCTGTTATCAAATAGATTGTTTGAAATTTTGACTTTAAATCAGAAATACAAATAGATATGTCCTATGTTGGTACAATGTTGAATACATTTCCTGAGGCAAATTGTATAAAGCTTAACAGGCTGAACAAAGCACCAAAGAGCCCATAATTATTTGCTCTTAGAGTAATTTATTTATTTTATTTGTAGTTTATTCTGTTTGCATTAGTGGCAGATGGGGTATTAGATTATATGACAGAGTACAGGAGCAAATTCATTAAACCTTTACAGAATAAAAAAAAAAAAAAGAATGGGAGAGCTTATAGTCAGCTCTTTAAAACTCAGAATGTTTGGACTGTAGTTTACAGTGACTTTCATGTAAGACTTATATGTTCAAATGGAAATGGAAGGTGAAGGGGATGGAGGGAAGGGGAGAAGTTTTTATTTCTGCTATTCTCCATGAATGAGACTATAATTCAAATGCATAGGACCATTTCTTTCATTACCTAATATACATCTGTTATCTCTGCGCGCGCACACACACACACACACACACGCACACACACACAATTAAATTGTGGCCCTGGTATAGAGGGACAAGCTGCAAAATCTTCCATACCATTTGGCAAAGAGCCTAAGAGGATGGCATTCCCAGCAGAGGTTGTGAGCTGGTGCAAGACCACAGAGGAGGTGGTAGCAGATGCACTGGGGTTGGCTGCACTCCACGCTTCCAGGCTCCAGCTGGCAGGGCACTGGAAGAGGAGGTGAGCCTGGAGCAGTGATAGGGGCACTGTGGGCAAGAACATGGGGCCTGTGGGAGATGCTAGTCCCAAGAGCAGACCCTCACTCCTAGCCATTCTTTCAGGGGAACTCAGTCTGCACTGGACACCCAATGATGAGCAAGCACTATAATCAACAGGTTACATGGAAAAGAAATTCTTAAACTCAATAAATGATTAAAATGACAATGATTGGAAATGATTACGATGACATGAACGTATATCATTTGGAAGGCAGTTTTATGCTACACACATATAGTCTTTTTTAAAAAAAGATTTTATTTATGTATTCGAGAGGGAGAAGGAGCATGAGCAGGCAGGAGAGAAAACAGCAGACGCCTTGCTGAGCAGAGAGCTGATGTGGGCCTAGATTTCCAAGACCCTGAGATCATAACCTAAGCTGAAGGCAGACTCTTAACCCACTGAGCCACCCAGGCACCCCCACATATACAATATTATCTAGAAAATAAAAAGAAATATGGTTTCAAGTATTTTGCTTTGGATATTTAATTTTCATATTAATTTACATTATTTTTATTAAGTACTTCTCAATAACACCCCTGCATCTATGTATATATTCATACACAGATATTTGAAAGAGAGAAATACTTAATAAAATACTATTTGATTAGTAACATTGTCCAGTTGTTAAATAACTGTCAAGAATTAACTTTAATAGCAGGGCATATGGTTAGTATGGTCACCTCTCTTTATGAATCGAATGCTTGGTTTATGAAGTGTCTTTTTCAAATGGGATTGAGATTCCTGTTGGCACTTAATGACTTTTATTGAGATATATAAGGCCACCCATTTGGCATTGCTCAACCTTATTGATCACTTCCACAGGAAATACTTTCTTCATCTTTACTGTGCCTGTGATAGTCTTCTTTTTTATTCATATGATACTAGTCTTAAATTATCTTCTTCCAGAAACACTTTGGAACATGTTCCAATCCCTTTCCCTTAGCCACCTGCATACAGTTACAAGCTCTTTTGAGTCTAGCTGCAGAGTCTTACACATAATATCTGTTTCCTCAGAGCTTAGCATAGTGCTTTGGAATATAACTTTTAGAAAACTTTTAGAAAATTCCAAATTTCATCAGGTCTCTTTCCAAAAAAGTCTCATTTCTTTCCCAATTTCATTGAGATATAATTAACATATAACATTTTAGAACTTTAAGGTTTACAAAATATTGATTTGATAAAGTTTTGTATTGTAATACTATTGCTGGTGTAGGGTTAGCTAATACCTTCATCATGTTCCATAAATTACCATTACTTCTTTTTTGTGGTGAGAACAATTAAGATCCAATCTCTTAGCAACTTTCAAGAATATTTTATAACATTGTTATCAATTTTAAAAGTCATAGCATAAAACACGGTGTTGATGTCACATGACTATATAACATTGCTAATATCTGTCACGAATGCCAGAGATGGGCCAATGAGTTTTCCTTGAAACACTGAAAAAGAAAATGACTTCCTAATGGCTACTAACATGAAAATACATTGATTTATTTGATATCCCTTAGGTGTAGTCACAATAGATCAGCATTTCTCTCACTATGTAAATTTGTTATTAATTCCAAATAAGCCAGTTAAGAGAAAGCATTAATTCACTGAGAATACTTTGGGGAGAAAATGGTGTTGGTATGGTATGTCTCTGTTATTTTTTACTTTCCTTATATTCATATTTTGTATTTTATTACTATTAACCATTACTATAAAATGGAAATAATGCTACTTCTGGTAGGGTCATAAAACATTGGTACCGGAAGTGATTTTTAAAATATGTGGTATTACCACATAATCCAGCAATTACATTCCTAGGTGTGTCCCCGAGTGATTTGAAAACTGGAAGCAACAAAGCTATCCCTTAATATGTGACTGGATAAACAACCATGGTATATGCAAACAACGGAATATTATTAAGTGATAAAAAAGAGCTATTAAGCCACAAAAAGATATGGATAAAGTTAAATACACATTTCAGTGTTAAAGAAGGCATTCTTAAAAAGCTACACAGTATATGATTCCAATTAGATGACATTTTGGAAAAGGCATAACTATGGAGACAATAAGAAGATTGCTGGCTACTAGAAGCTCAAGGGGATGGAGAGAAGATTAAATGGGTAAAGCACAAGGGTACTTTTTTTTTTAAAGATTGTACTTATTTATTTGACAGACAGAGATCACATGTAGGCAGAGAGGCAGGCAGAGAAAGAGGGGAAGGCAGGCTCCCTACTGAGCAGAGAGCCCAATGTGGGGCTCGATCCCAGGACCCTGATAACATGACCTGAGCTGAAGGCAGAGGCTTCCACCCACTGATCCACTCAGGCACTCCAGAGCACAAGGGAATTTTAGGGCAGTGAAATAATTTCCCTGATACTGTGATGGTGGATATACAATAAAAAACATATGAACTTCAAAACCCTTAGAACTTCACAGTATAATAAGGGAAACTTAACATATACAAATTTTAAGAATAATTTATGAGGTTGAGGGGTCCCAGGAAGGAAAGCAGATCATAACAAGAGGATCTAAGTATTTACAAATATATAAAATAAGTTCCCTGAAGGGGTGGAGAAAATGTGCTGATTAGTTGGAAATACTGGAGTCTATAAGACTAGAGACAAAAGAACTACATGTAAGCACTGTACTCCAGTTGATAAGGTGTTTTTCCCAAGAGGGTAAGGATTAGCAATGCTGATACTACATACCTGTATATTGGTATTAAGCAACTGAGTGAATAGATGGCAGATGGTGTGAGCCAAGTTTTTTTAGTTGGAGTGGGAATTTACAGACAAGTAAAGGGAGGAAGCTAGCATAACCAATGTAACAATGAGATGGAGATCTCAAACTAACATCATGTTGATCTTAATACAGGTACATATAGTTGGATATAGAAAATGTAGTTGTGTGGATATACTTGTGCTATTCTATAACATCTATTCCTTATTCTGTCAAGTGACATAGTCTTAAAGAGATGAAGCCCCAGTAGCAATGAGCATGCTTAGCACCCAGACTGTGGTTTCTAATAACATCCTCCAGTACCAGTGACCAGAGACAATTTTAGGATGAGACAAGTAATATATAAGATGAGCCTAGTACAACTTTAGTGCCAGAAAGTGAGGATGTGTTCAAAATAAATATATAAAGCCATAATTCAGAGAAGATGTCAAAGGAAAATGAATAGTCTCTGAATGGCTAAAGCTGGAACAATTTGAGCAAGAAAAAAAAGTATTATATTATAACCTAAGGTGTAAAATAAACATCTATGTGTCCATACTGGAAGAAAGAAAGAAGAAGAAAGAAAGAAAGAAAGAAAGGAAGAAAGAGAGAGAGAGAGAGAGAAAGAAAGAAAGAAAGAAACTTTAAATATTTTATGTAGATATTTCTCCCTTAAGGAGGTGTTATACAACCCCCCATTCCTTAAGTGCAGACTGTACATATTGACTGCCTTCCAAAGTATGGGAAGAGAAAAGAGTAACTTCACAGTAGAGTGAACTGACAAACATTCCCTTCAGCCCGGTGATGAAGGCTAACAACAATGATATGTCATGTTGATAGTATGTACCCTTGATGTGATGAGCATGGCATTTTACCTCTGTTTTCTTCCTCTCAAACTGTAACTCAAATCCATGTCATGATAAAAACCATAGGAAAATCCCAAGGAATAATACTTTTCAAAACTGTCAGGATCATCAAAAATAATGTAAGTTTGAGCAACTGTCACAGTTAAGAGAAGCCCAAGGAGACATCATTAAATGTAACGTGTACAGGTGGGATGCTGGAACCAAAAAAAGGACATGAGAAAAAAAAACTAAGAAAATCAGAATAAAGTTTAGACTTTAGTAAATACTTATGTATGAATATTGGTTCACTAAATGTAACATGTACCATGAAAATGTAAGATATTAGCAATAGGGGAAGCTAGGTAAAAAGTATATGGGAAATTCTGAACTATCTTCTCAATCTTACTGTAAATGTAAATTTGTTCTAAAAAAATAAGTCTATTTAAGACATAATAATCCTCCCACTCTTCTTGTATATTTGGTTCTGGCTCCCAGCTTCAGCCATTGTTTTTTCTCTTTGCTTTTGATCTTGGGAAGTTTCTGTAGATGTATCTTAAAGTTCACTGACACTTTCCTTAGTTGTATCCAGTCCACTAATGAGCCCATCAAAGAGATTCTTCACTTCTATAAAACTACTATAGTAGTTTTCATTTCTATCATTTCCTTTTGATTTCCTCATAGATTTCCATTTCTTTGCTTACACTACCTGTTTTTTCTTACATGTTGTCCACCTTTCTGTTTTTCCTGTCCACTTGACAGCCTTTAGCAAATTATTCATTTTATTTTAAATTCCTGGTCTGATAATTTCAAAATCTCTGATGTATCTGAGTCCAGTTGTGATGTTTGTTATGCCTCTCCCATCTGTACTTTTGCTTTTTAGCCTGTGTTTGTGGTTGCTGTTGTTGTCATTAAAGGACAGACATGATGTACTGAGTAAGAAGAACAAAGGTTAATATGCTTTCAGTGTGAGGTTTCAGGTTTGTCTGGTTGCTGGGTAGGCTGTATTTACTGTTTGCTATGCTGGCAGGTGCCAGGGGCTAATACATCCTCTGGTGTCCTTGTTTTCATCTCTTCTATTGTGTTTAGGCTCTCTTAGGGACTCCTAAAATTGGGTCTGAATCTTGCAGTTCTTTTTAGCTCTAATCCTCCATTATTATAAAGGAATGTTTTGGCTACAGTGGTAAGGTTGGAGGGAGGGTGATGCATTCTGTGTTCCTATGATTAGGTGTTGCCTCATGGCCCTGGGTTATGACCTTCACAGGCATCTCTCAGCTCCTTTTCACCCTCCTAGGTGGGTAAAAAGACTAATGGCGGCTGGTCTTGGGCATTTCCTTTCTCCTCTGTTGGTCAGACTCAGGTAAAACCCAAGCCAGGAGGTTCTAGGAAGATAGTTTCCCTTGATGGCAGGCTTTTTTGTATGAGAACAGAATGTTCTGGGTATATTTCATAATGGCTACTTTTATCTCCTCTTGCTTGAAGCAGGCAGGGATTATTATCTGATCTTTCCCTTGAGAATCTGGTGTGGTTCTTGCAGGTAAAACTCACAGAAGTATGAGGCACCCCTAAGACGAGGTTCACATGAATATATTTTTTTTCCTCTTGAGCTAATCCACACTCAGCCTCCAGGACAGGTACATATCTTTCACGTGTCCCCACCAGCTGCAGTGTCTGCTCCCTGTGGGTTCTGGTTCTCTGTACTCCCTTCCAGTTTTCAGGCTGAGTTGCCTTGTCAACTCAGTTCTTGGATAGATCTGAAGAAAAGTCACTGATTTCCAGTTTTTCTCTTGTGGGAAGGATGGGAGTGTTAACATCTGAGTTCTTTACTTGCTAGACAAGAACCTGGAAGTTTCCAGAAATAAAATGGAGTCAGGCTATGTTGCCTGTTCGAGGCACTGAATGCAGGGACTTGCAGTAGCTTGAGAGCAGAAGATAGCTCTTTGTTGTATTGACAGCCATTTGGCCACAGGCCGTGTGAAATTTGGATGTAAACTCAGTCCTATGTTGATACCATCCAACTTTTGGACACTTCATTCTATTATTCTACACTTTGAGCAAATTAATCAACAGAGAGGTCAAGGAAATTAAGCAGCTTAAGCTTAAATAACCAAATTTATGTGGAAAGGCATTAAATAGACTCCATACTTTCTTAGAAGTGTGACTTACATTTTTCTTTCTCATTAAACTTTTGCTTTAAGGGGATCTCAAAATTTTGTGACAGATTTTTGGCTGTTTCCATTAAGTGATCAACTTTTTCTCTAGGAGATACACATATTGTGAAAGATTAGAGACTGTTAGATTCAGAAAGCCAGAATATGCAAGAGAGACCAAATTTTCAGTGAAGATACTTATGCTTTCTGAGCACTGGAGGTGTCTGTCAGCCTCACAAATACCTGGTGCAAATGTGGATGAAGTCAGAATCCTCCACGATGTAGGAGAAAAATTTGGTGCCAGCTCTACTGAATATGTCATTTAAAATTGGATCTCAGCTCTGCTAAAGGTTGAGTCCTCTCTTTAATTCAAGAAGGCGCAAGGAAAGATTCATTTATTCTGCACCAAAGATCATTTCATCACTGCTATCAGGAAGCTATGAAGCTGCTTGTGCCAAGGGACACACAAGGTTATTTACCAGAGAGGTAACCTCCTTACCCAAAGGAGGTAACCTCCTACCTCCTTACTCTTGTCAATGTATAAATACCTGTCTCAGACTTGTTCCAGTCTTCTCTTGTAGGCATTTGGAAATAGGAATCAAGTAAAATGTCTCCTAGACTATGCTATCCTCAATATTGAACTTTTTTCTTCAGGGAAGTGGTTTCCAAACTCTTCTGCCATATGAAGCAATGAAGAATGTTCTGTATGAAGCTCTCCTTCTGGGGCTTTTGGGGCTGTCCTAGACAAGAATAGCACCTGCCATTGATTTAGGGCTTTGTGTACCAGCTACAATCCAAGCACTTTCCACGTGTTAACTCACTCGACTCTCAGAATAACTAAGAGAGACAGGCAGTACCGTGACTAGCATTCCCTGGGTGAGGAAATTAAGGCTTTGGAAGGGTAGGCCAGCTAGGCAAGCCCAAACTTGTGATAAGGGCCACTCAGCTCATGCCCTGGAACCTAGTGCCAAATGCTTTTTCGCAAAGGGATGCCTCTATGCTTTGCGACTATAAACAACAAGGGTGCTTCAGGTTCAGTGTCACAGGTACCATCTCAGAAGATACTGCTGGTCTGTGGAGAAGGGGTCTTGGGGGCTTTGGGCATACTCTCTGGCTCCTCTTTATCATGGAAAGGCTGTCATTGCTTCAGACACAGTAGTGGAGGGTGACAAATGCCCTGCAGTCCACCAACTACCACCTCAGCAAAAGTACTTTTTTCTTTTTTGTTTTTAGAGGCCAGCTTGTGAGCAAAAAAAGAGAAATGCATCATGTATTCCATGCTGATTTGGTTTCAAGTATTTTGTAATAAATTTTTGGAAACATTATCTTTGTATCAGGTGTTTTCTGTATGAGATCCTAGGACAGCCAAACAAAGAACCTCAAACTGGGTAGCTTAAAACAACAGAGTCTGTTGTCACATTCTGAAATCCTGGCATTGGCAGAACCTGGCTCTCTCTGAAGGTTCTAGGGGTGGTTCCATCTTTGCCTCTTCCTAGCTCTGGTAGTTGCTGGTGATCCTTAGTGTTCCTTGAATTGAAGACAAACAAACTCTGCCTCCACTGTCACATGGCCTTCTCCACATGTGTCTTTCTTATCTGTGTTTTCTCCTCTTATAAAAATACCAGGCATCAGGGAACCTGGTAGCTCAGTCGGCTAAGTGTCTGCCTTCTGCTCAGGTCATGATCCTGCGGTCCTGGTATGGAGCCCCACATCAGGCTGCTGCTCAGTGGGGAGTCTGTTTCTCCATCTCTTCCCTCCCTGCTCACGCTCGCTTGCTCTCTCTTTTTCAAATAAATAAATAAAATCTTTTAAAAAACAAATAAAACATGAGGCATAGTGGATTATTGGCTACTCTAATCCACTGTCACCTCATCTTAACTTGACTGTATCTGCAAAAGTCTTATTTACCAGGTCGTGGGTATTAGAGAGGGCACGGATTGCATGGAGCACTGGGTGTGGTGCAAAAAAACAATGAGTACTGTTACACTGAAAAGAAATTTGAAAAAAAGTCTTATTTACAAGGAAGGTCATCTTCTGGGGTTCTGCCTGGACATGAATTGGGGGGCACTATTTGAAGTTGGGTAGTTAAATAAATATTTACTTCTCAGAAATTCTGTGGTTGAGCAGAGCCAAGAATCTAAGATCCAATTCTTTATGTTCACAGTGACCAATGTAGCAGACTTTGAGGGTCATCTCCCGGTCATTTCTGGGGACTCACCTAACCAAGCCCCAAAATCTGACATGAATGGGAGAAACTGATGGTGGTGTCAACACTCACAAAATGCTATTGGTTTACTTGGGCTCAGACTGTGAAAGATTTTTAAAGGCTAAGTTTAAAGAGTAAGGTTTGAGAAAGATCTAGAGATCTTTGAGGAAATTGAGAACTGCATTTTGAAATCTAAGAAATTTTAGATCACCTAGATGCTCGGAAATTTTTAACCATTAATACTGAGAAACAACTGCCAATAATCTTGGTACCAAGTGTTTGCTGGCTTGCAGCCTCTGACCAGAGTAAAGCAAAAGGATCTGTATTGATTTATTTTCATGTTCAGTAACATGATAAAGCATAACAAACATAAAAAGTACAGTATCTGTATAATTTGTTTTCATATTCAGTGACATGATAAAGCATAACAAACATGAAAACAGAAAGGGCATGGCTGAATTTCATTTGATTCTGTGTTGATTCACAAGACTATCTGACATTACTGTGTGTCTTGTTATTCTTTCTAAATATGAATTTGGCAACCTTAGTAATTTCCTAAATGTAACTCAAACCTCCATGGAATCTGGTAATTAGGAGCCCAATGGTTAGTAAAAGTTCCAGAGCACCACAGTAATAGGTTTATGTACAAATTTTCTGCTTCCTGCCTCTATGTGCATCGTGAATTATCTATGCTCAGCATTTTATTTCTCTGGAATATGGTGAACCTATCAAAACTCAGCTCAGCAAAATATCAGAGGTTCTCTTTTGGTATGTCCATTTTACACTTTGGGTCTTGTAGACACTGCTTCATTACCAGGAGTTCAGTAAATCAATACACATGGTTTAATATCAAGTATTGATCTGGGGTGAAGAAGCTACCTTTTCTGCTATTATCACTACTGATGAGATATGGCCATGTAGAGGTTAAGGGAGAAGCTCAACCCTCCCTACTTTGATATGAATTTGGGGGAGCCAGGGGAAGCACCAGTCAAAAGGACATCAGTAAGTTATATACAGTGAATAGGGATTCCTCCCCATTCTTATTTAGATTAACAGTGACAATAATGTGTCCTCAAAGGTCGGCACTGCTGTTTGTGTCCTCTTCTTCCCTCCTGCCTCCCCCTTCATTCCCCAGACACTGTCTACCCTGCCTGGATGATTGGAACAGAATTGGCAGACCAGCACACTCAGTCATTATTAAGAAAAGTCTGCTCCTGGGAATACAAATTTGTATTTTGAAAGGGGATCCACTGCCACTGAGTTATACCTGTTGCTTGAAGGAGAAACAAACAATTACTTACTTGTACCTACAAAGAGAAAGAGGCATAGGTAGTGTTAAAACTCAGGAGTCTAGACTCTGTTTTGCATCCCAGGGCTGCTGCTGATCTGTCTTACCTCTAGATTATGTCCTTATGTATTACATAAGGATACTATTAGTACCTATCATGTAGAATTATGTGCAAGTTAGAGTGGTAACTACAACAGTAGATAGAAACAGTAGATAAAACCACACATTTATATTGCATAACCAAGAAGTATATTTCAAGCTCGAAAGAAGTCCCAGACAGATATTTCCAGTGGGCCAGTATTGCTCCTCCAGTGGGTCAGAGAAAAGTACCAAGGTTATGAGGTTTCCATCCACTCTCAGATGGGAAAGATTTCTATGGGCCAGGTCCTGTGATGGTACCCATCACTTCCACTGCCAGTCCACTGGCCAGAACTGTCATGTGACCACAGGTAAACACATGATTGGTTAGAAGGCATCTGTGTGACCAGGGAGAAGAGGTAGCGGATTTGGTGGACAACCAGCCTCTTTCTGTCACAAGACTTATGCAGAATAAATGAGTTAACTTATGCAGAATAAATGAGTTAACACATACAAAGTGCTTGGAATAATTACTGTAGATAAGCTTTTATAATTTTTCTGAATATTTAATCATAAAAAATTTCAAATATACAAAAAAGCTGAACCAGTCTTATAGTACACACCCCTATGCCCACCACCTAGATTCTGCATTAATATTTTATTCTATTTGCTATATTAAATCTATCTATCCTGCCCTCCAGCTATCAATCTATCTCATTTTCCCATCTATCGATGTAAGCTACATCAGTACATTCCTCCCCTAGATACTTCAACTTACATACTACCAATTAGAGCTCAAGATCTTTTTTTTTTTTTCTTTTGAGGTTTCTTCTTTTCTTAGGTACAGCATGCTTTGAGTTTTGATAAACACATTTCCCAGGATAACCAAATCTCTATTAATAAAGAGAATATTGCTATCATCTTATAAAGTTCCTTCTTGGCCTTTCTCAACTGCCAACATCCCCAAGGCAATCACTGTTTTAATTATTTTCCACCATGGTTGCCTATTATAGAACTGAAAACAAATAGGATTCAGTATGCATTTTTTTAAAGATTTTATTTATTTATTTGATGGACGGAGATCACAAGTAGGCAGAGAGGCAGGCAGAGAGGGAGAGGTAAGCAGGATCCCAGCTGAGCAGAGAGCCCAATGTGGGGCTCGATCCCAGGACCCTGGGATTACAACCCGAGTTGAAGGCAGAGGCTTAACCCACTGAGCCACCCAGGTGCCCCCAGTATGCATGTTTTTATATAATGCCTCTTTCATTTAGCATTATATTTTCTGAGATTTATTCACATTGTTGTATATATCAGTAGTTCATTCCTTTAAGTTGGTGAGTGGTATTTCATTGTATATCAGAGGGTCACCCCCCCCATTTTCCTTTTGCTGAACACACAAGCTATTACTAATAAAGCTCCATAAACATTCTGTACATGTCCTTTTGTGGACATGTGTATGTATTTGTTTTGAGTAACGTAGAAGTAAAATTGCTAAGTGATAGGGCTGGTGTATGTCTAGTTATATGAGAAATATGATTCATTGAAAAATGAAGAATAGGTCATAAGCAAAATAATTTCCATGAGACTAGTGATTCTTTTCATTGACTGGGTATTACAATCCTCCATGAGGCATAAAAACAACAGATACCAAGTCCTGTCCCAAATTAACACTGAGGAACACAATGAGAGGTCCTTGTATTTCTAAGGCACTACAGAATTTTTCAGCATAGTTCGTGTTAATAGCTCTGGGTCTCAATGCACTGCAGAAATTTTTCAGCATAGTTGGTGTTAATAGCTCTGGGTCTCAATGAGCTTCATGATAAAAGGTGGTATACTTATCCGCGTATCCTCAAAACCTAGTATAGTGTGGAATCCATAGGATATGTGTGACAAATATTTGTTGAACTGACATGTTAAGCATTCTGGCTTGAATATTAAATATTCTTATTCTTTCTTAATAAGTACATCAAATATTAGGTATAGAAAATCCAAGTACTCAAATGATTTCGATTAAGAGTCTTACTTTACACAGTAGTTCCATTTATATTTTCAGGGTTAACAAGCAACAATTAAGAACTTAATTTTCTCCACAGAACCCAGCAAAGTGCCTTGCACTTAGCAGGTGCTCAAAAAAAGACATATCTAATAACTAAACAAATAAAATGGAGTGGTTCTTATTACAATCATTTTAGTATAGAGAATGCACTCTTAAGTTTTGAGAACAAAAACTTCTAGAACACCAGTGTGGTTAATATTAAACATATTAAAATCATGGACAATGAAAAAGATTCATGCTTCATTATATTAATTCTCTGAGTCTAAAGACCATGAAGAAATTCTAAAGGTTCAACCAATTAAAAGTCCATAGGTTCAACGTGTACTTCAACTCTGGAAGTTCAATTATGTGACTACAACAAACACATGTTCTGAATATGTCCAAGGTGGTCTCCATTTTAAGTTTCAGATTAGATTTCATGCTTATTGATTCAGAGGAAGCAGTTACTCTTTTCCTGACAAGACTGTGGATCCAGGTAGAAAGATCATTGTGAAACTCCTTATGTTCTGACTCTCTCCTTTGGTCTGCCTCCTGCTCTTCCTTTCATGTTGTCTCCTCTCCCAATTTCTCTGTCCCTAGGACTCATTTGATTCCATCTTCCATGCAGATCACCTTAGGAATTCAGAAAATATCAAATAGCACTGACGACTTATACTTATTTCCATTCTGTTTCTTAGTAAAACAGCCCTAGAACTACAATGCCATACTTACAGGCCCCCATTTAGTTTGATAGAAAGATTAGGGGTCATTTTCAGAGGATTATGACTAACAAAATTCAAGCTATTTGTATAGGAGCTCATTAGGTTGTGCCCAAGACATGCTTTTTGTATTCCCTTTCTTTTATTCAGCAAATGTTTTTGAATAAATGAATGAACATGTGCGTGGATTACATGGAGTAGAATGTGAATGTTGCTATGGTGGTAGCAGACCTACATTCTGAATCATGTTTTCACTGAAAAACCTTAAGTTAGTTATGTTTTTCTCACCTGAAAAATGAGGATGGTAAGTACATCTCAAGATGATTATCAAGAGACGATGCAATGATTTATATTGAGATGAATTATAAACCATCAAACTATACCAAAAACAATTGCTACTAACTATGCATGGGTTAGCAACCAAGGAACTTTCCTGAGGACCAAAATTAAGACTTCCTATTATCTTTGTTTTATAGCAACAGGGGAAATTATTGGCTTTTGGAAGGAAACTGTGCTTAAACTAGAGTCTGTGTGACCTAAGGGAAGAAATAAATTCAGAAACTCTAATCTCACAGCATTGAGCTCTGTCTGGCAATGTCTGTCTAGATCTGTATGCCAGATATACTTGGTAAATGTTAAATCAAAATCCAGACAGATTTTTCTGGGCTGAAATTCAAAAGGTTTTTGTTAAGTCCAAGGTTTCCACTCTTGAACACAAATTTTCTTAGTAACATCATCATCCTGAAAAGGCAATCTTATTTTTCTGAGAAAATCTTTCTTTGGAGAAATCTTCTGTTCATTGTTAAAGGCCCAAGCCCACTAAATGATCTGAATGATTATCTGCTGAGAGATTTTTCTAAACTGTTTTCCTTTAAATGTACTTTCATGTATTGTAGGACCCTTAGACTTGGGTTAGTTTTGCTGAGACAATTTTATAGTAAGATAGAACACGATAATAAAGAAACTCTTAGCTTTGTCACTGCCTACACACCATAGAAATTCTAGGCTTTTATTGTTCAATTAAACTTTATTTCATCTTAAGGTCCATGAATATGAAATCTCACACACTCTTTATTTATTGAGACTGTTGCCTACTTACTTCCTTAGTGGTGACATACAAACTTAATGTTATGTAAAGTATAAGGTTCCTCTAACATATGGACTTGAAAAGATAGTTTTGTGCTAGTCCACAGGATATCATAAGCAGTTAATCAAAACCCTAAGATATTTAAATGCGTATTTATAGTCTCCGTTATGGACTGCTCTCCTACCTTTTTAGGCTTTGGTGGGTTCAATTCAGTTTGTAAGAACCAGAAGAACCAGAATGTTTCACAGAGAATATCTGAGACATAGGAACCCCCCATAGGATTCTTCTGTTGATTTTACTCTGTTATGCCCACTATCAGAGCCTGCTCTATTTTCCCACTAGAACCCAGGTCAGTACTCTGCACCTGTGGTTACTGGACTGCCTTCCTTTGACCTTGCTGATCTTTGAAGCTATTATACAAGTTCCTTTCACTGTAAAAATTCTGAAAAATCAAGTGTTCTCTCACTGCCTTCTGTTTAAAGAGCTCTGTCTATTATCGCACACAGCTTGGTTTCTGCCCCACCGCTCTGGCTCCAAACTGCATTTCACCCTCAGAGATCAGGTGTTAAACTCCCTTTTCACTAAAGAAGAAAGTTAATGCCCAAGTGAGGCTGTTTTCTCTCACTGGCTGATGTGACGTGAAATTGGGGTTCAAGAGTGAAGGGAGTTGGGTGAAACTGGAAGGGGAGGTGAACCATGAGAGACTATGGACTCTGAAAAACAATCTGAGGGGTTTGAAGTGGCGGGGGCGGGGGTGGGAGGTTGGGGTACCAGGTGGTGGGTATTATAGAGGGCACGATTGCATGGAGCACTGGGTGTGGTACAAAAATAATGAGTACTGTTATGCTGAAAATTAAAAAAAAAGAATCTTTAATAAAGTAATGTTTGGCTCAATTACTATAATGTGTGAATAAACGCTTAAGTCTTAAAAAAAAAAAAAAAAGAGTGGAGGGCCAAGAAAGAATTGTTGTGATGTTTTTGGTACAAAATGATGATTTTATTATAGGATGAGGACAGGACCTGTGGGCAGAAAGAGCTGCCCTGTGATGGTGAGCGGTGACTGATTATATACTTTTTAATTTGTGGGTGTAAGGGATAGCTTAAGTCTCTAAGGAATATGGAAGAAAGGCTTACAGGACCTTGAGGGGCCAGCTGCTATTAAGATAAGGCTACTATCAGTCTTTAGCAAAACATAAATACTAAGGCAGCATGAATTCCTTGAAGAAGGTCACACTCTGCTTGTTTCAGGTTTCTATCAGTGGGCTGCAAGCTGTAAGGAGATTTAATTTAAGCTACATTTCTCTTACCTTTGTTTTCCTCATCACCCATGGCGGATGTGGGTGATCAGTGCATGACGTCCTCGTGCTGCATCTGGGCTCTATGTCAACTTAGGTTCTTGATACCTCTGCTTTTTTCTTCCTTCCTTATTTCTTCTGCCTTTTGAACCATGAGCTGCCACCTCTCTAGTCCTGATTCTGCTCATCCTTGGTGTGTTCTCTGCCTCTCTATGGGCCTTCCTCTTGAGGCTGGTTCTCGGTGTCTCTGTCCCCACCACCCACCCCACTACCACCTACCTCAGCGTCTCTCTCAGCTCTGACAGATGGATCCCTCAAACTCCACCTGGGGGCTTGACTCATCTCTACGTAGTAGTTTCAAATCCTAATATCTCTGACTCACTCTCCTCTTCTTCCCAAACGCTTTCTCCCTGGCACACTTCCTATTTCTGTTCCAGTTACCCTATCGCTCTCGTCACTAAGGCTTCAAATCTCTGGCCACTTAGACAGGGCCTTTGCTTCTTTATAGCCAAATCACCAAGTCGCTTAAATTGTCCTTCACTGTATGGCTTCAATTCTCTCTTTTTTTCAGCCCTCCTGTAGTTCAAATTCTCATTTCCTGTCTGTCTGCTCACTTTAGGTCCCTCTTGCCCCCCTCCCCCACCACCCATTCTCTCCCTCCACCCCTCAATTCCACAGCCATTGTCTGGCTCATCTTCTTCATCAGCTCATGGTAACAGCAACAGCTAGTCCTTGTGAACATTTTCTAACTCTTTTGAGTGGTTCTTTACTGTGGAATATACATACCTTACTTCAGTTAATCCTAACAAAAATACTATGAGGTAGAACTCTTATTCAGATACTCAATTTCCAGGAAGAAAATTAAGGTTCATAGAGGTAAGTAACTTGGCCAAGTTCAGAATGGGAATTCAGAATGGGTCACCTGCTTTTGGAGCACATGGGCCTGTGTTCCACACAAAAGTGGCCTGGAATCTGGCGTCCCGGTGTAGACTCATAGGTGTGGACCTGCAAGACTCTGATTCCCCCCCATGTCACTGTACATTTCCATTTGGTAGGAGGGGGCCCGTTACTTGACATCTTGTGTTTACTCTAGTTCTGGGTAACTATGAGAGCCACTGAGTTCTGAAACCCACCCCATTGTCTGCAACCCTACTGAGCTGCCTATTTCTTATTATTTCCATCCTCCCTCCCCACAACACATTTAATAATTGTCCTTATTACTGTCCCAGCTGCCGTGGGACCTCAACGCTGTTACCTATCAAGGAAGCCTGTTCCCTAGCAGGGAAGCCTGCTAGCATACCTCACAGAGTCTTGGATCCAAACTTGGATGGAGTTTGTGGCATAACACAACTGGTACTTGACAATGACTATCCTGAGGACCCTGTCACTTTCCAGCTCTGCTTCACCAACTCAGATATTACCCCGACCAGTAGTTAAATTAGTCAATTATGACATTATCTTTCTCTCTAGTCTTATCCTAGTTGGAATCCACATGATCTAAGTGGGACTTCCTCAGTAGGCCATGCCTGATCCAGCCACAGGGACGGCTTTGGTTTCCCTTTTCCATTCCATTTTCCAGCAATCCTGGGGGTCTCTGCACATCTCCACAGGCTCCCACTCTCTCCTGCGCAATTACAGCAATGCACTGTCTTCACCAGTTGAATGTGAACACACCAAGTTTAAGGGTGTGCTTTAGACCTGTGATTTTCAAGCTTGGCTGTGCGTCGCAATCATCTGAGAAACATTCAAACTGCAGATAACGAGCCTGTGCTGAGGTCCTGCTGAAATTCAGGACTGGCAACCAAGACTTCTTTGACTCCTCAAGACTTGTGCATAATGAACAATAATTATTCATGACGGTCCTAGTTTCCTTAAGTCTTCAGTGGAGTCGTAAATTGCATAGGCTATGTAAACCACCTGGCCCAATGCCTGACACATAATAGGTAGTCAGTAAATGCTAATTACTTTCCCTCCTCCTTGTTTTAGTCATCTCAAGTTTTATAGCCTTCATTTGTTTAAATAAACATTTTAAATAGATTTACATTTCCTGTATTTCTTCCTGTTCTGTATATTTATGGCTTCTTCAGTAAGCAGTTCTCTGGCTTACTCTTGACCTTCAATTATCCCTTTCAGACTCTTTCTTTGACATTTTAATATTAAACTCATTTGCCAGCCTGCATATTCCTCAGACTTCTATACAATTATATATTCTGCCACCTACCTTTTTCCTATTTTTATGAATAGTCCTTGCTTCTTTATTTTTTGGTATAATTTTCTTCCAGTAAATAGTGAACCAGACCTTGAAATCTCAGAGCCATTGATTTGTTTTGCTTTCACAATATTTTAATTTATTTAAATTACCTTTGTTAAACATTATCGGAAGACCTTAGAACTTCTTAACATTTAAGTTTTCTGTCTGGAACAGCCTCTACTGGTGGAAAAGGTAGATGAGAATTTCGAAGATGAAAGAGATCTTGGGTTCTATCAGTTCACTTGGTTCATTTTATACAGAAAGCAACAGACACTCTAAATGAGTTACCAAAGTTTACATTGCTATCTAGTGGCAGACTTGCTTTTTGGGAGGTTTGGTGGAGGGGAGACTAGCTCAGGTTTAACTGTGACATTTTAAAATTATATACTTGCTTGGACATCTGCCCACCGCATAAGAAACCCTCTATGGTTTCTTAAAATAACAACAACAAGACCAGAAACCAAAAAACCACCAAATAATCAGAGGTTTGGGATTTAATAAATTTATTCCTTCAATTACTATTTATAGCATCCATTATTCCTTTGAATTACTAGACAGATCTGGCTGTGGCCAGTAGTTAATTTCCAATCTCCGGTGTTGGAAAAGTTCAGGTTTTCTGAGTATCCTGTTTGCAGTGACACTGGTACAGAACTAGTACTTCCCCATTTTGGGAAATTTATAACGCACAAGTGAAAAAAAACCTTTTTCTTCTTTGAGAAGAAAGAAAGCCATTCCAGGATGCCTGGGTGGCTCAGTGGGTTGAACCTCTGCCTTTGGCTCAGCTCATGATCTCAGATCATGATCTCAGGGTCCTGGGATTGAGTCCCACATGGGGCTCCCTGCTCAGCCGGGAGCCTGCTTCTCTCCTTGCCTCTGCCTGAAGTTCCCTCTGCTTGTGTGCCCAAGCACAATCTCTGTCAAATAAATAAATAAATAAATAAATAAATCTTTTTTCTTTAAAGTGAGTATTTTAATGATTGCAATGTACGTACATGAACCAATAAAACAATAAATAAAAGGAAAGAAATTAAAAAATTTCTCAAAATCTAACAGATCTCTCTATCCTCCTGCTCCATCTCCTCAGGCTGCTCCCCACCCCCAACCCCTGCTCCAGGGGAGCAAGAGAGACCAAAAGTTAACCTGATTAACAACTGAGTGTTCAGCAACAACTGAGATATTCCTTCATTCCCCACATCCAATGTAGGTGCTTCACAGAGTAGGGAAGGAAGAATTTTCTCTGCCCCTAAGGTCCTTTGAGCTGGACTAAGAATAAAATTGACATGAGACAGATTAATGGGAGAAAATCAAATTTCATTTCATGTATAAGAGGAATCCATGCAGACAAGAAATTCCAAAGATGGGCAAAATGAGGTCTGTACATGACTCTCAACTGAAGAGAAGAGTGTAGGGGTCTGGGACTTCAAAGGAAAGGAATACAATTCATAGGAAGATGAAAGAATAAATGTAATGTAATAAAAAGGATAAAAAAAAATGTTTCCTGGGTTGCAACAAGGGGAAAGAGAGGACTTTGATCAAACAGGCCTTGTTGGGTTCCTCCTGTGCCTGCATGTAGTTACCTATGGTGGTAGTGTTGTGGGATCATGGAGCACAATGGCCAAGAAAGAATTCTTGAGATGTTTTACTGTTCAAGTTAGTAATGTTACAGAACCTGGACTGGATCCTGACGGAAGAACCAAGCAGCACTCAGAGATTTTGGAGGATCGGAGGTTTATTTAACACCAGTGGGCCCAGAGGAGATTGTTCTCCAAAGTTCTGAGCCCTGAGCACAAGCAGGGAGAGGGATATATACCCTTCTACTTCTGCATACTTGATACTTTTGGCACGCAGGGGAAAGGGGTAGGAAAGAAGAACCTCAAGGGCTTTGAGACAGGGACTGGAATTCCCTTGCTGGTTTGGTCAGCCATCTTAGACCACAGTTTTTCCTTATCAGTAAGTTTATTTGAGTTGTATGGGGGTGGGGCCTATGGGCAGAAAGAGCAGCCTTTTTGCTATATGAAGGTGGTGGTTATATGCTTAATGCTCAAGGGGGTGGGACGTGCCGGGACTGTTAGATCATAAATGTCTTCTTCAAATTTCTACTCATAAAACTACTCTCATAAGATTTATCTGAGGCTTATCATTCAGTTCAATATTAACTACCAGTGAGATGTTCAGGCAGTCATGAGACCCTTTAAGAATGTAGAAACCAGGGTGCCTCCATGGCACAGTTGGTAAAGAGACTGCCTTCAGCTCAGGTCATGATCCCGGAGTCTCAGGACTGAGTCCTGCATCAGGCTCCCAGCTCCATGGGGAGTCTGTTTCTCCTTCTGACCTTCTCTCCTCCCAAGCTTTCTCTCCCTCCCTCTCTCCCTCATATAAATAGATAAAATCTTAAAAAAAAAAAAAAAAAAAAAAAAAAAAGAATGTAGCAACCAGCCCGTATTTGAGCCTTATTGAAGCAATGCAGGCTATAGGTCAGCCTTCTGGGCTAAAGGTGAGTATTTTTCTGCTTCTATCCCTCATCAATAGCTCTCTTCCTTGAGCAAGCCCTCTGTCTAAATTTTTAGGCAGTTGAGGGGGAAATAACAGGTTTTTCATGAGTCTGCTGGGTTTTGATTGTTTTTTTAACTCCAAATAATCTTCATGCCAAAGTGAGCCATTTTGGGGCCACCTGCCCTACTTGGCCCTTACAAAAGAAAACAAAAACAAAAACAAAAATAACAAATGTATAAAATGTAACAGACAGACAAAATTCATTCATCCAATGGTGGTGGGGGGTAGGAAGGGGAGGTGAAAGCATAAATGGCAGGGGGAGAAAACGAAGGTGCCAAATCAGTCACTGCTCAAAGCTGGCAAATGTTAAAATAGGGCTGGGGGAATCTTGGGGCCCTTTCAGGTTAGGGGGTATTGTTAAGAATGCACATATGGGTGTCAGGAAGATTGTGCCTTGTGCTCCCCAGAGACAAAAATCCCAATTCTTCAGGGAGAAGGGAATATGCAGACCCCAGGTGGAGTCTGGTGAGGAGAACCGAGAGAAGAGCTGCCCCAAGGGTCCTTCTAATCCCACCCCTTCCCTCTGGCCCCTCTGGACACAGGCAGCAGGTGGTGAGGGTATAGGTGGGTAGCAGCCTACAGTTAACTGGAGACCAGTGCGGTGAAGAGAACTGCTTTGAGGAGAATTAATGCTCAGGGCAGACTGCAGGTAGGCAGTCTTATGGAAGAGTCTTTGTTTAAGAAGGCCACTAAGAAAAGGTGCATGGGCTCATTGCCATGTATTGAGTTAATATGAGTAAATAAAGGAGGATAGAGAATAGGAGCCACTGATACTGGATGAGGACTGCATTCCTGTGAGGAGAACCAAGGCAAATCACATCCAAGCTAGTAAGGCCAGTTACTTTCTGACTGATAGTGGTGGGTGCATTGATTCCTTTATTGATCTAGGGATTTCAAAGCAGTTTAGTCTGTAGACAGGGGCATATGCAGAAGACTAACCAGCTGAGCAAAAAGATAGGTGGGAAAGAGACTCACAACATTCCCTGGATGAAGAAGAGAGTCGGCAGCAAATTGTTGAAAAGCATATGAGCATATGAGCATATGTTTTGTTGATACTAGGGAATGGGGGAGGCTCTTCCCTGATACTTCGAATGCCAGATCCACTATATCCTGAAACCAAATGGCACTGACAACTTTGCTAAGCACAGGTAGTGGGGAGTACCCAAGAAACACTGGAAATTGCTATAAGAAAGAATTTCAGCCAAAACCAAACATCTCCAAGTAGCCATGGATCACCCAAGCTTGTGCTATTTATGACTGAAGCTCAGGAATAAATTCTTGATGAAACAAGTGGAGAACATACCAGAATACTCCACCATTCCAGGCACAGCACTGGAAAATTCCAGTAATAATGCATGGCTCACTCTCCTGCTTCTGCACTATGCCTCCACTCTCCACTGTTTGGAAACATTACTTGCCTTTCGCCAGTATACTCCTCTCTTTTTTCTTGAAATTGAGCATCTAGCTTTGAGATGGCACAAATATCCCAGACAGAGACTTTGATCCCCTTGACAAGGTCCTGGAGAAAGATTTTGATGCTATCAGCCATCTCTTCATCTCTTCATCACCCACGCTTTAACTACACAGAAGAGAGGCAAGAGTCCCCCATGAAGGACATGGTAGCCTTGTCACTGGAGCTCCAGCCACAGCATGGACCCTCACCCACTGAAAGCTGCTTGCTTTCTTTGCACCTGGTTGCTTCTCCTGCCTGCAGTTTCCCAGGACCACGCTCCTTTTCCCTGATGAATTGTCCTGGGTTTGATCCTTGGACTTTCTTCCTTTTCTATCTATAGTGGTTCTGCTAGTGATCACACCAAGTACCACAGAGAGCATTAATATCATATACACTGATAATCCGCAGTGATATCCTCAGCCACACACCTCTCCTAAAAGCCAGAGACTACACAGTTAACTGCTTACTCAACATCTCCATCTGCCTACTTAATGAATATCTCAGAATTAACAAATTCACAATGAGATTTCCCCCAACAACTTCTCCCACAGAGTCCCATCTCATTTGAGAGTATCTCCATCCTTCTCATTTCTCCACCTAAAAATGCAGGAGACACTTGGCATCTTTTTCTCTCACATACTACATCTGATACATTGGGAAATACTGATGATTCTTTCAAATATTTAAAATATTCCTGAACTTTCAAATATTCTTGAACTTCAATTTCTACTTCTGCTTGAGTGAATGGACCAGATTTATCTCCTCCTACAAATAACTAGAAAAATTGTCAAATTATGTAAAATGATTGTTTCAAAAATACCTGAAACCAGGTGGAACAGGGCTGTGATCCCTGAAAGGAGAGAAAAAATGAGGTGAGCCTACACCTGCAGTGACTTCTGCCTGGAGACATATGTCCTGACCACGGAGCAAGGAAGGGACTCTTCAGTGGAGCACAGCCATCTTGCTGATTTGAAGAGACAGATGGGAGTTCAGAGAGGTGGATGTGCCTGAAATAATGAAGGCAAATCACCAGACAAGAAGGAACCACACAGAAAAAGTGGTCCAGAATCTTTGGTGGAGTATTAATCTATGAATGTGAAAGATGAAACTCCACAAGTCCATGCAAAGAAAACCGCTGGGAGATACGAGGTGAACAATTCCTACAGTTCACACTGTTATTTGAATTGTGTCCAGACAGAGTACAAAGAACTTACTCGAAACTTGAAGAAATCAGTAAAATTTTAGAAGAGCTAAATTAATTCTAGAGAAAAAGATAGTCTAGGACTGCCCTAACAAAGTTCTAAAACAACCCCCCCCCCAAAATATCAGCATAATCCTGGGAAAACTTAATTGCCGCCCCCCAAAAGACCAACATTTTTAAAGTAAAATAACAAAATGTAAACACTCAGCAATGTAACATATGCAATGTCTGGCATCTAATTAAAAAATACTAGACATGCAAAGAATTAGCAACTTATGACCCATAAGCAGTAGGAAAATGAGTCGGAAATGATAGAAATGGTGGAACCCGGCAAGAACTTCAAAACAGCAATTATACGTCTTATAAATGTGCTGAAGGATTTATACTAAAACACTAACATAGTAAGGACATGTCTATGTGTGTGTGTGGAAATAAAACTTCTAGAAATGACAAATGTATGAAATAAAATACTGCATAAGATAAACAGAATCAACACTACTGAAGAAAAAAAAATAACAGTGAATCTGAAAGCACAGAAGAAGCAAAGGCTACAGTAGTAGCCAAGTGTCTCATGCAAAGGCTACAAGGTAAAGAAAACAGGGAGCGCCCGGGTGGCTCAGTGGGTTAATCCTCTGCCTTCGGCTCAGGTCATAATCTCCGGGTCCTGGGATCAAGCCCCACAGGGGCACAGCAGGGAGTCTGCTTCCCTCTCTCTTTCTGCCAGCCTCTCTGCTTACTTGTGATCTCTCTCTCTGTTACATGAAGAGATAAAAAATCTTAAAAAAAAAAATAAGGAAAATGAGGTGCCTGGATGGTTCAGTGGCTGAGCATCTGCCTTTGGCTCAGGTCATGATTCCAGGGTCCTGGGATCATGGTCCAGTCTGGTTCCCTGCTCAGTGGGGAGTCTAGTTCTCCCTCACCCTTTGCCCTTCCCCCTGCTCCTGCTCTCGGTCTATCTGGTAAAAAAAATAAAATCTTTTAAAAAATAATGAAAAAGCCTCAGTGACCTGCAGGGCCTTATCAGGTGACCTAATATATGTTTAATTAAAGTCCCAGAAGATGTGAGAGAGAGAGGACAGAAATGGTACTTGAGGTAATAATAGTTGGGAAATTTTTAAACCTGAGTAAAACCGTAATTTGCAGAAAGAAGAAACTCAATGAAACCCAAACAGTATGCACAAAGAAAAAATAATAATAACTGTTAATCTAGAGCTCAATATTCTGCAAAAATTTCCACCAGGAATGTGAAGGTAAAATAATGTCTTTTCCATACCAAAAAAGACAGAGAGAATGTGCTGATAATGATTTGTACTATACAAATGTTAAAGGAAATTCTTTAGCAAAGAAGTAAGGAAAATGAGATGCAATAGAGATGAGGTCTTACATAAAGTCATGAAAAACAATGGGAATGGTATATATTTGGGTAAATGTAAAAGATTTTCTTATGTCTATTTTCATACCTTTAAAAGAAAATTGAAATCTTTGAAAGTCATGGCTCAATAAATCTGTTAAAAAGTTAAAGACAATTGTTTAAAAAACAAATACTATATTATACAATTTTTTTTTTAAGAGAGAAAAAGAGAGAGAAAGTGCAGAGAGGGAGGGGGACAAAAGGAGAGGGAGAGAATCCCAGACTCCATGCTCAGTGGGGAACAGAACATGAGGCTCAATCTCACAATCCTAGGATCATGACCTGAGCAGAAATCAAGAGTTGGCGCTTAACCAACCGAGCCACCCAACCATTCCTGTATTGTAGGATTTAATGCATATGTAGAAATAACATACATGGAAGAATGGGTCAAAGAATGAGAGGGGAGAAATCGAAGTATGGCAGGAAAAAATTCTTATTTTATATGTAAATGGTTATAGAATTAGTTGAAAATAGACTAGGAGATTAAAGATGCATATTATAAACCCTAAAACAACTACTAAATAAATACAAGAACATATAGCTAAAATGCCTATAGTAGAAATAAAATTGAATATTAGAACATGGTTGGGTGGCTCAGTCATTAAGCGTCTGCCTTTGGCTCAGGTCATGATCCTAGGGTCCTGGGATGGAGCCCTGCATCAGGTCCCTGCTCAGCGGGAAGCCTTCTTTCTCCCTCTCCCATGGCCCCGCTTGTGTTCCCTCTTTCGCTGTCTTTCTCTATGTCAAATAAATAAATAAAATCTTAAAAAATATTTTAAAAAAGAACATGGTTGATTATTCTATAATAAGATAAAAAGAGGAAAAATAAGAGCAGAAAGAATTGAAAAACATAGCAAACTGGTATACATAAGCCAACCATATTTGACAATTACAGTATAAATGTAGGAGAGGGTCTATAATGGGACAGCATCATATAAATTTTGGTGGGAGATAGAACTGTACTGTACCTTGACTGTGGTTGTACTTATGAATCTGTTCTATGTCCCTATGGATCTGTCATAAACACATACACTAAAAAAGTGAATTTTACTTTATTTATTTAATAAAATAAATTTAAAAAAATAAAATCAATGCTCAGCATCATTAGTTGGGAAATTAAAGTTGCAATGTCAGGGTACCAGGGTGGTCAGTCCTTTAAGTAACTGGCTCTTGATTTTGGCTCAGGTCATAATCTGAGGGTTTTGAGATTGAGCCCCAAGTCGGGCTCCATGCTTAGTGTGGAGTCAGTTTCAGATTCTGTCTCCTTCTTCCTATAAAGGCCCTGAGGTGCAAACCCAAGTAGAGCAGATGTTCTTTATGAGAATTCTAAGAGCTTTTTATTTTCTTCCCCAAAACTGAGATTCTTGGGATGGTTTTTAAATAAAAAGGTTAATAACAGGCATCATGGTGATGGGCTCAGTATTATCTGTGTAAAGATACTTAAAGGGACCAATATAAATTCTTACAAAATCTTATTCAAAATCAGAAAAGGTTTATTTCTTTTCTTTTTTTTTTTTAAGATTTTATTTATTTATTTGACAGAGATCACAAGTAGGCAGAGAGGCAGACAGAGAGAGATTAGGGAAGCAGGCTCCCTCCTGAGCAGAGACCCTGATGTGGGACTCAATCCCAGGACCCTGGGATCATGACCTGAGCCGAAAGCAGATGCTTTAACCCATTGAGCCACCCAGGCGCCCAGAAAAGGCTTATTTCTGACTCAGCAATTCTCTCTCCAGAAGATCGTGCTAATTACAACAACAACAAAAAAAATTAACAAATTTTATCAAATACGCATTTGTGATAAATCTGTGCTTTTCTTTAGGGATCTAACCAAATAAAGAGATAAATACATGAGGTCTAAGGTAGATATTTCAAGACCCAGAGATTATTGTTTATGTGTTGAGTATGGAACAGATCAATTTCAGTTTCCTGATTGAAATTAATCTTGTAATTTCTGCCTCTCAAACTTCATATGAATTGTGTGACTCTCAGAGTTGGTCTCTGACATGCAATCCTTGGTATCATACCCAAAAGGCAGATGGAGGAACTCTCATTCAGGGATAAGTGAGCAGAGTTACAAAGCACCTTTCCCCCAAGGATAGAATTCAAGCCAGGATAATCTAATTCCAAATCCAGTGCTTTTCCTTTTTTATTTCGAGAGTCTTTAAAAAAAAAAATCTAGATATTTATAGTTCTTTAGAAGTCTTTTAATGGAAGAACTACTTGTATTAACCTGAAATAATTTGCAGAAAGGTATATATTATACTGGATTTATCCCTTATTAAAATTTGTCTAGGCCACACTGTAGATATTATAAACTAAATATTTATATATGATAATAATACAAATTGCCTTAAAGTGTGTAATGCTGAATAAGTATAAGAAACCTGGAAACATCTCTACTGAAACAGATTCTCTAAACACATCGAGATGGTTGCTCAAAGTGAAAGTTTTACAATTAATTAGTTAGCTATTAGCACCAATTGTTGTAATATATTTTCTTTACTAAGTCATAATTAATAAATGGTGACATTCTATTAAGTTAATAATAGCATTTGCAAAAATCACTGTAGAAACAGAAAAGAGCTCTTTGTTAGTTTCCCTTGTATTCATGTAAGAAGAAAGTATATATTACTTCAAAAATTATGTTACCAGGAGCGTCCAGGTGCTTCAGTTGGTTAAGCATCTGTTTGCCTTCGGCTCAGGTCGTGATCCCAGGGTCCTGGGATCGAGTGCTGCATTGGGCTCCCTGTTCCGTGGGAGCCTCTTCTCCCTCTGCCTCTCTCTGTTTCTCATGAATAAATAAATGAAATCTTAAAAGAAAAGAAAAGAAAACAAAACAAAACAAAAATTATGTCACCAGGTTTCAGTGGGGTAGATTTTCTTTAAAATCATTTTGAGTATGGAAAGTTTTCTTTTTCAGTGAAGGTAAAACTCAGTTTTCAAATCTGAATATTTAGTTATAAAAACTTCCCTGAGGCATTTGCTTACAAACCTTCTAGTAATATCATCTCCCAATAGATTACTTATTCCTGTAGTTATAATACATGCAGGATTACTCCTAACTTCTACCTAAGACTCTTTCCTTTTTTTTTTTTTTTTTTTTTTTTTAACTGAGGCTGCCAATTATAGTGGGAAGTATTCTAACAGCACTGAAACTCCATTTGTGAAAAGCTCATTGATAACAATGAGCCTTTAAAAAATGGAAAGAAAAACATTGTTGCTAATTATATTTGGATTTTCTAGTTGAGCTAACAGCACATTTTTCTTGCTTTATTCAATGTTGGAGGCAGAAAAGGAAAGTCTTTTCTGACCTTGGAAGTACTTCCTAAGTCGAATGGCATTGCCTTGCTGTTGTCAGGTCCTGGGATCCTGATTTTGCCAATGCTACTTGCCATAGCGTCTGACACACATGCACCTTCAGTTTAAGCATGGTGTAGACCCCAAAAGCTCAAAATCAGGAAACACTTCACTCACTGCATTGTAAGACACTGAGACCAGTGTCACACAGGACCAGAGAGTGGGCCCCGGATCATGTCACTCTGGACCTGTGGCTTAATTCAGAAAGACACCTTTAAGCCCTGTTTGAAGAACATTTCTGAAACTGTAAGCATTTATCTATAATGTTAACTGGTAGGCCCCCACATCCTCACATCACATATTTAGCCATTTTGAAAAATACCATTCTGGAATTCCAATTTCAGTATTAGTCAAATCAAGTAAAAATACTACTTTTTGTCTCAAAAATCTATTTGAAAAAAGAACCCGTTGCTTCCTTTAGATGTTAGAAAAAGGGAACTTCCGAGACATAGAATAGTCATAAATTAATCTGTTAGTGTCAAATATACTCTCAAGCAAGCCAGAGTATCTGATGCTTCTAGACTATTGATAGTTTGGCTTTTTTAAAGGCTCTTCTTCAATAACCTTTCATAATTTCATTCAGATTGAGAGTATACCAGATGATATTCTTTTCATACTGTTGCCTCTGCAGCAATAATATTGCCTAGGAATAACAAAATAAATGTTAAAGACAAAAAGTGATAATGAAAAATCAAAGCTTTATGAACTTGTAAATTTTGGAGCTTGAAAGACTATTCAACTTTAGAATCATCTTTATTTCTACTTAACTTACCCATCTATTCACAATAATGACATTATTTTAGGCTTCCAATTGTTTTTAAAAATTCTCCACTAAAGTCATTGGAATAGTCGTTAGTCTCAAATTTCATGGCAATATTCGAAAAAGACTAGGAATTTTTCTTTGCTAACAAACTGTCACACTGCAAAAAGTCTAATGCCCAAGGGATTCTTACCATTTCTCTAGTTTGAAAAAAACTTGATCGTGGAAATTTGAAAATAGATGCTTTAAGACAGCAGAAAGAACAAAATCTACAGATACATAGTCAATTGAATTTTAGCCAAAGTGCACTCTGTCAATTAAAAAGACAAAAAGAGCATATTTTTCAACAAGTATTTTTAAGCAAAAGGTGATGAAATCCCAGATAAATGTATAGAACAAAAAAGAACCTCCATAATTGACATAGATAAAACACCAAAAGACAGAAGAATACCAATTATTTTCAAGTATAAGTAGAATATATACCAAGATAACCTTTATTCTGGACATTTAATCAATTCTCAATAAACTTAAAAAGATTGAAAGCATAGAAAATATGTTTCTGACAGCAGCAGGATTTAACTAGATAGAAATCAATAACCAAACATTTGGAAATTAAGGAACACTAGGTTAATAATCCTTACAGCAAAGAAGAAATCACAAGGCAAATTGGAAAATACTTTTGTTTGAATGAAGAAGAAAAAACAATGTAACAAAGGTATGGGATCCTGCCAAAGCAGTGATTAATGGGGAATGTGTAGCGTACTTTTTAGGATTTATTTATTTATTTGAGAGAGAGAGAGAGAGAGAGAGCAAATGGGAGGAGAGGCAGAAGGAGAAGGAGAGAGTCCCAAGCAGACTTCCCACGGAGCACGGAGTCCTACCTGGGGCTTGGTCTCATGACCCTAAGGTCATGATGTGAACCCATATCAAGAGTCAGACACTTAACTGACTGGGTCATCCAGGTACCCCAGAAATTTGTAGCTATAATGCTGATATTTAAGAAGACTCAAATAAATTATCAAAGCCAGGAATTTGTAAACTTTGAAAATAAATGGCTAGTAAACATTTTGGGCTTTATGGATCATAGATGGTCTTAGTTGACTGTTCTATGTTTTTTACAACCCTTTTTTTAAATTTTCTTTTTTATTTTCAGCATAACAGTATTCATTATTTTTGCACCACACCCAGTGCTCCATGCAATCCGTGCCCTCTCTAATACCCACCACCTGGTACCCCGACCTCCCACCCCCCGCCCCTTCAAAACCCTCAGATTGTTTTACAACCCTTTAAAATATAAAGAACATTTTTACTCAAGAGGTGGTACAAAAATAGGCCATGGACTCTAATTTGCCACCTTTGAACTAAGCAATTGCCTTAAACTAGAAAAAGATGAGCAACTCAAACTTACGTAAGGAGGGAAAGGGGGGGGATGAATAATCGGTGACATATAAAAGTAAAAAAGAAAATCAGGAAAATTTTAAAAAGTTATTTCTCTGAAGTGATCTATAGAATTATAAACCTCCAAACAATAAAAAGAGAGAAGACTCAAATTATCATACCTAGAAGAAGAAGAGTTTACTTTTAGATCTTACATACATTAAAAAGATAATAAAGGAATCTTATGAACAACTTTTTGTCAATATATTCCATAGCTTAGATGAAAAGTACACATTTTGTGAAAGGTACAAGTTACTAAATCTTATTCATTTATTAAAAAGTAGTAATCTGAATAACTCTTATTATTAAATAAATTAAATTCAAAACCAGGGGCACCTGGGTGGCTCAGTGGGTTAAAGCCTCTGCCTTCGGCTTGGGTCATGATCCCAGGGTCCTGGGATTGAGCACCATGTGGGGCTCTGCTCAGCGGGAAGCCTGAGCAGGGGGAACTCCCCCCTCCCTCTGCCTGCCTCTCTGCCTACTTGTGATCTCTGTCTGTCAAATAAATAAATGAACTCTAAACAAAAACAAAAACAAAAACAAAAAAACCCAAACTATAAACATTCTCTCTCACACACAAAAAGACTCCTGCCTACATGGCTTTGTTGATAAATTCTACCAAACATTTGATAAGGTAGTAATACCACTCCTGTTCAAACCTCCATAAAATAGAACAGAAATGAATACTTCCAAAATTTTTTTTTATTAACCTATAATGCATTATTAGCCCCAGGGATACAGGTCTGTGTATTGCCAAGTTTACACACTTCACAGCACTCACCATAGCACATACCCTCCCTAATGTCCATAACCCCACCACCCTTTCCCGACCCCCCTCCCCCTGGCAACCCTCAGTTTGTTTTGTGACATTAAGAGTCTCTTACGGTTTGTCTCCCTCCTGACCCTATCTTGTTTGATTTATTCTTTTCCTACCACCCAAATCCCCCACATTGCATTTCCTCTTCCTCATATCAGGGAGATCATATGACAGTTGTCTTTCCTGATTGACTTATTTTGCTAAGCATAATACCCCCTAGTTCCACCCACATTGTCGCAAATGACAAGATTTCTTTCTTTTAATGGCTGCATAGTATTCCATTGTGTGTGTGTGTGTGTGTGTGTGTGTGTGTGTGTGTGTGTGTATGCGCCACATCTTCTTTATCCATTCATCTGTTGATGGGCATCTAGGTTCTTTCCATAGTTTGGCTATTGTGGACATTGCTGCTATAAACATTCGGGTGCACGTGCCCCTTCGGATCACTACATTTGTATCTTTGGGGTAAATGACCAGTAGTGCAATTGCTGGGTCATAGGGTAACTCTATTTTCAACTTTTGGAGGAACCTCCATGCTGTTTTCCAGAGTGGTTGCACCATCTTGCATTCCCACCAACAGTGTAGGAGGGTTCCCTTTTCTCCACATCCTCACCAGTGTCTGTCATTTGCTGATTTGTTAATTGTAGCCATTTGACTGGTGCGAGGTGTACTTCCAAAATTATTTTATGAAAGCAGTATTACACTGATACCAAAATCAGAAAAAGTCACTATAAAAAAGAAAACTGCAGACCAGTAGATTCCATGGACATAGATGTAAAAATCTTTAATAAAATCCTAGTAAATAGAACCCAGCAATATACAAAAGCAATGTATCATTATAAAGTGAAGTTTATTTCAGAAATACAAAGTTTGTTTAATATTCAAATATTGGAGGGAAAGATGAAAGAAGATGAAACTAGAGATGGAGACAAACCATAAGAGACCCTTAATCTCGGGAAACAAACTGAGGGTTGCTAGAGGGGAGACGGATGGTGGATGGGGTGGCTGGATGATGGACATTGGGGAAGGTATGTGTTATGGTAAGTGCATGTTGTGTAAGACTGATGAATCACAAACCTGCACCCCTGAAACAAATAATACATTATATATTTTTAATAAAAAATATATTAAAACATCAAGCAAGATAAATAATCATTTCAGCAGGTTAAAAAGGGAAAACCATAGAGTTATTTTAATAAGTAATAAAAAGCATTTGACAGACTTCAATCCTCTTTCATAATAACACACACACACACACTGGAAGAAAGTAAATGCAAAACATAACTGCTGAAAGACATATATTCAGTCTATATAAAGGAAGCTAACAATTTGATAATAGGAAGACAGTTCAATTTAAAAAATAACATCCAAAGATTTCACTAAAGGACATATATAAATAAACCCATGAAAAAATACTCACTGTCAGTGGTTGTCATGGAAGTGCAAATTAGAAGCACAATATCACTGCATATCACTACAATGGTCCCTACTAAAAATACCAAGTACTAGGGATAATGTGAGCAACTAGAACTCTCACGTGGTGCTGGTGGAAAGGGAAAGTCAGTTTTGGAGAACAGTTTGACAGTTTTGTATTAAACATAGACTTTTCATATGACCCAGTAATTCTACATCTAGAGAACTGGAAACATATATCCATGCAAAGACCTATATACAAATGTTCATAAACACTCATTCATCATAGCCGAAAATTGGATACAACACAGATGTTCCTCATTCACAACTGCTGAATGAACAAATGGATTGTAGTAAATCTATAAATTCAAATTCTACTCAGCAATAAAAACAATGAACTATGGATACATGCAGTGATGTGAATAAATGTCGAAGCTATTGTTCTGCGTAAAAGAACCCAGACAGAAAAGGCTTTGGACTGCATGATTCCATTTATAGGACATTCTAGAAAGAGCAAAGCTAAAGGGATCTGTTACCCACACTTACCTGGAGTTAGGGTACAAGAAAGGAAGAGTTGACTAAAATGGCTCTAGAAAACTTCTCAATTGATAAATATGTTTTATACCTCAATTGTGGTGGAGGTTAAATGTATACATTTATCAGAATTCATCAAGCATACCTGAAAAAAGTGAATTTTATTGCATGTAAATTGTGTCTTAATCAACCTGACTTAAATACACACATGTACACACACACACCTTGAGCCTTGCCTTATTTTATTCATAAAAATTGAGATTTATTATAGGTGTAATGATAAACGTTGAAACCATGCAGCTTCTATAAGAAAACATAGAGAAAATCTTAGCCTCAGAGTAGACAAATATTACTTATACTTGATCAAAATGCACTAATATTGAAAAAATAATATTTTGGACTTCATAAAAACTTAAAAATTATAGTTATTAACATATGCCACCAAGACAATAAATACATAAGCCACTAACTGTGGCTTATTTATAATACTTATACTGATAAAGAATTCATGTCCCATCTATAAATTAACAGTAAGAAGATAACAACCCCCCAAAATAATTGATAATTGATGAAAAGCATAAGATGCTTCACCAAAGAACTCTATTCAATATAAGTTTCCTATTATAGCTATTATTATTATTATTGTTATTATTTATTTGCTGATTTTAAGTGTTTTTTAAGTATTTGTTAAGTATTTTGTTAAGTATTTTTATGTGATACCTCATGTTTGTTTCATAGTAAATTGATGGTGAAAAAAATTATTCTTATTTCACAAGTAAGAAAACTAAAATTCAGAGAGAATAACAAATATTCTCAAATTAGCTAAACGATAGAGTCAAGACTTTATTCCAAGTCTATCTTCTTGCGGTATCTGCATCTGTATCCCATACTCTGCTTTCTCTGGTCATGATGGACGGATGATATTTAAGTCAAGCCTACTCAATGTAGCTCCTCCAATTTCCATTTTTCCTTCCATACACCCATTTTATTAAATAATTCTTAGCAGGTCCATATACAGTATATTTTTATTCTCCTACCAAGTATGGAATCAATGGAGATAGGCTAATGGATGCAAAAATTTCATAATTATTACAGAAAATCCTTTGTAGATTGAGCTTTAAACTGTTGCACAAAGCACTTACTAACACACTTTGCTACCACTTCAGTTTATACATTTGGGAAGCCTTCCTAAAGGGAAGGTTAGGCATAGAGCCTTTCGTAGCATGCTGAAACATCCTGACCAGGCACAGAGAGAAAGAAGGAAAGAGACAGCTTTCCAGTGGTATCAGACATTTTATTTATTTTTTAAATTATTTATTTATTTTCAGCATAACAGTATTCATTATTTTTGCACCACACCGAGAGCTCCATGCAATCCATGCCCTCTATAATACCCACCACCTGGTCCCCCAACCTCCCACCCCCACCCCTTCAAAACCCTCAGATTGTTTTTCAGAGTCTATAGTCTCTCATGGTTCACCTTCCCTTCCAATTTCCCCCAACTCCCTTCCCCTCTCTATCTCCCCATGTCCTCCATGCTATGTGTCATGCTCCACAAAAAAGTGAAATCCTATGATAATTGACTCTCTCTGCTTGAATAATCTCTTCCAGTCCTGTCCATGTTGCTACAAAAGTTGGGTATTCATCCTTTCTTATGGAGAAATAATACTCCATAGTGTATATGGACCACATCTTCCTTATCCATTCGTCTGTTAAAAGGCATCTTGGTTCTTTCCACAGTTTGGCAACCGTGGCCATTGCTGCTATAAATATTGGGGTACAGATGGCCCTTCTTTTCACTACATCTGTATCTTTGGGGTAAATACCCAGGAGTGCAATGGCAGTGTCATAGGGAAGTTCTATTTGTAATTTCTTGAGGAATGTCCACACTGTTCTCCAAAGAGGCTGCACCAACTAGCATTTCCACCAACAGTGGAAGAGGGTTCCCCTTTCTCCACATCCCCTCCAACACATGTTGCTTCCTGTCTTGCTAATTTTGGCCACTCTAACTGGTGTAAGTTGATATCTCAATGTGGTTTTAATTTGAATCTCCCTGATGGCTAGTGACGATGAACATTTTTTCATGTGTCTGATAGCCATTTGTATATCTTCATTGGAGAAGTGTCTGTTCATATCTTCTGCCCATTTTTTTATATGATTGCCTCTTTTGTGTGTGTTGAGTTTGAGGAGTTCATTATAGATCCTGGATATCAACCTTTTGTCTGTACTGTCATTTGCAAATATCTTCTCCCATTCCGTGGGTGGCCTCTGTTTTCTTGACTGTTTCCTTTGCTGTGCAGAAGTTTTTGATTTTTATGAAGTCCCAAAAGTTTATTTTCACTTTTGCTTCCTTTGCCTTTGGAGACATATCTTGAAAGAAGTTGCTGTGGCTGATATCGAAGAGATTACTGCCTATGTTCTCCTCTAGGATTCTGATGGATTCCTGTCTCATGTTGAGGTCTTTTATCCATTTTGAGTTGATCTTTGTGTATGGTGTAAGAGAATGGTTGTTTCATATAGCTACATATAGCTGTCCAGTTTTCTCAGCACCATTTATTGAATAGACTGTCTTTTTTCCACTGTATATTTTTTCCTGCTTTGTCAAAGATTATTTGACCATAGAGTTGAGGGTCCATATCTGGGTTCTCTACTCTGTTTCACTGGTCTATGTGTCTGTTTTTATGCCAGTACCATGCTGTCTTGGTGATCACAGCTTTGTAGTAAAGCTTGAAATCAGGTAAGGTGATGCCCCCGGTTTTATTTTTGTTTTTCAACATTTCCTTAGCGATTCAAGGTCTCTTCTGATTCCATACAAATTTTAGGATTATTTGCTCCAGTTCCTTGAAGAATACCAGTGGAATTTTGATCGGAATGGCATTAAAAGTATAGATTGATCTAAGCAGTAGAGACATTGTAACAATGTTTATTTTTCTGATCCAAGAGCATGGAATGGTCCTCTAACTTTTTGTGTCTTCTTCAATTACTTTCATGAGTGTTCTGTAGTCCCTCGAATACAGATCCTTTACCTCATTGGTTAGGTTTATTCCCAGGTATCTTATGGTTCTTTGTGCTATAGTAAATGGAATCAATTCTCTAATTTCCCTTTCTGTATTTTCATTGTTAGTGTATAAGGAAGCCACTGATTTCTGTACATTGACTTTGTATCCTGCCATGTTACTGAATTGCTGTATGAGTTCTAGTAGTTTGGGGGTAGAGTCTTTTGGGTTTTCCATATAAAGAATCATGTCATCTGCAAAGAGAGAGAGTTTGACTTCTTCATTGCCAATTTGGATACCTTTTATTTCCCTTTGTTGTCTGATTGCTGTTGCTAGGACTTCTAATACTATGTTGAACAAGAGTGGTGAGTGGGCATCCTTGTCATTTCCTGATCTCAACGGGAATGCTGCAAGCTTTTTCCCATTGAGGATGATATTTGCTGTGGGTCTTTCATACATAGATTTGATGAAGTTCAGGAATGTTCCCTCTATCCCTATACTTTGAAGCATTTTAATCAGGAACAGATGATGGATATTGTCAAATGCTTTTTCTGCATCAATTAAGAGGACCATGTGGTTATTCTCTCTTCTCATATTAATTTGTTCTAGCACATTGATTTGCGAATGTTGAACCATCCTTGTAGCCCAGAGATGAATCCGACCTGGTCATGGTGGATAATCTTTTAAATGTGCTGGTGGATCCTTTTTGCTAGGATCTTGTTGAGAATCTTAGCATCCATATTCATCAGTGATATTGGTTTGGAATTCTCCTTTTTGGTAGGGTCTTTGCCTGGTTTGGGGATCAAGGTAATGCTGGCTTCATAGAAAGAGTCTGGAAGCCCCCTTCTACACGATCACGCTGAGCTAGTACCCGCGCCTGGAATCGGGTCGCAACCCCAGCCGCGCCTGCCGCCTGCCACTGCCTCTGGACCATGGACCCCCGCAAAGTGAGCGAGCTTCGGGCTTTCGTGAAAATGTGTAAGCAGGATCCGAGCGTTCTGCACACCGAGGAAATGCGTTTCCTGCGGGAGTGGGTGGAGAGCATGGGGGGTAAAATACCACCTGCCACTCATAAAACTAAATCTGAAGACAGTATCAAGGAAGAAAAACCAGATAGTAAGAAGGCGGAGGAAAACATAAAGATAGATGAACCATCAAGTGAGGAGAGTGATCTAGAAATTGACAATGAAGGTGTGATTGAACCAGATACCGATGCCCCTCAAGAAATGGGAGATGAAAATGCAGAGATAACCGAGGAAATGATGGATCAGGCAAATGATAAAAAAGTGGCTGCCATTGATGCCCTAAATGATGGTGAACTACAGAAAGCCATTGACTTGTTCACAGATGCCATCAAACTAAATCCTCGCTTGGCCATTCTGTATGCCAAGAGAGCCAGTGTCTTCATCAAATTACAGAAGCCAAATGCTGCCATTCGAGACTGTGACACAGCTATTGAAATAAATCCTGATTCAGCTCAGCCTTATAAGTGGTGCGGGAAAGCACATAGACTTCTGGGCCATTGGGAAGAAGCAGCACATGATCTTGCCCTTGCTTGCAAACTGGATTATGATGAAGATGCTAGTGCGATGCTGAAAGAAGTTCAACCGAGGGCCCAGAAAATTGCTGAACATCGGAGAAAATATGAGCGAAAACGTGAAGAGCGAGAGATCAAAGAAAGAATAGAAAGGGTTAAGAAGGCTCGGGAAGAACACGAGAGAGCCCAGAGGGAGGAAGAAGCCAGACGACAATCAGGAGCTCAGTATGGCTCTTTCCCAGGTGGCTTTCCTGGGGGAATGCCGGGTAATTTTCCTGGAGGAATGCCTGGAATGGCAGGGGGGATGCCTGGAATGGCAGGAATGCCTGGGCTCAATGAAATTCTTAGTGATCCGGAAGTTCTTGCAGCCATGCAGGATCCAGAAGTTATGGTGGCCTTCCAGGATGTGGCCCAGAACCCAGCGAATATGTCAAAATATCAGAGCAACCCAAAGGTTATGAATCTCATCAGTAAATTTTCAGCCAAATTTGGAGGTCAAGCATAATGCCCTTCTGACAAATAAAGCCCTTGCTGAAGGAAAAGCAACTTCGATCACCTAATGGATGTCGCAATAATACAAACCAGTGTACCTCCGACCTTCTCATGAAGAAAGCTGGGGTGCTGTGAAGAGAATCCCTACCCCTCTGCTCCCCATGCAACTGAAACATTCTACAATGGTTTGCCATTAGGGTATTCATTCAGATAATGTTTTCCTACTAGGAACTACAAACTTTAAACACTTTTTAAACCTTAAAAATATTTAAAAACATATTAAAAGGGTGTGTTAGTCCCTACATTCTTCTTTACTAATCATTTCAGTTTTTTTCCTTTGGATTAATTGGGCAAGGAAGATATTTGAGTGTGGAAGATTCATTGCTCAGTTATAACGAGTGAAATAAAGGTTTATTAGTAGGAGGCAAATAATACATTAAAATAGATGAAGTTTGAGTTGGAAAAAAAAAAAGAAAGAGTCTGGAAGTTTTCCTTCTGCTTCAAATTTTTGAAACAGTTTCAGAAGAATAGGTGCTATTTATTCTTTGAAAGTTTGGTAGAATTCCCCAGGGAATCTGTCAGGTCCTGGGCTCTTGTTTTTTGGGAGGTTTTTGATCACTGCTTAAATCTCATTACTAGATATCGGTCTATTCAGGTTGTCAGTTTTTTCCTGGTTCAATTTTGGGAGTTTATAGTTTTCCAGGAATGCATCCATTTTATTAGGTTGCTTAGCTTATTGGCATATAACTGTTGATAATAACTTCTGATGATTGTTTCTACTTCGTTGGTGTTAGTTGTGATCTCTCCCTTTTCATTCATAATTTTATGAATTTGGGCTTTCTCTCTTTTCTTTTGGATTAGTGTGGCCAATGGTTTATCGATCTTATTGATTCTTTCAAAAAACCAACGCCTAGTTTCATTGATACGTTCTACTGTATCTCTGCTTTCTACCTCATCGATCTCAGCTCTAATCTTGATGATTTCCCTTCTTATGTGTGGAGTTGGTTTGATTTGTTGTTGATTCTCCAGTTCTTTAAGGTGTAGAAAGAGCTTCTGTGTTCTGGATTTTTCAATATTTTTGAGAGGCTTGGATGGCTATGTATTTCCCCCTTAGGACCACTTTTGCTGTATTCCATAGGGTTTGGACCGAAGTGTCTTCATTCTCATTGGTTTCCATGAATTGTTTAAGTTCTTCCTTGATCTCCTGGTTGATCCAAGCATTCTTAAGCAATGTGGTCTTTAGCTTCCAGGTGTTTGAGTTCCTTCTGAACTTTTCCTTGTGTTTGAGCTCCAGTTTCAAGGCATTGTCATCTGAGAATATGCAGGGAAACATCTCCGTCTTTTGGTATCGGTTGAGTCCTGATTTGTGACCCAGTATGTAGTCTATTCTTGAGAAGGTTCCATGTGCACATGAGAAGAATGAGTATTCTGTTTTTTTAGGGTGGAATGTTCTGTATATATCTATAGGTCGATCTGGTTCAATGCTCTCGATTCTTCATTGATTTTCCTGCTATGATGATCTGTCTCTTTCTGAGAGAGGCATGTTAAGATCTCCTACTATTAATATATTCATACCAATATGATTCTTTATCTTGATTAACAGTTTCCTTATGTAATTGGCTGCTCCCATATTGGGTGCATAGATATTTACAATTGTTAGATCATCTTGGTGGATAGTCCCTTTAAGAATGATGTAGTGTCCTTCTGTATCTCTGACTACATTCTTTAGTTTAAAATCTAATTTATCTGATATGAGAATCGCTACACCAGCCTTCTTTTGAGGCCCATTGGCATGATAGATGCTTCCCCATCCCTTCACTTTCAGTCTGGGTGTATCTTTAGGTTCAAAATAGGTCTCTTGTAGACAACATATGGATGGGTCCTGTCGTTTTATCCACTCTGCAAAGCTGTGCTGTTTTATGGGCACATTTAAGCCATTCACATTGAGAGTGATTATTGATAGATATGTTTTTATTGACATCGTGTTACCTTTGAAGTCTTTCTTTCTGTAGATTGTCTCTATATTTCTGTTCAATGATATTCTTAGGATTTTTCCTCTTTTATAGAACCCCCCTTAATATTTCCTGCAGTGTTGGCTTGGTGGTTGCATAATCTTTTAAGCCTTGCCAGTCTTGGAAACTCTTTATCTCTCCATCCATTTTGAATGTCAGTCTTGCTAGATAAAGTATTCTTGGCTGCATTTTCTTCTTATTCAGTGCCCTGACTATATCTTGCCAACCCTTTCTGGCTTGCCAGGTCTCTGTGGACAGGTCTGAAGTTATTCTGATGGGCTTTCCTCTGTAGGTAAGGACTCTTTGTCCTAGCGACTTTCAAGAGATTATACTTACAATTATGATTCCTCAATTTGACTATCAGGAGTTGTGATGTTTTTTTGGAATGTATAATCTTGCGTGGAGACCATTCAGCCTCTAGTACATGAACGCTGGTTCCATTCACGAGGTTGGGAAAATTTTCATGAAGAACTTGTTCCACTATATCTTCTAGACTTCTTTCTTTCTCTTCCCCTTCAGGGATTCCAATAATTCTGACATTGGAACGTTTCATGGCATCATTTATTTCCCTGATTCTGTTATCATCATTTCCAAGCTCTTTGTTCCAGGTTTCCTCTTGATCCTTTCTCTCTATCTGTTTGTCCTCCAGATCACTAATTCTATCTTCTGTCTTGTTACCCTAGCTTTGAGAGAATTTAGATTAGATTGGAACTGATTGAGAGCATTCTGAAGCTCATCCATGGTAGCTTTCAGCTCAGCCCTAACATTGTGAACATCCTGTCTGGTCCCTTTCAGTTCAGCCCTAATCAATTCTGTTTGGTCACCCATGGCTTTCCCCAACCTAGCTATTGCCTGGATAATTGTTAGCCTGAATTCTCTTTCGACATATTGTCTATGTTGATAGGCATTAGCTCTGTTGCAGAAGGTCCATCCTCTATATTTTTCTTCTGTTGGGCATTCCTCCTCCTAGTCATTTTGGTGAGAGATGACTGAACAGATGTAGCTGGATGTATCGACCGTGGTGCATTCAAGGTGCACCCTGGAACACTTCTGAGCAATCAGGATTCCCCACCCATACGAGAGACAAAAGAAAAGAAAAAGAAAAAATGAAAAAAGAGAGAGAGAGAGACAGGAAAGAAAGGGAAGATGAAAGAGAAGGTTCAGTTCAAATGGGCTCCAAGGTAAGATTTATGAAATATACAAACAAAGACAAACACAAAGACTGTTAAAAGTATTTGACAAGAGGAAAAAAAATATATATGCAAATAAAGGAAGAACCTCGTCAAAAAGAACCCCAAGTGTAAGGTTTATATACTATCAGGACAAACACAAAAACGCAGAAACAATGGTGGACAAACAAGATGGGAGAGTGGTTATAAATTCTCAGTGTGGGCGAGGAAGGTTGTTTTGATTCCTCCTGGATGTATCTTGATATCTTTGTTAAATGACTCAACTTTCCTCAGATAAGGGGGAATTAAAAATTGGTTTACCTATAGGTAAACTACAGGGGTAGTATTGATTGGGGAAAGGGGATTACTTTTAAGTTTAACTCTATATGAATATTAGAAAATAAAAATAAAAAGGAATAAACTAGACTAAACTAAACTAAAAAAAAAAAAATTCAGGGAGGAGTCAAGATGGCGGAGAAGTAGCAGGCTGAGACTACTTCAGCTAGCCGGAGATCAGCTGGATAGCTTATCTAAAGATTGCAAACACCTGAAAATCCATTGGCAGATCGAAGAGAAGAAGAACAGCAATTCTGGAAACAGAAACGCAACCACTTTCTGAAAGGTAGGACCGGCGGAGACGTGAATCCAAAGCGACTGGAAGATAGACCCCGGGGGGAGGGGCCGGCTCCTGGCAAGCGGCAGAGCAACGGCACACAAAATCAGGACTTTTAAAAGTCTGTTCCACTGAGGGACATCACTCCAGAGGCTAAACCAGGACGAAGCCCACGCAGGGTCAGCGTGGCCTCAGGTCCCGCAGGGTCACAGAAGGATCGGGGGTGTCTGAGTGTCACAGAGCTTGCGGGTATTGGAACGGGAAAGCCGGCTACAGAGACAGAGCTGACAGTAAGCTCACAGCTCGGTGTTACCTTGAACCAGCCACAGGCTCGGTGAGCTCAGAGCGTGGCTGGAGGTCAGGTGGACAAGAGTAACTGGGCGCTGTTCACTGAGGGCGCACTGAGGAGTGGGGCCCTGGGCTCGCGGCTCCTCTGGGCTGGAGACCAGGAGGCCGCAATTTTCATTCCCGTCCTCCAGAACTCTACTGAAAGCGCTCAGGGAACAAAAGCTCCTGAAAGCAAACCCGATTGGATTACTCCCCCCGGCCCCTGATAAGGGCGGTGCAATTCCACCTGGGGCAAAGACACTTGAGAGTCACTACACCAAGCCCCTTCCCCAGAAGATCAACAAGAAATCCCGCGAAGAACAAGTTCACCTACCAAGGAGTGCGGTTTCAATACCAAGGAGAGCAGCAGAATTCCAGAGGAGGAGAAAGCAAAGCACGAAACTCTTGGCTTTTTCCTTGTGATTTTTTTTAGTCTTGCAGTTAATTTAATTTTTTTCTTTTTCATTTTTTTGTATTTTTTCTCGCCTTCTGGTTAAATTTTTTTTAAGTTTATCTTTTTCTTTTTTAACGTTTTTTAACTAGTTTATCTAATATATATATTTTCTTTTTTATATTTTTCTCATTAGTTTTCTTTTTTTAATTCTTTTCTTTTCTTTTCTTTTTTCTTTTGCTTTTTTTTCTTTCTTCCTTTTTTAACCTCTTTTTATCCCCTTTCTCCCCCCTCACGATTTGGGATCTCTTCTAATTTGGTTAAAGCATATTTTCCTGGGGTTGTTGCCACCCTTTTAGTATTTTACTTGCTCCTTCATATACTCTTCTCTGGACAAAATGACAAGACGGAAAAATTCAACACAAAAAAAAGAACAAGAGGCAGTACCGAAGGCTAGGGACCTAATCAATACAGACATTGGTAATATGTCAGATCTAGTTCAGAATGACAATTCTCAAGATTCTAGCCAGGCTCAAGAAAGGCATGGAAGATATTAGAAAAAGCCTCTCGAGAGATATAAAAGCTCTTTCTGGAGAAATAAAAGAACTAAAATCTAACCAAGTTGAAATCAAAAAAGCTACTAATGAGGTGCAATAAAAAATGGAGGCTCTCACTGCTAGGACAAATGAGGCAAAAGAAAGAATTAGTTATATAGAAGACCAAAGGACAGAGAATAAAGAAGCTGAGCAAAAGAGGAACAAACAGCTACTGGACCATGAGGGGAGATTTCGAGAGATAAGTGACACCATAAGACGAAACAACATTAGAATAATTGGGATTCCAGAAGAAGAAGAAAGAGAGAGGGGAGCAGAAGGTATACTGGAGAGAATTATTGGGGAGAATTTCCCCAATATGGCAAAGAGAACGAGCATCAAAATTCAGGAGGTTCAGAGAACGCCCCTCAAAATCAATAAGAATAGGCCCACACCCCGTCACCTAATAGTAAAATTTACAAGTCTCAGTGACAAAGAGAGAATCCTGAAAGCAGCCCGGGAAAAGAAGTCTGTAACATACAATGGTAAAAATATTAGATTGGCAGCTGACTTATCCACAGAGACCTGGCAGGCCAGAAAGAGCTGGCATGATATTTTCAGAGCACTAAACGAGAAAAACATGCAGCCAAGAATACTATATCCAGCTAGGCTATAACTGAAAATAGAAGGAGAGATTAAAAGCTTCCAGGACAAACAAAAACTGAAAGAATTTGCAAACACCAAACCAGCTCTACAGGAAATATTGAAAGGGGTCCTCTAAGCAAAGATAGAGCCTACACGTGGTAGATCATAAAGGAACAGAGACCATATACAGTAACGGTCACCTTACAGGCAATACAATGGCACTAAATTCATATCTCTCAATAGTTACCCTGAATGTGAATGGGCTAAATGCCCCTGTCAAAAGACACAGGGTATCAGAATGGATAAAAAAAACAAAACCCATCTATATGTTGCCTCCAAGAAACTCATTTTAAGCCCGAAGACACCTCCAGATTTAAAGTGAGGGGGTGGAAAAGAATTTACCATGCTAATGGACATCAGAAGAAAGCAGGAGTGGCAATCCTTATATCAAATCAATTAGATTTTAAGCCAAAGACTATAATAAGAGATGAGGAAGGACACCATATCATACTCAAAGGGTCTGTCCAACAAGAAGATTTAACAATTTTACATATCTATGCCCCCAACGTGGGAGCAGCCAACTATATAAACCAATTAATAACAAAATCAAAGAAACACATAAACAATAATACAATAATAGTAGGGGACTTTAACACTCCCCTCACTGAAATGGACAGATCATCCAAGCAAAAGATCAGCAAGGAAATAAAGGTCCCTAAACGACACACTTGACCAGATGGACATCACACTATATTCAGAACATTTCATCCCAAAGCAACAGAAGACACATTCTTCTCTAGTGCACATGGAACATTCTCCAGAATAGATCACATCCTCGGTCCTAAATCAGGACTCAACCGGTATCAAAAGATTGGGATCATTCCCTGCATATTTTCAGACCACAATGCTCTAAAGCTAGAACTCAACCACAAAAGGAAGTTTGAAAAGAACCCAAATACATGGAGACTAAACAGTATCCTTCTAAAGAATGAATGGGTCAACCGGGAAATTAAGGAAGAATTGAAAAAAATCATGGAAACAAATGATAATGAAAATACAACGGTTCAAAATCTGTGGGACACAACAAAGGCAGTCCTGAGAGGAAAATATATAGCGGTACAAGCCTTTCTCAAGAAACAAGAAAGGTCTCAGTTACACAACCTAATCCTACACCTAAAGGAGCTGGAGAAAGAACAAGAATGAAAACCTAAGCCCAGCAGCAGAAGAGAAATCATAAAGATCAGAGCAGAAATCAATGAAATAGAAAGCAAAAAAACAACAGAACAAATCAACGAAATTAGGAGCTGGTTCTTTGAAAGAATTAATAAAATTGATAAACCCCTGGCCCGACATATCAAAAAGAAAAGAGAAAGGACCCAAATAAATAAAATCATGAATGAAAGAGGAGAGATCACAACTAACACCAAAGAAATACAAACTATTATAAGAACATACTATGAGCAACTCTATGGCAATAAATTTGACAATCTGGAAGAAATATATGCATTCCTAAAAACATATAAACTACCACAACTGAACCAGGAAGAAATAGAAAGCCTGAACAGACCCATAACCAGTAAGGAGATTGAAACATTCATTAAAAATCTCCAAACAAACAAAAGCCCAGGGCCAGACGGCATCCCGGGGGAATTCTACCAAACATTTAAAGAAGAACTAATTCCTATTCTCCTGAAAATCTTCCAAAAAATATAAATGGAAGGAAAACTTCCAAACTCATTTTATGAGGCCAGCATCACATTGATCCCAAAACCAGACAAGGATCCCATAAAAAAAGAGAGGTATAGACCAATATCCTTGATTGACATAGATGCGAAAATACTCAACAAAATACTAGCCAATAGGATTCAACAGTACATTAAAAGGATTATTCACCACCACCAAGTGGGATAAATAAATCCCAAGTGGGATTTATTCCAGGGCTGCAAGGTTGGTTCAACATCCGCAAATCAGTCAATGTGATACAACACATCAATAAAAGAAAGAACAAGAATCATATGATACTCTCAATAGATGCTTAAAAAGCATTTGACAAAGTACAGCATCCCTTCCTGATCAAAACTCTTCAAAGTGTAGGGATAGAGGGCACATACCTCAATATCATCAAAGCCATCTATGAATAACCCACCGCAAATATCATTCTCAATGGAGAAAAACTGAAAGCTTTTCCGCTAAGGTCAGGAACACGGCAGGGATGTCCATTATCACCACTGCTATTCATCATAGTACTAGAGGTCCTAGCCTCAGCAATCAGACAACAAAAGGAAATTAAAGGCATCCAAATCAGCAAAGAAGACGTCAAATTATCATTCTTCGCAGAAGATATGATACTATATGTGGAAAACCCAAAAGACTCCACTCCAAAACTGCTAGAACTTATACAGGAATTCAGTAAAGTGTCAGGATATAAAATCAATGCACAGAAATCAGTTGCATTTCTCTACAACAACAACAAGACAGAAGAAAGGGAAATTAAGGAGTCAATCTCATTTACAATTGCACCCAAAACCATAAGATACCTAGGAATAAACCTAACCAAAGAGACACAGAATCTATACTCAGAAAACTATAAAGTACTCATGAAAGAAATTGAGGAAGACACAAGGAAATGAAAAAATGTTCCATGCTCCTGGATTGGAAGAATAAATATTGTGAAAATTTCTATGCTACCTAAAGCAATCTACACATTTAATGCAATTCCTCTCAAAGTACCATCCATCTTTATCAAAGAAATGGAACAAATAATTCTGAAATTTATATGGAACCAGAAATGACCTCGAATAGCTAAAGGGATATTGAAAAAGAAAGCCAACGTTGGTGGCATCACAATTCCGGACTTCAAGCTCTATTACAAAGCTGTCATCATCAAGACAGCATGGTACTGGCACAAAAACAGACACATAGATCAATGGAACAGAATAGAGAGCCCAGAAATAGACTCTCAACTCTATGGTCAACTAATCTTCGACAAAGCAGGAAAGAATGTCCAATGGAATAAAGACATCCTCTTCAATAAATGGTACTGGGAAAATTGGACAGCCACATGCAGAAAAATGAATTTGGACCATTTCCTTACAGCACACACGAAAATAGACTCAAAATGGATGAAGGACCTCAATGTGCGAAAGGAATCCATCAAAATCCTTGAGGAGAACACAGGCAGCAACCTCTTCGACCTCAGCCGCAGCAACATCTTCCTAGGAACAACGCAAAAGGCAAGGGAAGCAAGGGCAAAAATGAACTATTGGGATTTCATCAAGATCAAAAGCTTTTGCACAGCAAAGGAAACAGCTAACAAAATCAAAAGACAACTGACAGAATGGGAGAAGATATTTGCAAACGACATATCAGATAAAGGACTAGTGTCCAGAATCTATAAAGAACTTAGCAAACTCAACACCCAAAGAACAAATAATCCAATCAAGAAATGGGCAGAGGACGTGAACAGACATTTCTGCAAAGAAGACATCCAGATGGCCAACAGACACATGGAAAAGTGCTCCATATCACTGGGCATCAGGGAAATACAAATCAAAACCACAATGTGATATCACCTCACACCAGTCAGAATGGCTAAAATCAACAAGTCAGGAAATGACAGATGCTGGCGAGGATGCGGAGAAAGGGGAACCCTCCTACACTGTTGGTGGGAATGCAAGCTGGTGCAACCTCTCTTGAAAACAGCATGGAGATTTCTCAAAATGTTGAAAATACAACTGCCCTGTGACCCAGCAATTGCACTACTGGGTATTTACCCTAAAGATACAAACGTAGTGATCCAAAGGGGCACGTGTACTCGAATGTTTATAGCAGCAATGTCCACAATAGCCAAACTATGGAAAGAACCTAGATGTCCATCAACAGATGAATGGATCAAGAAGATGTGGTATATATACACAATGGAATACTATGCAGCCATCAAAAGAAATGAAATCTTGCCATTTGCGACAACATGGATGGAACTAGAGCGTATCATGCTTAGCGAAATAAGTCAAGCAGAGAAAGACAACTATCATATGATCTCCCTGATATGAGGAAGTGGTGATGCAACATGGGGGCTTAAGTGGGTACGAGAAGAATAAATGAAAGAAGATGGGATTGGGAGGGAGACAAACCATAAGTGACTCTTAACCTCACAAAACAAACTGAGGGTTGCTGGTGGGAGGGGGTTTGGGAGAAAGGGGTGGTATTATGGACATTGGGTAGGGTATGTGTTTTGGTGAGTGCTGTGAAGTGTGTAAACCTGGTGATTCACAGACCTGTACCCCTGGGGATAAAAATATATGTTTATAAAAAATAAAAAATTATATTAAAAAAAATGTAAATAGGTCACAGCAATCTTTTACTTAAAATGGCTCCATGATTTTCTTTTACCCATAAGCTAAGGTCCACATCTAGCCATGACCTACCAGGTCTTACTAGGCACTCAAACATTATGTCCTATCACTGCCTCCTGAATTTAGAACTCTTTTGCCAGACTTTTCTTTCTGCTCCTGGAACACAGTGTGTTTGTTCTTAATTCACATCTCTCTTTCTCCTTCTGAACTCTTTACCTGGAATACTTTTTGCCCAAATACTCGTATGACTAGATCATATTCACCATTTATACTCAAATGTCACTTTTTTAGAGAGACATTTCTAAAACACCCAACCATTGCTTTCTTTTGCTATTGTCATACTTCTGTATCTTTGCAGCAATCACCCGCTCTGAGCTCATTCTATGTATTTGCTTGCCTACTTGTTCATTTGCTGCCTTCCTTTGCCTTGAAGTGAACTCCATGGAAGGTGGACCCTGTTTGTCCTTGCTGTCCCCAAAGCCTCAGTTCCTAGAACAAGGGAGTCCAAAAATACTGGCTGAAGGGAGAATTAACTTTGAAGCCCACCTTCTTACTGACCACACTAAATTGAATTCTTCAGGTAGATCCTTATATTTGTTTCCTAGAGCTGCTATAATGAACTATCACAGATGGTGTGGCTTAAAACAGAGGAATTGATTTTCTCATGGTTCTGGAGGTTAGAAGTCTGAAATCAAGCTGTCAGCAGAACTCTTCTACTTCTAGAGTCTATAGGGAAAGAATCTCTCCTTGCTTCTTCTCTTCTCACCCTCAGATGGCCCCTGACTTATAGCAACATAAATCCAATCTTTACATGGTTTTCTTGTTTTCACATGGTCTCCACTGTGTGCTTGTCTCTGTGTCCTGATTTCGCCTTCTTTATAAGGACATCAGTCATAGTGGATTAGGGCTCACCCTAATGACCTCATTTTTAAAAAGTTTTCAATTATTTTTATTAACATATAATGTATTGTTTGCTCCAGGGGTACAGGTCTGTGAATCATCAGGATTACACATTTCGCAACACTCACCATAGCACATACCCTCCCCAATATCCATAACCCAACCACCCTCTCCCTCCCTCGCAACCCCCAGAAACCCTCAGTTTGTTTTATGAGATTAAGAGTCTCTTATGCTTTGTCTCCCTCCTGATCCCATCTTGTTTCATTTTTCCTTCCCAACCCCCAATCTCCCTGCCCTGCCTTTCAAATTCCTCATGTCAGAGAGATCCATATGATAATTGTTTTTCTCTGATTGACTTATTTTGCTCAGCATAGTACCCTCTAGTTCCACCCACGTTGTTGTGGATGGCGAGATTTCTTTTTTTTTGATGGCTGCATAGTATTCCATTGTGTATATATGTATGTGTGTGTATGTGTGTGTATATATATATATATATATATATATATATATATATATATATGATCTTTAGCTACTCATCTCTTGATTGGCATCTAGGCTCTTTCCATAGTTGGGCTATTGTGGACATTCCTGGTATAAACATTCAGGTTCACATGCCCCTTTGGAGTCCTACATTTGTATCTTTAGGATAAATACCCAATAGTACAATTGCTAGATCATAGGGTAGCTCTATTTTCAACTTTTGGAGGAACCTCCATGCTGTTTTCCAGAGTGGCTGCTTCAGCTTGCATTGCCACCAAAAGTTTAGGATGGTTACCCATTCTCTGCATCCTTGCCAACATCCATTGTCTCCTGACTTGTTAATTTTAGCTATTCTGATTGGTTTGAGATGGTATCTCATTGTGGTTTTGATTTGTATTTCCCTGACGTCGAGTGATGTGGAGCACTTTTTCATGTGTCTGTTGACCATCTGGAGACCTTCTTCACAAAAATGTCTGTTCATTTCCTCTGCCCATTTCTTGATTGGATTATTTGTTTTTTGGGTGTTGAGTTTGATTTTGGATACTATCCCTTTATCTATATGTCATTTGCAAATATCTTCTCCCATTCTGTTAGTTGTCTTTGGTTTTGTTGACTATTTCCTTTGCTGTGCAAAAGCTTTTGATCTTGATGAAGTCCCAATGGTTCATTTTTTGCCCTAGCTTCCCTTGCCTTTGGTGATGTTTCTAGGAAGAAGTTGCTGTGGCTGAGGTCAAAGAGGTTGCTGCCTGTGTTCTCCTCAAGGATTTGATGGATTCCTGTCTCACACTGAGGTCCTTCATCCATTTTGAGTCTATATTTATGTGTGGTGTAAGGAAATGGCCCAGTTTCATTCTTCTGCATGTGGCTGTCCAATTTTCCTAACACCATTTGTTGAAGACACTGTCTTTTTTCCATTGGACATTCTTTCCTACTTTGTCAAAGATTAGTTAACCATAGAGTCGAGAGTCTATTTCTGTGCTTTCTATTCTGTTCCACTGATCTATGTGTCCATTTTTGTGCCAGTACCATGCTGTCTTGATGATGACAGTTTTGTAATAGAGCTTGAAGTCTGGAATTGTGATGCTACCAACTTTGGCTTTCTTTTTCAATATTTCTCTGGCTATTCGGGGTCTTTTCTGGATCCATGTAATTTTATGATTATTTGTTCCATTTCTTTGAAAAAGTTGATAGCATTTTGATAGGGATTGCATTAAATGTGTAGATTGCTCTAGGTAGGATAGACATTTTCACAATGTTTGTTCTTCTAATCCATGAGCATGGAACACCTTTCCATTTCTTCATGTCTTCTTCATTTTTTTTTTTTTCATGAGTACTTTATGGTTTTCTGAGTACAGATTCTTTGCCTCTTTGGTTAGGTTTATTCTTAGCTATCTTAAGGCTTTGGGTGCAATTCTAAATGGGGTTGACTCCTTAATTTCTCTTTCTTCTGTTGCTGTTGGTGTATAGAAATGCAACTGCTTTCTGTGTGCATTGATTATATATCCTGACACTTTACTGAGTCCTATCGGTTTTGGAGTGGAGTCTTTTGGGCTTTCCACATCAAGTATCATATCATCTGCAAAGAATGAGATTTTGACTTCTTCTTCGCCTATTCGGATGCCTTTTATTTCTTTTTGTTGTCCTAGCTGAGGCTAGGACTTACCAAAAAGGAAAGAGAAAGGACCCAAATTAATAAAATAATGAATGAAAGAGGAGATATCACAACCAACACCAAACAAACACAAACAATTATAAGACCATATTATGAGCAACTAAATACCAGCAAATTTGACAATCTGGAAGAAAAGAGTAAAAGTTAAAAAATAAAACTAAAGAAAATTTAACTTGCAGAACTAAAGGATCATGGGAAAAATGCCATGATTTCTATGTGTTGCTTTCCCTGGAGAAAAGGGAAAAACTGGAAAGGGAAAAACTGGAGTTCCACAGTTCTCAATGATCAGTGAACTTGGTCTTGGCTGGATGTTCTTACTGATCTGGGGGAGGAGCCTGTTGCAGTGATTCTCAGATGTCATTCCTGGAGGCAGAACTGCACCACCCTTGCCAGGGGCCAGGCTAAGTAATCTGCTCAGTTTTGCTCTCAGCAGCTTTTGTTCCCCGAATGCTTTCCATAGAGCTTTGGAGGATGGGAGTGAAAATGGTGGCCTCCCCATCTCCACCCCAACCTCTGACTGAGAGTTTCTCTCTTTGGCATGCACAGCCCCATTTGGAGTCTCCAAACCCAGCAGATTCCTGCTGCATGTTCCCACACTACTCCTCCCAGAGGAGGAAGGAAGAGGTCTCTCCTGATATGTCACTTGTGGGTCCCTGCTCAAAGAGCAGTGGTCCAACTGTGCCTTGGATCACAGTTTAATATAACCCCAAGATGAAAGCTCATTCCTCATCTCTGTCTCTGTAGCTGGCCTCTGTAGCTCTGCTCTAATACCTGGCAGCTCTGCCACACTCAGACACTCCCAGTCTTTCTGTGACCCTGGGTGTCCCGAGACCACACTGTCCCTCTGGGGAGTCCATCCCTGCTTACCCTCTGGAACGATGTCTCTCAGTGGAGCAGACGTCTGAAAGTTCTGATTTTGTGCTCTGCTGCTCCATTGCTAGATGGGAGCTGGCCTCTCCCCCTATGGTCTAACTTCCCATCACTTCAGATTGACTTCTCTGCACATCCTACCTTCCAGAAAGTGGTGGATTTTCTGTTTCTAGAATTGATGTGCTGCTTCTCTTCTATCTCCTATTGAGTTTGTAGGCATTCAGAATGATTTGTTAACTATCTAGTTGAATTCCTGGGAATGAATGCTGTTTCAATTTGCTACTCCTCTGCCATCTGCCCCCCTTCTCCCAACCTCATTTTAACCTAGCAATCTCTGTAAAGATTGTTTCCAAATCAGGTCATATTTTAAAAATATATACTTTATTTACTTATTAGAGAGAGAGAATGAGCAGGGAGGGGGCAGAGGGAGAGGGAGAAGCAGACTTCTGTGGAGCAGGGAGCCTGATCTGGAGCTCTGTCCCAGGACCCTGAGATCATGATCTGAGCTGAAGGCAGATGATTAACTGACTGAGCTACCCAGGAGCCCCCAAATCAGGTCATATTTTGAGGCACTGGGGATTAGAACTTCAAATTGATTTTATGAGGGGAACAATTCAACCCATAAGAATCCAACAGCAGGCCATACCAGCTATTGTGTTTGAATTCCTATTAGACACACAGAGAATGTTCACTTTCTCAATTGCTTCCTGGTAGCAGGAGTTTGGAAATCAAGTGCAAATAAAAATGAGACTCCAGAACCAAGACAGTGTGGCTCTCAAACCATCTCTTTTTCTACCCCTTTGTTCTTCTGTTTTCTAGTTAGGTTTCTGAAACTTCATGCAAAGTCCTGAAATATTTTGTAAATAATACATCCTACTTCTTTAATTAAGTTTTGTCCCAATGAGAAGATTTTCTGTAACTCAAAGTTGTTTATCCATTTCCAGTGCCTAGCAATGTCTCCTAAAGACAATTCAACAGGCAGTCTTTTTAATGACATTTATGACTAGGAGCCATCTGATTTTTAATTATACAGTAATTGCTGTTGTATAAGCTTCAAGATGCTCTGTAACTTGGAAATCTTATTTTAAATTACAAAAATTGTTTATCTTTTCTTTTTCTAAATTCAAGTCAGTATTTGGAAGAATAGTCAAATGAAATCTTTTAGTGCCTAAAATGTGCTCATAGTCTTTTTGCATTTTTGAAAAACATTTTTGTCCTGGTAGATATCCTACTATAATTAGTTCAGAAAGCATTTTACAGCAGCACAATTCATAGTCTGTAGGGATGGGATTCAGAAGGTCATTAAAACCATTTTTCTGCCTTCAAGCAGTGTTATTCTGTTTCAAACCTATGACATGACTTAGATTTTTAAGGTCAAAATGCAAAATCAAACTTTGTGAGTAATGAACAAAACCAAATTCAAGAGATTTGTTCTTTAGCATGTTGAGAGGAATGCAACCCTTGGCATGACTCTGTGGTTGTGAAACTACTTGAAATAATAAAGGCTTTGGCTCTAAGGCTTGAAACTACTCTCCTTAGAAGAAACATCCTTATGCTATTTCCTTCAAATAGTCTCCCTCTGATTGTTAAGGAGGGGAAGCAAACAACAAAAAGATTTCAGAAATATATCACTTATTTTACATTGCAAAAGTAGTCCTTAGGCATATAATCGTGCCTTTATACAGCAGCTTGCAAATCATTTTGATTTCAAAGAAGAGATTCCTTTGGACCTAAGTCCCTTCCCTGTGAAATTGGCAGGAGAAGTTTATCATGCCAGTTTTCAAGGGAGGGCATTGTGGCTGATAGAGACTAAGCATAGTTTTTACAAGAATCAGGGTTAAAACTAAATTCCGGGAGTTATTCTATTGTAATCTTATTTCAAGTTAACATCAGTAAAATTCAGTTTTATTATCTGTAAATTGAGGAGCTTGCCAGGTGGCTGAGATGAATGAGATGTATCCCCATGATCTAAACATGACTTGCTATCAAATAGGTACTTAATAAATAATAGTTTGTTACAAATGGATGAACAAAAAGATAAACATTAAGTACTTGGCCCAGTGCTTGCACAGAGTAGGTACTTGATAAATATTAGTTATTAACATTTAAATACAAATGATGAAGTATTTATAAACAGAGGTGTTCTTTCTTTCCACTGATGTTTGTAAATTTTCTTTGAAGATAAAAATTGTTTTCTTTTATTTGGTGAACAATGTAACTTAATTAAATTGGCTGCTATTTATTTCAATCATTTTGGCTTTTTTCCCCACCAAGGAAGTGTATGTAGATCCTTTCATCATTTCTTGTTTAGTGGATGCATCTTATAGGCCAGGCACATTGCCATCAAGTAGGGAGGCAGGAACTACATTCATTGTGGCAATTAGATAGGATTCAATTACTTAAGAAGACTCCCGGAGCTCACACTGGCCAGGCTTACAAATATTCAGCTTATTATAGAGAGAGAATCCAACATAGCAACAACAGTAATGTGTAGATATACATCACAATAAGGGGCTGCCTTGCAGCAAGGAGTTTGGAGAGCAAGGAGGGGTTTATGTCAATTGCCCTCTCTGTTGGTAATCCCAGATGCTTTTTCTCTCTCAATCAAGAACCACCTGGGCTCACAGGGTACACAGAACACCTCAGACCAGGGATCCAGAGATGGAGTCTCATCAGGGCTCCATCTCCCCTGCTGGGTATGTAGACATATTCTTGCTATACCGCCAGCCTTCAGTGGTGGAGTCTTCTGGAATGTCATTGAGATTCACTTTTATCAATAAACAGTGCTGACAATTTAGAGTATGCCACCCAAAATTTGCCTCAGACTCACAGTTACAGAACATTATAATTAGTAGATTTCACTCTTTAAATGAGGGGTCAGTGCAACAGAGACAAAATTCTTAACTCAGCAAAACACCTCAGACCACACACAGGACAATGCAATGAACCCTCCTGCAGACTGCGAATCCTTGACCTATGCTCAAGGCTTTCTTAGGACAAAACAATCACTATTATTGCTTGTTTGACAGTGATTTTGAGCCTTTCAATAGTGTAGAATCAGAGAGACAATCAAAATGCTCAGGTTCCAAACACTTAAAATAGGCAGTGAGGGATTTGTATGGCTTTAAACAGGTAGTTGCAGTATCCAATGATTGTAGTGTAGACCTCCTCAAGTTTTTGTACTCCCTTTGCAATTATTTTCCCTTTCTGAACTATAGCTTTATGCACTTGATGGAGTGATTTTTAAGAACCATAGTGAATTTATCATAATCAAGTCTAAATCTCCAGGAGAGTTCCTCTCTGGACAGATAGCACCTTGAGGGGCCTGTGATTGATTGCCAAGCACATTCAACGGTCAACAACAGTAGTCACAAGTTTTAACAACTCCTACAATATTACTTTTACTTATGATTTTCATATTTCCCAGTATGGCAGTTTCATGTAGCACTCTGAATACATGGTTATTATATCAATCAGATTTCATTATAGCATAATGATTTCATGGCTCTCAACAATATCTACCATTTTCCATACACCATATGTGATTTCTCAGAGGACTATGGGTTAGATACTGTGTCTCTGTTGTTTGAGAATTTGAATCTTTTTGAGTATTACACCCAAATTCCTTTTCTGAGTTATTAGTTCGTAGTTCTCAGTCAGAGGCACCCTCTGCCGGACTCATCTGTATTTCACAAGAAACACTCTTGTCTTGTTTAAAATGTGTCCAATATCCATGAGTTGTACTGCAGGGAAAGAATGGTTAGCCCCCAGTTTGGGTGAACCTCGAGAGATCCATTACAGAGAGCACATTCTCAAATGATGATATCCTTAGACCCGGTGGCTCATACATCTCCCAGGAGTGCATTGCAGAACCCAGGCTCCTAGCTCCACCCCACCTGCAAGGATGAAGGAGTGCTTCAGTGTTGGTAAGCACCACTAGCTTTAGCCACAGGGGATCAGAAGAGGTGAGGCTAGCTAGTGGTCACAGACAAACCCCAAAGTTGTTTTTTTCTGGCTCACATTCAAGTTGTTCCTGGCTCTTTTCTAAGCAGTGACTCAGGGACCCAGGCAGCTCCCATATTTCAACTTCCACCAGCCCAGTAGAGAACCCTGGCTATTTGGTGAGTTCTGGTGGTGTCTCACAGTACTTAAAGAGGTTAAAGGAGGCAAAAACATGAAAGTTGAACTTCTTGTGAATTATCAGCAAGTTGAAATTTATTACTCCTATTCCTATTTTAAATTGTTAAGTGGAAAACATAACTCTATAGTCAATATCACACAATTAAAGAAAGAAACATAAAGAACTCTCCATGCCTCACTGATTGATACCCCGAGTCTAGTATAGCACAAAGCTGCCAAAAATGGATATTTAAAAACACATATTTTTCCATTTACTTTTGAATTTAAAATGATTTGCAACCTGTAATAGAAGGACATTATATAGAAAAATAAAATCATTTCAGTGGAAAGCCTTTTGTGTCTTACTTTATGAAGTTGAACACAGAAGAGAGAAAAGCTTTGCATTATCTGTTCTTTATCGGGTGTTGTCATTCGTTGGAGCTGCCAACTACAACCAAATTTTCCTGCATTTAAGAAAACATTTTTTAGGTGTAAATGTCCAACCTTTTAAATATTCTATTGTGCGTCCCTTCTTTTTAAAGTTGTGTCAACCCAAGAATACAGTATCATTAAATCAATCATTTGATTTAATTGAGGGGTTTTTGTCATTATAATAATTTAATTAAGTGAATCAACCAATCACACTTTAATTAGCCTAATTCAGTTATCATGACAACTCAAATAATGAGAAATAAACAAAATAATTAGAATGTATCTATTTTTGTTGGCTATCTTTACCAGACAAGAACAATCACATAATAAGCATTCTTTGTGATCGCTAAAAAAAAAACCAAACAAACCAAAAAACCCCAAATTTACGTCAGAACAGACTCCATATAGAGACGACTACTTAGCAAATAGAAGCCAAGAAAACTTGATATGGTTTGTATTGTCTCTCTCATTAGGTTTTGATATCTATAAATCTTCAGAAATTGTGTCTTACTGTTTTGAAATTCCTATAAAATCCTGGGAAGGGTTTGTCTATATATACACTGGAAAAGAATTTTGTTTAATTGAAAAAATATATAACACAAATATTAAAGGAAGCAAAACATTTTGAATTACAACTGTTTGCTTGGAAGCACAAAATATCTCAATCCAATTTTTATTTTCCCCCATCTTGAGACCCAAAAGGATGTATGCTAAGAGATTCTCACTGATATTTTTATTATGTTTACATCTGATAGCCTGTACAGTTTCCCATACTTAAAAGGAAAATAAACAGAAACCATTGTCTAATATGTGTCGGGCAATGTATTAGAAATTTTCACATGTATTATTTTATTTAATCAGTAGACATCTGATCTTAAGGTGTTGATATTATTCTCTTCATTTGATGAGAGCCAAGTTTCAGTGAGTTTACGTAGATTTCTTGGAATCACAGAGATATTTGGTAATTCAAGGTCTCAGTATGGATGCTAGAACACCATAGCCTCTAAAATATTATTTTCTTAATTTCTAAACTCTCTGGTTCCTAGGCCTTTGGTCACACTGTTTTTCTGCCTGGAAGACTCTTCTCCAGTCATATTGACAACCCTTCCACTTCACTTCCAGGCTTGGTTTAGATGTCACTTGCTCCAACTAACCATCTTAACCCAGAATGATGGGCAAGACCACAGTGGCAGACATGGAATGTACAAGTGGCTTGAGGGAGAAACAAACCGTAGCTGTTGTAAGCCATGGAAATGTTTGTGTCATTTTATATCAAAGCATGACTGAACCTGTCTTAATAAAAAGGTAGCTCAAATTCACATAATGGAAGATCTTGGATTCAAATACAGATCCACATAAATTCCAATGACTTTAAGATGCATGGAAATGTTGAACCACTAAGGTATCATTGAGTGTCAACTACACTCAAATTTTTTACTTATTTATTTTTTATTTATTTTCAGCATAACAGTATTCTTTATTTTTGCATCACACCCAGTGCTCCATGCAATACATGCCCTCTATAATACCCACCCCCTGCCCTTCAAAACCCTCAGATTGTTTTTCAGAGTCCATAGTCTCTCATGGTTCACCTCCCCTTCCAATTTCTCCCAACTCCCTTCTCCTCTCTATCTCCCCATGTCCTCCATGCTATTTGTTATGCTCCACAAATAAGTGAAAACATATGATAATTGACTCTATCTGCTTGACTTATTTCACTCAGCATAATCTCTTCCAGTACTGTCCATGTTGGTAAAAAAGTTGGGTATTCGTCCTTTCTGATGGAGGCATAATACTCCATAGTGTATATGGACCACATCTTCCTTATCCATTCATCCGTTGAAGGGCATCTTGGTTCTTTCTTTATCTCGATTAACAGTTTTCTTATGTAATTGGCTGCTCCCATATTGGGGGCATAGATATTTACAATTGTTAGATCATCTTGGTGGATAGTCCCTTTAAGAATGATGTAGTGTCCTTCTGTATCTCTGACTAAATTCTTTAGTTTAAAATCCAATTTGTCTGATATGAGAATCTCTACCCTGGCCTTCTTTTGAGGCCCATTGGCATAAAAGATACTTCTCCATCCCTTCACTTTCAGTCTAGGTGTATCTTTAGGTTCAAAATGGGTCTCTTATAGACAACATAAGGATGGATCCTGTTGTTTTATCCACTCTGCAAATCTGTGCCATTTTATGGGTGCATTTAGGCCATTCACATTGAGGGTGATTATTGATAGATACGTTTTTATTGACATCCTGTTACCTTTGAAGTCTTTCTGTAGATTGTCTCTATATTTCTGTTCAATGCTATTCTTGGGCTTTTCCCTCTTTTATAGAACCTCCCTTAATATTTCCTGCAGTATTGGCTTGGTGGTTGCATAGTCTTTTAAGCCTTGCCAGTCTTGGAAACTCTTTATCTTTCCATCCATTTTGAATGTCAGTCTTACTGGATAAAGTATTCTTGGCTGCATGTTCTTCTCATTCAGTGCCCTGAATATATCTTGCCAGCCCTTTCTGGCTTGCCAGGTCTCCGTGGACAGGTCTGATGTTATTCTGATGGGCTTTCCTCTGTACGTAAGGATCTTCTTTTTCCTAGCTGCTTTCAAGAGGTTCTGTCTACAATTATAATTCTTCATTCTTACTATTAGGTGTCTCAAGGACTTTCAAGAATCTGTAATCTTGGGGGAAAACCGTTCAGCCTCTAGTACATGAACGCTGGTTCCATTCACGAGGTTGGGAAAATTTTCATGAAGAACTTGTTCCACTATATCTTCTAGACTTCTTTCTTTCTCCTCCCCTTCAGGGATTCCAATAATTCTGACATTGGAACGTTTCATGGCATCATTTATTTCCCTGATTCTGTTTTCGTGGCTTCTAAGCTGTTTGTTCCAGATTTCCTCCTGATCCTTTCTCTCTATCTGTTTGTCCTCCAAATCACTAATTCTATCTTCTGTCTCAGTTACTCTAGCTTTGAGAGAATTTAGATTAGATTGGAACTGATTGAGAGCATTCTGAAGCTCATCCCTGGTAGCTTTCAGCTCATCCCTAACATTGTGAACATCTTGTCTGGTCGCTTTCAGTTCGGCCCTAATCAATTCTATTTGGTCATCCATGGCTTTCTCCAACCTAGCTATTGCCTGGATAATTGTTAGCCTGAATTCTCTTTCCGACATATTGTCTATGTTGATAGCCATTATCTCTGTTGCAGAAGGCCCATCCTCTGTATTTTTCTTCTGTTGGGCATTTCTCCTCCTAGTCATTTTGGTGAGAGATGGCTGAACGGGTGTAGCTGGATGTATCAACCGTGGTGCAGTCAAGGTGCACCCTGGAACACTTCTGAACAATCAGGATTCCCCACCCAAATGTGAGGAAAAAGAAAACAGAAAGAAAAAAAGAGAGAGAGAGACAGGAAACAAAGGTGAGATAAAAGAGAAGGTTTAGCCCAAATGGGCCCCAAGGTAAGATTTATGAAGTATACAAACAGACACAGACAAACAAAAAGACTGATAGAAGTATATGACAAGAGAAAAAAAATATATATATACATATACATATATATATATATATATATTTGCATATATGTATATTATATACAAATAAAGAAAGAACCTCCTCAAAAAGAACCCTGAGTGTAAGATTTATATACTATCAGGACAAACACAAAAACACAGAAACACTGGTGGAAGAAAAAGATGGAAGAGTGGTTGTAAATTCTCAGTGTGGGTGAGGAAGCTTGTTTTGATTCTTCCTGGATATACCTTGATATCTTTGTTAAAGAACTCAACTTTCCTAAGATAAAGGGGGATTAGGAATTGGTTTACCTATAGGGATGGCATTGTTTGGGGAAATGGGATTACCTTTAACTCTATATGAATATTAGAAAATAAAAATTAAAAAAAGGAATAAACTAGACTATACTAAACTAAAATTAAAAAAAAATTCAAAAAATAGAAATCCAAAAGAAAAGCACAGGTGTATTTATCAAAAAGTTCAGGTTAGAAGCTTATTATGGAATTTGATGTACTGGACATCTCACTGTGATGGTAAATAGGTTAAAAAATTATCTATATAATAATAAAAAATTATCTATATTAAAAAAATGAGCCAGAATAGTGGGAATGAATTAATAAGAAAAATTGTCCAATGAAGTAGTGGTGGTTGTTCTCTTGTCGTTTTTTTTTTTTTTTTTATTTTTTCCTTTCCTGGTTGGTTTTTTTGGGGGGAGGGGCCTGCCACATGGGTTTTCAGTCAATGATTTTCTCTGAGTTAAGTTCTCCCACTGCCCTCAAGGGGGTGGGCTCTGAGGAAACTGGTTTTTTTCAGGCTTTTGATCTCTGGAGGTTTTTATATTTGTTCACTTTTGTTTTTCTTTCTCGCCTTGACCACTTTTGAAGGTTTTTGTAGGTTTAGAGGAAAGCAAACTGCACCCTGACCTCCCTCTCAGAGAGAAGCCTCAGTCTGGCTGCAGAGCCCATATAAATCCCCCTTGGCCGCTGGCAGAGCAGGTTCCCAGTCGCAGTCCCTGGGGACTCAGGATTTTTTGCTTGTAGCCAAAACCACAGCAGCAGTGGCTGTCTGGGCAGCTCCAGACTGCCAGAGAAGTTCCAAGCAGGGATTGCACGGGGATATTTTCCCACTGGCCGGGGCTGGGAGTGCCTGGTCTTTCGGGGTCCGAGAGCACTGGGTGGTGCCTGTGCGCACCTCTCTCAGGGGAGGATGCAGGCCACGACTGGGACTCTGAAGGTACAGCAGGGCACTCGCGTGGGGACTGCAAAAAGGCTGTGCTTCTGTTGGCTGGTGAGGCTCCCAGCCCCTCACGGGAGCCGGGCCCCACACGCTCTCAGGTGCACTGGTGGTTGAGGGACCAAGACCTGGTTTCTCCACCGCACTCTCTCTGGCTCTGTGCCAGGGGAGGCTGTCCTGGGTCTGGGGACTTAAGCCCCTGTCCCTAACACCCAGATTCCCGCAATTTCCCCCCGGTGATCCTTTGCTCTTTTTGAGTGCTTTCTACCAGACTCCCGAGTTAATTCTGGTCCCCAGACACAGGGCACTCTCGTTTTGGGATATTACTTTCCAACCGGTCGCCTCTGGTGGCTCCCTCCCCCTTTTGTTTATCTTCCAATATCAGTCTGACTTTCCCACTCTGCTTTACCTGCCCATTGGCATCTTCTGCACCGGTAGAGATCCAGACGTGTATAATTCTGATCTCAGGCTGATTTCATGGGTGATCGGAGTTCTTTGGAAGGTAATCAGCTCACTTTAGGGTACAGGTTGCAAGGCACCTCCTCCTACTTCCCCACCATCTTGTCTCCCAGGTACACTCAAATTAAAAAAAAAAAAATGCTCTTAACCCTGTAATTGAAACCAGGAGTCTAATTAATTAGAAGGTATAAAAAAAAAGAAAGTGTAAAGAAACTCTGGTGATCTGTAATATACCCTAGAAATTATATTGATAGCTTTAATAGTGCCCCAAATACCAAGATTATTAGTGAAAATTATGAAAATCGGTTATCATGATTCTGTTTAAGTTGATTCAAAAAGTCCTTGACATTTTGAATGTGAAAAAATGTTTAGACATTGATTTTATGGGGTATGTGATTCTACAGGGGGAAACTATCTAATTATCAAACTAAATGTGTATTATTACCATCAGTTAGTGATATCTGTGCTTGAATTTAATGTTTTGATTCTTTCTTCCCTAAATGCTCACCCTCAATCTCACAGTCAATGGCATTTTTCAGTCAAGAAAACTGGTAATTAGCTTTGATCTGAAAGAGCTTTGCATTGAGACAGATTTGTGTTCAGGTTCTTACAAGTTGTTTGATATTGAGTAATTTACTCAACCCCTCTGATTTCAGTTTCTTCATGTTTAAAACTGATATAATAGTATTTACTTAGCAAACTGTTGTGAAGGTTAAATAAATACATTAGGGTAAACCTTTTGGCTTTCTGTCCAGTACAAAGTGGAGCTTAATAAATGGTATTACTCGCTATTTTAAATATTTCCCATCTTAAAGCTACGTATTTGCAGCAAGTTAAATGCTCTCTCTTATCTCACTCTCTTATTTTACTGAGTCTAAAATACATGTTACAGAATTGGTGAGATTATGAAGATAAATGTTGTTTCCGAAGTTAACCCTGACATCAGGTGAAGAATTACAATAACATGACCTTGTACACATTTCTTTCTTTAAATTTTGTATAGCTTGCAAATCTACCCTTGATTTTTCATGTCTGAGCAATTTGAATTTGGTTATCCATTCTGCCAAGTTTCTAAAGGCTTAAGAGAAGTCAAAACTTGGAGACAATAGCACAGCTTCAGCAGGAGAAATCAGAGATACACTCATTCCATCCCATTTTCTTTCCTTCTTTCCTTCATTCCCTTATTTGGCAAAAATAATCTGGGTGCAAGGCTGGCCTGGACATTGGGCCTACAAGAATAAATAAAACATGCTTCATATCTTTAAGGAATTCCTAGTAGGTAGAGATAATTCAATAGTCCCCTTTTAGACTGGGTATCAGAAAATGGATACTTAAATTTAACGGTATTGATCAAGGACAAATGGATATCTATTAACTTTCTTCTTTCTATGACGTATGTAAATATATCTTAGTAAATAGGTAATATGTATAGTAAATATTTATAGTAAATATAAAGAAATAAAAATATATCAAATTATTTAATAGTATAGAAATAAACAAAAAATAGAAAAGTAAAAAATAAACAAATCCATTTTTGGATTTAATGAAATAACATATTCATTAATATGAGTAACATGTTCATCATTTAATAGTGAAATAATAACATATTCACTCTTCATATGTCTGAAAAGAGATATGAAGAGTGAATATTCATATGTCTGAAAAAAAAGACATATTCGTATGTCTGAAAAGACATATGAAGAGTGAATATGTAATTATTTCACTATTAAGTTTCAACATGTAATAAATAAATGTAAAAGATTAATACATTTATTAAATGGCTTACATTGGTATTAAATAAATACGTTTTCCCAAAGCATGTTAAGAACAGTTGATTATTTATTTAAACATTCTTTCTTTCTTTATTTTTTTAACTTATGGAGAATGGTTAGCATGGAAAAAGAAAGGTTTCAGTTATACACCGATTGATTGAGTTTTGAGGCTCTAAGTTCCAGTTGGTACATTTCTCACTGTTCTCTTAACCTCAAATAACTTATGACAAGATTTTATATTAGGAAAGGGATTATTTTCAAAATTTGGCCCACATTTACTACTTTTAGATAAGGATTTTCTCTTGAAAGATTCATTAAAAATCACACTAAACTTTTTTTTTTTTTTATGAGATAAAATCCCCCAAGGTTTGTTTTTATCTTCTTTAACTTGTGTGCTCTCCTTCTACTTGCAGTCACCAGAGTTTGGATAAGTTCTTGAGAACAAAGCACACATAAATGTGGATGAATCTCCTTAGCTCAGAAATTAATTATCTACTACTGTATAATAGATCACCACAAAATTTAGCAGTTTAAACAAACATACATTTCTTACCTCACAGTTTCTGTGGGACTGGAGGGTCCAGCTGCAATCAAGCTGTCAATTTGGGGTCTTTGGCCTCATCTGAAGGCTCAACTGGGAAACCATCCACTTTCAAGTTCACATGGATGCAGGGCCACAGCAGGTGGTCTACATATAGCTTTTTTAAGCTTTCCTGACTAAGGAAATTTGTACAGTATCACAATGTATAGTATAGTACCCTGTCCACAATAAGTGCCCAGTGTTTATAAAATAAGGACCAGGGTTAGATGAGTACATTAATTCTAGAGGAGTGGAGGAACCACTTACAGTATCTTTTACTGTGTCTATAATGATAATTCTACTCACAAAAATATCTGGGTGGGAGGGGGGGACAAGATGGTGGGGGAGTAGGAGGAGGCGCCTTTTCAGCCGGTACCCCAAAGTGAGCTGATTACCTACCAAAGAACTCCGATCACCCATGAAATCAGCCTGAGATCAGAATTATACACGTCTGGATCTCTACAGGGGCAGAAGACGCCAGTGGGCAGGTAAAGCGGAGTGGGAAAGTAGGACTGATATCGGAAAATAAACAAAAGGGGGAGGGAGCCACCAGAGGTGACCTGTTGGAAAGTAATACCCCAATACGAGCGAGAGTGCCCTGTGTCTGGGGACCAGCATTAACTTGGAGACCGGTTGAAAGCACTCCAAAAGAGCAAAGGATCATGGGGGGGGGGGGGAATTGTGGGAATCGGGGCGGCTAGGGACAGGGGCTTAAGTCACCGGTCCCAGGACAGCCTCCCCGGCACTGAGGCAGAGAGAGTGAGGTGGAGAAACCAGCTCTTGGTCCCTAAGCCGACAGCGCACCCAAGAATGCGTGGGTTCTAGCTCCTGTGAGGGGATGGGAGCCACGCAGGTAGGCAGAACTCGGGAGACCTACCACAAAGCTTGAGATATGCGCGCACGTCCCTCATGCTAACCTGAGTTACAAAGGCCCAGCCGGCGCTCTTTGACCCATGCCATTGTTTCAAAGCCTAAGCTGCGCGCCCCAAACTCTCCCCTGACAGCGGTGCGCAAAAGCCCAGCCTGGTGCTTACGGACCAGCGCCCCATTCTCAGTGCTGGAGACACACAACAACCCATAGCCACCTCTGAAAGAGATGCGCGCCAGCTGGGCACTCCCAGCCCGGGCCAGCGGCAAAATCTGTGTGATCGCTGCTTAGACCTCTCTGGCGGTCCAAACAGCAGCCACTGTCTTGGCTTTGGGTACAAGCAGAAGATCCTGTGCCCCCAGGGTCTGCAACTTGGAACCTGCTCTGCCAGCAGCCAAGGGGGAACTTATTTAAGCTCTGCACCCAGGCCCAGAGGCTTCTCTCTGAGAGGGAGATCAGGGTGCTGTTTGTTTTCCTCTAAAACTACAAAAACCATCAAAGGAGGTCAAGGTGAGAGGAAAAAAAAAAGTGAACAAGCATAAAAACCGCCAGAGAACAAGAGCCTGAAAAAAAACAGTTTCCTCAGAGCCTACCGCCTTAAGGGGGGCGGGAGGACTTAACTCAGGAAACATCATTGACTGACAACCCACATGGCAGGCCCCTCCCCCAGAAAACAAACCAAGAAAGAAAAAAAAAAAAAAAAAAAGAGGAAAAAAAAAAGAGGAAAAAAAAAAGACTACAAGAGAACAACCACTACTTCATAGGAAAACTTGTATTGTTCACTTGTTCCCACTATTCCGGTTCATTTTTTTTTTTTTTAACACATAGGTAATTTTTTTAACCTATTTACCATCACAGAGAGTTGTACAGTACATCAAATTCCATAATACCTTTCTAACCTGAACTTTTTGATGCATACACTTATGTTTTTCTTTTGCGTTTTTATTTTTTGAATTCCTTTTTTTAAATTTTAGTTTAGTTTAGTCTAGTTTATTCCTTTTTATTTTTATCCTCTAATATTCATAGAGTAAAACTTCAAAGTAATCCCCTTTCCCCAATCGATACTACCCCTATAGGTAAACCAATTTATTTTGTATTTATTTTTTATTTTTTATAAACATATATTTTTATCCCCAGGGGTACAGGTGTGTGAATCACCAGGTTTACACACTTCACAGCACTCACCAAAGCACATACCCTCCCCAATGTCCATAATCCCACCCCCTATCCCAACCTCCCTCCCCCCAGCAACCCTCAGTTTGTTTTGTGAGATTAAGAGTCACTTATGGTTTGCCTCCCTCCCAATCCCATCCTGTTTCATTGATTCTTCTTCTACCCACTTAAGCCCCCATGTTGCATCACCACTTCCTCATATCAGGGAGATCATATGATAGTTGTCTTTCTCTGCTTGACTTATTTCGCTAAGCATGATATGCTCTAGTTCCATCCACGTTGTCGCAAATGGCAAGATTTCATTTTTTTGATGGCTGCATAGTATTCCATTGTGTATATATACAACGTCTTCTTGATCCATTCATCTGTTGATGGACATCTAGGTTCTTTCCATAGTTTGGCTATTGTGGACATTGCTGCTATAAACATTCGGGTGCATGTGCCCCTTTGGATCACTACGTTTGTATCTTTAGGGTAAATACCCAGTAGTGCAATTGCTGGGTCATAGGGCAGATCTATTTTCAACATTTTGAGGAACCTCCATGCTGTTTTCCAGAGTGGCTGCACCAGTTTGCATTCCCACCAACAGTGTAGGAGGGTTCCCCTTTCTCCGCATCCTCGCCAGCATCTGTCATTTCCTGACTTGTTGATTTTAGCCATTCTGACTGGTGTGAGGTGATATCGCATTGTGGTTTTGATTTGTATTTCCCTGATGCCCAGTGATATGGAGAATTTTTCATGTGTCTGTTGGCCATCTGGATGTCTTCTTTGCAGAAATGTCTGTTCATGTCTGCTGCCCATTTCTTGATTGGATTATTTGTTCTTTGGGTGTTGAGTTTGCTAAGTTCTTTATAGATTCTAGACACTAGTCCTTTATCTGATATGTCGTTTGCAAATATCTTCTCCCATTCTGTCAGTTGTCTTTTGATTTTATTAACTGTTTCCTTTGCTGTGCAAAAGCTTTTGATCTTGATGAAATCCCAATAGATCATTTTTGCCCTTGCTTCCATTGCCTTTGGCGATGTTCCTAGGAATATGTTGCTGCAGCTGAGGTCGAAGAGGTTGCTGCCTGTGTTCTCCTCAAGGATTTTGATGGATTCCTTTCGCACATTGAGGTCCTTCATCCATTTGGAGTCTATTTTTGTGTGTGGTGTAAGGAAATGGTCCAATTTCATTTTTATGCATGTGGCTGTCCAATTTTCCCAGCACCATTTATTGAAGAGGCTGTCTTCTTTCCATTGGACATTCCTTCCTGCTTGTCGAAGATGAGTTGACCATAGAGTTGAGGGTCTATTTCTGGGCTCTCTATTCTGTTCCATTGATCTATGTGTCTGTTTTTGTGCCAGTACCATGCTGTCTTGATGATGACAGCTTTGTAATAGAGCTTGAAGTCCGGAATTGTGATGCCACCAACGTTGGCTTTCTTTTTCAATATCCCTTTGGCTATTCGAGGTCTTATCTGGTTCCATATAAATTTTAGAATTATTTGTTCCATTTCTTTGAAAAAGATGGATGGTACTTTGATAGGAATTGCATTAAATTTGAAGATTGCTTTAGGTAGCATAGACATTTTCACAATATTTATTCTTCCAATCCAGGAGCATGGAACATTTTTCCATTTCTTTGTATCTTCCTCAATTTCTTTCATGAGTACTTTATAGTTTTCTGAGTATAGATTCTGTGCCTCTTTGGTTAGGTTTATTCCTAGGTATCTTATGGTTTGGGATGCAATTGTAAATGGGATTGACTCCTTAATTTCTCTTTCTTCTGTCTTGCTGTTGGTGTAGAGAAATGCAACTGATTTCTGTGCATTGATTTTATATCCTGACACTTTACTGAATTCCTGTATAAGTTATAGCAATTTTGGAGTGGAGTCTTTTGGGTTTTCCACATATAGTATCATATCATCTGTGAAGAGTGATAATTTGACTTCTTCTTTGCCGATTTGGATGCCTTTAATTTCCTTTTGTTGTCTGATTGCTGAGGCTAGGACCTCTAGTACTATGTTGAATAGCAGTGGTGATAATGGACATCCCTGCCGTGTTCCTGACCTTAGCGGAAAAGCTTTCAGTTTTTCTCCATTGAGAATGATATTTGCGGTGGGTTTTTCATAGATGGCTTTGATGATATTGAGGTATGTGCCCTCTATCCCTACACTTTGAAGAATTTTGATCAGGAAGGGATGCTGTACTTTGTCAAATGCTTTTTCAGCATTTATGGAGAATATCATATGGTTCTTGTTCTTTCTTTTATTGATGTGTTGTATCACATTGACTGATTTGCGGATGTTGAACCAACCTTGCAGCCCTGGTATAAATCCCACTTGGTCGTGGTGAATAATCCTTTTAATGTACTGTTGAATCCTATTAGCTAGTATTTTTGTGAGAATTTTTGCATCTGTGTTCATCAAGGATATTGGTCTATAGCTCTCTTTTTTGATGGGATCCTTGTCTGGTTTGGGATCAAGGTGATGCTGGCCTCATAAAATGAGTTTGGAAGTTTTCCTTCCATTTCTATTTTTTGGAACAGTTTCAGGAGAATAGGAATTAGTTCTTCTTTAAATGTTTGATAGAATTCCCCTGGGAAGCCATCTGGTCCTGGGCTTTTGTTTGTTTGGAGATTTTTAATGAAAAGAAAAGAATTAAAAAAAAAGAAAACGAATAAAGAAAAATATAAAAAAGAAAAAAATATATATTAGATAAACTAGTTAAAAAACGTTAAAAAAGAAAAGGGTAAAAATTAAAAAATATTTTACCCAAAGGCGAGAAAAAAGAAAAAAAAAAAGAAAAAAGAAAAAGAAAAAAATTAAATTAACTGCAAACTAAAAAAAAAAAATCACAGAGAGAAAGCCATGAGTTCCTTGCTTTGCTTTCTCCTCCTCTGGAATTCTGCTGCTCTCCTTGGTATTGAAACCGCACTCCTTGGTAGGTGAACTTGGTCTTGGCTGTATTCTTGTTGATCTTCTGGGGGAGGGGCCTGTTGTAGTGATTCTCAGGTGTCTTTGCCCCAGGCGGAATTACACAGCCCTTACCCAGGGCCGGGGTGAGTAATCTGCTCCTGTTTGCTTTCAGGAGCTTTTGTTCCCTGAATGCTTTCCATAGAGTTCCGGAGGACAGGAATACAAATGGCGGCCTCCTGGTCTCTGGCCCGGAGGAGCCAAGAGCCCGGGGCCCCACTCCTCAGTGCGCCCTCAGAGAACAGCGCCCAGTTATTCCCATCTGCCTGACCTCCGGCCGCGCTCAGAGCTCGCGGAGCCTGCGACCGGTTCAAGGTAACACTGAGTTGTGAGCATACTGTTGGCTCTGTCTCTGTAGCTGGCTTTCCCGTTCCAATACCCGCAAGCTCCGTGACACTCAGACACCCCCGATCCTTCTGTGACCCTGCAGGACCTGAGGCCACGCAACCCCGCATGGGCTTCGCCCCGGTTTAGCCTCTGGAGCGATGTCCCTCAGCCGAACAGACTTTTAAAAGTCCTGATTTTGTGCACGGTTGCTCTGCCGCTTGCAGGGAGCCAGCCCCTCCCCCCGGGGTCTATCTTCCCATCGCTTTGGATTCACATCTCCACCAGTCCTACCTTTCAGAAAGTGGTTGTTTTTCTCTTTCCAGAATTGCTGTTCTTCTTCTCTTCGATCTGCCGATGGATTTGTAGGTGTTTGCAATCTTTAGATAAGCTATCTAGTTGATCTCCGGCTAGCTGATATAGTCTCAGCCTGCTACTTCTCCACCATCTTGACTCCTTCCCCTGGTAAGCCAATTTTTAATCCCATTTCTATTAGGAAAGTTGAGTCCTTTAACAAAGATATCAAGATACATACAGGAAGAATCAAAACAACCTTCCTCGCACACACTGAGAATTTATAAGAACTCTCCCATCTTCTTCCACCAGTGTTTATGTGTTTTTTGTGTTTGTCCTGATAGCATATAAATTTTAGACTTGTGGTTCTTTTTGACGAGGTTTTTTCTTTATATATATATATATATATATATATATATATATATATTCTCTTGTTATATACTTGTATCAGTCTTTTTATCTCTTTTTGTTAGTCTACTTCATAAATCTTACCTTGGGGCCCATCTGGGCTGAACCTTCTTTTTCATCTTCCCTTTCTTTCCTGTCTCTCTCTCTCTTTTTTCATTTTTTCTTTTTCTTTTCTTTTCTTTAGTCTATTTGGGTGGGGAATCCTAATTGCTCAGAAGTTTTCCAGGGTGCACCTTGACTGCACCACAGTTCATACATCCAGCTACATCTGTTCAGTCATCTCCCATCAAATTGACTAGGAGGAGGAATGCCCGACAGAAGAAAAATACAGAGGATGGACCTTCTGCAACGGAGTTAACGGCTATCAACATAGACAATATGTCGGAAAGAGAATTCAGGCTAACAATTATCCAGGCAATAGCTAGGTTGGAGAAAGCCATGGATGACCAAACAGAGTTGATTAGGGCCGAACTGAAAGCGACCAGACAGGATGTTCACAATGTTAGGGCGGAGCTTAAAGCTACCTGGGAGGAGGTTCACAATGCTCTCAGTGAGTTCCAATATAATCTAAACACTCTCAAAGCTAGGGTAACTGAGACAGAGGATAGAATTAGTGATCTGGAAGACAAACAGATAGAGAGAAAGGATCAGGAGGAAGCCGGGAACAAACAGCTTAGAAACCACGAAAACAGAATCAGGGAAATAAATGATGCCATGAAGCGTTCCAATGTCAGAATTATTGGAATCCCTGAAGGGGAGGAGAAAGAAAGGAGTCTAGAAGATAGAGTGGAACAAGTCCTTCATGAAAATTTTCCCAATCTCGTGAATGGAACCTGTGTTCAGGTACTAGAGGCTGAATGGTCTCCACCCAAGATTATACCTTCCAAAAAAACATCATGACACCTGATAGTCAAATTGAGGAATTATAATTGTAGGTATAATCTCTTGAAAGCCGCCAGGGCAAAGAGACTCCTTACTTACAGAGGGAAGCCCATCAGAATAACGTCATACCTGTCCACAGAGACCTGGCAAGTCAGAAGAGGCTGGCAAGATATATTCAGGGCACTGAATGAGAAGAACATGCATCCAAGAATACTTTATCCAGCAAGACTGACATTCAAAATGGATGGAGAGATAAAGAGTTTCCAGGACCGGCAAGGCTTAAAAGACTATGCAGCCGACACTGCAGGAAATATTAAGTGGGGTTCTATAAAAGAAGAAATATCCCAGAATAGCATTGAACAGAAATATAGAGACATTCTACAGAAAGAAAGACTTCAAAGGTAACTCGATGTCAATAAAAATGTATCTATCAATAATCACTCTCAATGTGAATGGCCTAAATGCACCCATAAAACCGCACAGGGTTGCAGATTGAATAAAACGACAGGACCCATCCATATGTTATCTACAAGAGACCCATTTTGAACCTAAAGATACACACAGACTGAAAATGAAGGGATGGAGAAGCATCTTTCATGCCAATGGGCCTCAAAAGAAGGCTGGGGTAGCGATTCTCATATCAGATAAATTAGACTTCAAACTAAAGACTGTAGTGAGAGATACAGAAGGACACTACATAATCCTTAAAGGGACTATCCACCAAGATGATCTAACAATTGTAAACATCTATGCTCCCAATATGGGAGCAGCCAATTACTTAAGAAAACTGTTAATCAAGATAAAGAGTCATATTGATATGAATACACTAGTTGTAGGAGATCTTAACATGCCTCTCTCAGAATTAGATCATCGAAGCAGAATATCAGTAAAGAAACAAGAGCGTTGAATGACACATTGGACAAGATGGACCTCATAGATATATATAGAACATTCCACCCTAAAACGACAGAATACTCATTCTTCTCAAGTGCACATGGAACCTTCTCAAGAACAGACCACATACTGGGTCACAAATCAGGACTCGACCGATACCAAAAGACAGAGATTATTCCTTGCATATTCTCCGATCACAATGCTTTGAAACTGGAGCTCAATCACAAGGAAAAGTTCCGAAGGAACTCAAACACCTGGAAGCTAAAGTCCACCTTGCTTAAGATTGCTTGGATCAACCAGGAGATCAAAGAAGAACTGAAACAATTCATGGAAACCAATGACAACGAAGACAGTTCAATCCAAAACCTATGGGATACAGCAAAGGCGGTCCTAAGGGGGAAATACATAGCCATCCAAGCCTCCCTCAAAAAAGTTGAAAAATCCAGAACACACCAGCTTTCTCTACACCTTAAAGAACTGAAGAATCAACAACAAATCAAACCAACTCCACACATAAGAAGGGAAATCATCAAGATGAGAGCTGAGATTGATGAGGTAGAAACCAGAGATACAGTAGAACGTATCAATTAAACTAGAAGCTGTTTTTTTTTTAAAGAATCAATAAGATCGATAAACCATTGGCCACACTAATCCAAAAGAAAAGAGAGAAAGCCCAAATTCATTAAATTATGAATGAAAAGGGAGAGATCACAACTAACACCAACAAAGTAGAAACAATCATCAGAAGTTATTATCAACAGTTATATGCCAATAAGCTAAGCAACCTAGATGAAATGGATGCACTCCTGGAAAAATATAAACTACCAAAATTGAACCAGGAAGAAATCGACAAACTGAATAGACCGATATCTAATAACGAGATTGAGGCAGTGATCAAAAACCTCTAAAAAAACAAGAGCCCAGGACCTGACAGATTCCCTGGGGAATTCTACCAAACCTTCCATGAAGAAATAACATCTAGTCTCCTGAAGCTGTTTCAAAAAATTGAAGCAGAACGAAAACTTCCAGACTCTTTCTATTAAGCCAGCATTACCCTGATCCCCAAACCAGGCCAAGACCCTACCAAAAAGGAGAATTTTAGACCAATATCACTGATGAATATGGATTCTAAGATTCTCAACAAATCTTAGCCAACAGGATCCAACAGCACATTAAAAAGATTATCCACCATGATCAGGTGGGATTCATCCCTGAGCTACAAGGATGGTTCAACATTTGCAAATCAATCAATGTGATACAACAAATTAATATGAGAAGAGAGAAGAACCACATGGTCCTCTCAATTGATGCTGAAAATGCATTTGACAAAATCCAGCATCCGTTCCTGATCAAAGCACTTCAAAGTATAGGGAGAGAGGGAACATTCCTGAACCTCATCAAAACTATTTATGAAAGACCCACAGCAAATATCATCCTCAATGGGAAAAAGCTTGCAGCCTTCCCGTTGAGATCAGGAACAAGACAAGGATGCCCACTTTCACCACTCTTGTTCAACATAGTATTAGAAATCCTAGCAGCAGCAATCAGACAACAAAGGGAAATAAAAGGTATCCAAATTGGTAATGAAGAAGTCAAACTCTCTCTCTTTGCAGATGACATGATTCTTTATATGGAAAACCCAAAAGACTCCACCCCCAAACTACTAGAACTCATACAGCAATTCAGCAACGTGGCAGGATACAAAGTCAATGTGCAGAAATCAGTGGCTTTCTTATACATTAACAATGAAAATACAGAAAGGGAAATTAGAGAATTGATTCCATTTACTATAGCACCAAGAACCATAAGATACCTGGGAATAAACCTAACCAATGAGGTAAATGATCTGTACTCGAAGAACTACAGAACACTCATGAAAGAAATTGAAGAAGACACAAATAGATGGAAGACCATTCCATGCTCTTGGATCGGTAGAATGAACATTGTTAAAATATCTATAGTGCCTAGAGCAATCTATACTTTTAATGCTATTCCGATCAAAATTCCACCAGTATTCTGCAAAGAGCTGGAGCAAATAATCCTAAAATTTGTATGGAATCAGAAGAGACCCCGAATCGCTAAGGAAATGTTGAAAAACAAAAATAAAACTGGGGGCATCACGTTACCTGATTTCAAGCTTTACTACAAAGCTGTGATCACTGCATGGTACCGGCATAAAAACAGACACATAGACCAGTGGAACAGAGTAGAGAGCCCAGATATGGACCCTCAACTCTATGGTCAATTAATCTTTGACAAAACAGGAAAAAATATACAGTGGAAAAAAGACAGTCTCTTCAATAAATGGTGCTGGGAAAACTGGGCAGCTATATGTAGAAGAATGAAACTCAACCATTCTCTTACACTGTACACAAAGATAAACTCATAATGGATAAAAGACCTCAACATGAGACAGGAATCCATCAGAATCCTAGAGGAGAACATAGGCAGTAATCTCTTCGATATCAACCACAGCGACTTCTTTCAAGATATGTCTCCAAAGGCAAAGGAAACAAAAGCGAAAATTAACTTTTGGGACTTCATCAAAATCAAAAGCTTTTGCACATCAAAGGAAACAGTAAAAAAAAAAAAAAACAAAAAAAAAACAAAGAGGCAACCCATGGAATGGGAGAAGATATTTGCAAATGACAGTACAGACAAAAAGTTGATATCCAGGATCTATAATGAACTCCTCAAACTCAACACACACGAAACAGGCAAACATATCAAAAAATGGGCAGAAGATACGAACAGACACTTCTCCAATCAAGACATACAAATGGCTATCAAACACATGAAAAAATGTTCATCATCACTAGCCATCAGGGAGATTTAAATTAAAACCACATTGAGATATCACCTTACACCAGTTAGAATGGCCAAAATTAACAAGACAGGAAACAACATGTGTTGGAGAGGATGTGTGGAAAGGGGAACCCTCTTCCACTGTTGGTGGGAGTGCAAGTTGGTGCAGCCTCTTTGGAGAACAATGTGGAGATTCCTCAAGAAATTAAAAATAGAACCTCCCTATGACCCTGCCATTGCACTCCTGGGTATTTACCCCAAGGATACAGATGTCGTGAAAAGAAGGGCCATCTGTACCCCAATGTTTATAGCAGCAATGGCCACGGTCGCCAAACTATGGAAAGAACCAAGATGCCCTTCAATGGACGAATGGATAAGGAAGATGTGGTCCATATATACTATGGAGTATTATGCCTCCATCAGAAAGGATGGATACCCAACTTTTGTAGCAACATGGATGGGATTGGAAGAGACTATGCTGAGTGAAATAAGTCAAGCAGAGTGAGTCAATTATCATATGGTTTCACTTATTTGTGGAGCATGACAAATATCATGGAGGAGAAGGGAGTTGTGGTAAATTGGAAGGGGAGGTGAATCACGAGAGACTATGGACTCTGAAAAACAATCTGAGGGTTTGAAGTGGTGGGGGTTGGTAGGTTGGGGTACCAGGTGTTGTGTATTATAAAGGGCATGGATTGCATGGAGCACTGGGTGTGGTAAAAAAATAATGAATACTGTTTTTCTGAAAATAACTAAATTGAAAAAATTAAAAAAACATATCTGGGTGGTATAAATATAGGTGATTTTCAGTTTCTTCTTCATACTTTGCTAGACTATTTGAATGTTTCAGAGCAGTCAAGTATTCTATTATAAGAAAACTAGGCAACTTTCAAGTTAAAAATTGTAGATGAATTGCTAAAGTTTATATGTTCTTATTTATTCAGAGATTATTTGGAAGCATGCACAATCATGGACAGTGGTTGCTGCCAGAAAGGAAAAATATACCATGGTAGTTTTAGTTTTGTGCCATGCACATAATGTTACTGAACTGAAAATTATTAAGCTTGTTCTAAAGAGTTATAGCTAAGATATAATGTCATAAAACATGTATATAAATCTTAATAAAACATCTGATTACAAATAGCTTCATATTTTTGTCATTTTTTCATTTTTATTCAAATATTAAATCATAAGGAAAAAGATTAATCATTCTTAGCCAGGCAAGGAGAAGCCCCTGCAGGGCATGAAGCAGATATTCCAGTGAACACCAGGGGAAATGGGTCCCCAGGAAGAGCTCTGGATAAGAGGTACCCCAAGTTCTGTCTCAAAGTTACATCTTTTCTTGTTCTTAAAGGTCATTGTTTCACTAGTCTTCTTCTAATAAATTAATAAATCTAGATAATATTTAGGAAGGGGCCACTAACCTCACAAAAGGAAAAATGACTAGGTATAAATGCTTCTAAAAGGAACTACTTATCAAAACTCATGAAATATTCTTCCTAAGAAAGTAAAACTTGAATCTGATCAATATATAGATCTAAATCCTGATTCACAATAAATAAAGGGAGTGAAGGAACATACCAAGTAAGGCTGTGAGAAGCAAATTATCCAAATCCAGTCAAGAAAAGTGCAATTTTTTTGTTTATTTGTTTTGCTTTTTTTAAAGATTTATTTATTTATTTGAGAGAGAGAGATAGAGTGTGTGAGCAGCAGGGATTGACAGATGGAGTAGGAGAGAAAATCTCAAGCAGGCTCTGCATTTAGTGGTCAACCCTGAGATGATGACCTGAGCCAAAATCAAGAGCTTAACTGACTGAGCCACCCAGGTGTCCCAAAGCGAATTCATTTTTTTCAATAGCAAAATAGAGCAGAATCTATAAATTAAAAAAAAAAAAATTAAGTGACATATCACCCAATTGGAATATATATACCTTATTGAGATCCTAATTAAGCAAACTGTAAAAAAAAAAATGAGGCAATTGGGAAAACTTAAATACTGGTAATATATTGGATGATATTAAAGAATTAACAGTAATTTAAAATTTCATGTATAATAATGTTATTGTGATTCTGTGATTCTGTGATTCTTTTTTCTTTTAAAAAGTCTCTATCATTTAAAGATTTATACTGAAATATTTGCAAATAAAAAATATGTTGGTGGCAGAGGGTATATATGAAGCAATACTGGATGAGTAGGCCAATGGCTATAGGGTTGATGGGAGTTCATTATACCACTCAGAACATACTTTGTTATGTTTGACATTTTCTGCAATAAAAATGTCATGAATGCCAAAATACAGCTCTTTAGTGTGATTGTATTATATTATTCCTTTGACTTTATTTCAATTCTCTCACAGAGTTCATTTTTCTTATTGAGCATTGTACCATGTAAGCATCCTTCCAGGGAGAACTGGATCCAGGATTTGATTGTTTTCTACCATGTCCTAAGGTCAGCAAGGTGGTACCCTACAACAGGCAGAGAGATTAGGTACAATGATGTCCTCCACACACTTATAGGCTCCCCATCATCAAACTCTACACCCCCTTCTTTGAGCTCACGACCCAAGTTCTCCCTGAGAGATTCTACCTAGGACTAAATATCACTTTGCTTTACATAAAGGGAGAGCCATGCAGGTACTCTCTCTTATCAGAGCTACAAATTACCTAAAGACCATACTTAAACTATACCAGACAAAGATTAGAAATTGGGCTCACTCAATTCCTTACTCATTCTGTGGAAGTGGAGAGCCCATAATTCCTGAACTATGCTCATGCACATTGAGCTCATCAATCACATGAGCAAAATGCATGGGGAACAACCAAAGGAGTGAGCAGGTCCAGGTTAGAAGCAGATAAATTTCACTACTTTGTATTAGTGATCTGGATCTGTCTGTAAGAGTGGCATGTTACTTTGTCTGCACTTCACATGGGTCTCTATCTTAGAGTTTCACATTGCTCAGGTCTGGCTGTCTCGCTCCCTCTCTGTAGGAAGCAGGAAATTGCATGCAAATCATTTTTGCTGTGCTAGTTCTTAGACCAGTAGACACCCAAAGAAGAGCTGGATGAGTTGACTAAATGATGTGTGTGTGTGTGTGTGTGTGTGTGTGTGTGTGTGTGTGTGTGTAGAACTGCTTGAACTAAATTCTTTAATTTAGGTTCATATACCAAATACCTCCTTTTTAAAGGTTTTTAATTTTTTTAACACCTTTAAATTTTTTGTTTGTTTGTTTGTTTTCAGCATAACAGTATTCATTATTTTTTCACCACACCCAGTGCTCCATGCAATCCATGTCCTCTATAATACCCACCACCTGGTCCCCCAACCAGCCACCCACCCCTGCCACTTCAAACCCCTCAGATTGTTTTTCAGAGTCCATAGTCTCTGATGGTTCCACCTCCCCTTCCAATTTCCCCCAACTCCCTTCTCCTCTCTAACTCCCCATGTCCTCCATGCTATTTGCCATGCTCCACAAATAAGTGAAACCATATGATAATTGACTCTCTCTGCTTGACTTATTTCACTCAGCAGTCAGATAAAGAAACTAGCAGTGCATTTAGCTTTCAATGTTTCTGGGAGAAAAATACCCAGTATGGATGCCAGAAAATTGTTCTTCACAATCTCTCTGAAGAAAAAGAGAAATGACAACCTTCATACATTATCCTGTCCATGTTGCTACAAAAGTTGGGTATTCATCCTTTCTGATGGAGGCATAATACTCCATAGTGTATATGGACCACATCTTCCTTATCCATTCGTCCGTTGAAGGGCATCTTGGTTCTTTCCACAGTTTGGCGACCGTGGCCATTGCTGCTATAAACATTGGGGTACAGATGGCCCTTCTTTTCACTCCATCTGTATCTTTGGGGTAAATACTCAGAAGTGCAATTGCAGGGTCATAGGGAAGTTCTATTTTTAATTTCTTGAGAAATCTCCATACTGCTCTCCAAAGAGGTTGCACCAACTTGCATTCCCACCAACAGTGGAAGAGGATTCCCCTTTCTCCACATCCCCTCCAACACATGTTGTTTCCTGTCTCGTTAATTTTGGCCAGTCTAACTGGTGTAAGGTGATATCTCAATGTGGTTTTAATTTAAATCTCCCTGATGGCTAGTGATGATGAACATTTTTTCATGTGTCTCTTTTTGCTTATGTTCTCATCATGGAAGCAGCACTCAAGGAATATAAATTATGACACAGATTAATCTTTCTAATTTAGAAGAATGAATCTGTGAGCTATGTATCCCTAAGGTCATAACAAAAATTTTTATCTGTATGCCATATGTCTAATTTTTCTGAAGAAAGAATATTTAGTGTTTGTAAAGTTCCTTAAGATGATATCAAATTAAGCTGAGTCCCAGTTTTAAGCTCTGAATTGAGTTATTTATGTTCTATTGATCTACTCTGCCTGCTTTGTCACTTTCCCATTGGTAACTGGCATTCAGCCATAGCATTCAGTACCAAGTTTTTTGTCAGATAAATTAGCTGTGAAAGCCATCGAGATTTCTGTTCTTTATTCACATTTTCTTCTTTGCAAGTGATCAACAAGACTCCCTGGATCTTGAAGTAAGCCTTTGGAAAAACCCGAACATCTGTTGCTGGGCTTGAAGGCCTGCTTTTTATTCCAGTTTCTTTCCATTCACTCTCTCCCCTGATGTGACAGGAAGTGATCATGTGCCTGGCAGTCAGATAAAGAAACTAGCAGTGCATTTAGCTTTCAATGTTTCTGGGAGAAAAATACCCAGTATGGATGCCAGAAAATTGTTCTTCACAATCTCTCTGAAGAAAAAGAGAAATGACAACCTTCATACATTAAAAAGTCTGAAATAGTTTTCCTCTTGTGACCTTATTCTCATGTGACTGACCCATATGGGATATGCTTGTAACAACACGGGGAAATGTAAAAGGAAAAGAGGAAATATTGTTTAATATTACAATCTCTTTTTAAATAACCTGGAAGACAACAGAATGGTTATATTCACTTAAAGTTTATGGAAATGAAAACTTGTGAATAAAAAACACACAAAAAATGTTTAACATTTTCTGCCAGTTTAAATTAAGGAAATGTTTTTTGCATAGAATACTGCTGACATTGTAAACTTGTGGGGAGGAAACATCAGGGATCATGGAATAACACTAGTGACATTCATGGCTTTGGAAATAAAGCCACTGTTGGCGGATTCAGGTAGGTGAATGTCAGTTGTCTTCTCTCTTAATCTCTACCTACTTTCTCAAAATCACTCAAATATATTCTGAGTGTGAACTCTTTATTATTTGTGGAGATATTATGGTTTGCAAAAACTTTTGTGCGTTATATCTCTTATTCTTCACACACACACACACACACACACACACACACACACACACAACTCTGTGAAGTAGATACAATATCATGATAGTTAAAGTTTGAGGAGACCTAGGTTCAAAGTGATTAGTTATTAAACTAGTGAGTGTCAAGATTCAATTCAGGGTCCTAAGACTCCAGCTCTGCCCATTCATATTATGCCTATTATGCCCCAAGCAAGCCATCTGAACACAACATAATCTGAATGTGTGTCACGGACCTACTAAGACAAATTCCCAGAACAGAGGCACCTCTAGAAGTCTGTATCTCTATACTGGGCTCCCAAATTCCATTTGCTTTTCGTTCCTTTTCTGAGTTACGTTATTCCTGTGCATTTTTGCATTCTTTGTTCCTAAAGATTCACTACACTGTAGGACACCATTTTTCCAAGCCTACTTACTCTTCGTTATTTTCAAAATAAAATCACAGAACTGTTTTTTTTTTTTCCTGAAAGAATTACTTGTGGTAATCTCAAAGTAGTAATAAGAATAGCAAAAGTGCAACATATACACTTTCTCTGGTTACTCTTTCTAACTAAGCAGCTGATACACATCAACTAGGCAGTCCCCCTCTCCTTAGTCCTCCCAATTACTGCAACAGTCCTTTATTCCACTCCAGTTTGGAAAAAAAACCCTTCCACAAGGGATGGCCCTCTTCCAGCATGAAAGGAAGAATAATAACAATGGGCTTGTATTTTAAGAGTGTCTAATTGTACCTCAAGGAGACTACATTAGAGATCCCACCCCAAATGTTATGTGTTTAATAGAATAAAGGTATTTTAAAGCATCTCACTTGTACAAGGTAGGTATTTAGAAGGGTATATAGAGAAAAGTGATTATCATGGAATAAGCCATTAATAACCTTTAGTTAGATTTAGGTGTTTTGTGCCAAACATTTTATCCTAAAAACATGATGATGTAAATATATTGTTAATATCATCATTGCCTTTTTTCAGTTGAGGAACCAGAGGCACAGAGAACAGAAACTGCCAGAAGATATGAAAGGAGATCCTTGGGTTTAAACTCTAGTTAGGGGGAAAGTTGCCATTCCAAGCCATCTAATTAAATCTCACTTAATTTATCAGAGAAGGAGAGATGGAAAGGTCAATGTCACTGTATGGAGTGTGATGTAGGATTGAAACTGTTTTTGTTCACTAAATGTTAGCAGAAGAGCAGAACAACCTCATTGGCTCAACCAGTGTTTGTTGTGAATTTGAGAATCTTTGACTTCTTTGGGACAAGGAAGAAGAAGGGGCTTTTTTGACTTCTATACACCCTAACCAGAGTCTCCACTAGTAGGAAGGAGACCAGGGACTTCAGAGATAGAAACAAACTGCCATGGTAAACCTTAACAGCCTAGTAAACACTGAACCTCAATTCTTGCAGTATTTTTGTTCTGTGTGTTCCTTTCTCTCATAGAATGATGTGTGGTCAGGATTTGTTGTTATCCTGACCATACCATTCCAATCTTTAAAAAAAAATCTATTTTCCTCAACTTTCTAATTATGTGTAAAGTGTTCTAATTGTAGTCTGCAGACTGTTGTAGGCATAAAAGGTGGGCAAGATTTAATGGCACTTCTGGCATCAAAATGGGCTTTTATTGGCTGATAGAAATCACTGCTTACATCTTTAAATAATCAGAAATAATGCAGAGGGGAATGAGTAATACATTGGGATAGTCTAGACTTAAAGCCACTGTTAGCCAAGATTATAATTGTTCCTGCAAAATGACTAGCATAAGGTTGGGATTATGTTTGATATATTTTGTAGCCCACTGTAGTCAATGCAATATTCTCCAAATTTCAGAAAATGTATTGGAATAAAAAGAAATCACTAATTTAAGGAAAAGAGAAAAGAAGTACTAACTCATGCAAATTATCATGCAAAGCTCTTTTGAGTATTAAAATAAGACAAAATTATTATGATAGTTACTTTTACTGGGCAAATAAAAGTATTATTAAATTGTCAAATTACCAGCACATTTTTCTTAGGTCAAATACATGATATTAACAACTCTGTATTTTCATATACAATATGCAAACTATTAAAAATGTACTGAGTTCCATACATAGTATATTTCACAATAATAAACCTCACTCTGCCCTGTAACTTTTCCCCAGTTTATGGAACCAGGGAATGCCATTCCAACTGTAGGCACCTTTTACCTTTGGGTAAATGAGCAATCCTATTTCTAATCATGGGCTTTACAAGCATTTCTTTCTATGGCTTATGTGACATAGAATTAGCTCAGGTAGTTCTGATTCCATGACTTGGTTCTGATTTCATAGGCCTGTTTGACTTCTGTGACTAAAACTAGAACATCTCAAAGCCACATGCTCACCTGAATCTGGGCATATTGCCTATACCCAGATTCTCCCAAAGCTGTCTAGTGACCTACAAGGACATCCCTGTTGGAATGACCAGATTTTGCCCCTGCATGGCCTGTGATTGATGCCAAAAACCCTTCTATCATTAGATGTTACCCCTAAATGCACATTGCTCTTCTAATCTCATTCCAAATTGTAGTCTGTCCTAATGGAATCTAAAAATCTGGGGAATAGAGATGATTGTTTAATTTATCATAGCATTATTATAATTATGTGTATATAGGTGTATATAGAGATATACTAGTGTATCAGTTGCAAATGTAATATATATATGCATATACAGCATATATAAATAATAGCTGTGTATTAGTAAATTTAATTATTTAAAAAATCATTTATTTAAAAAACAGTTAATATATGAACATAGTACGAAACCAAAAGTTACAGAAGATAGCATTCCTATGGTCCCCCAGATCCAGTTCTTCCAGGAGGCCACTATTTACAATTTCAATGTATTATATAAAAAATTCATATTGATACAAAAATATTGATATATTACTTAATATATCAATGCACTATATAATTATATATAATTATTACATTATAATAATGTTAATATAGTATATATAAAGACAGGTTACATATGTAAGCAAATACATTAAACATACATACAAGTATACAGACATGTATACATATATATTTAAATAATTAAAAATTTTTTTTTAAATTTTTTTTTTAAGATTTTATTTATTTGACAGAGAGAAATCACAAGTAAACAGAGAGGCAGGCAGAGAGAGAGAGAGGAGGAAGCAGGCTCCCCACGGAGCAGAGAGCCTGATGTGGGGCTCAATCCTAGGACCCTGGGATCATGACCTGAGCCGAAGGTAGAGGCTTTAACCCACTGAGCCACCCAGGTGCCCCTATATTTAAATAATTTATACAATTGAAACATTATTATACAATGTTCCATATCTCTTCAAAAATGCAATCTATTTAGAGATTCTTCCATGTGGTGTGGATATCAGCCTTAAAAATGTATCTTATTCTTCTTAATTGCTATATAATATTCCATTAGATAAAAATTTCAATTTTATGTTTAGATATTCATTGTTTTGTTTGCTAATGTCAAGCTCTTAATCTGTAAGGCAATCTTCCAGTATTAACTTCATATTTTAGGAACCTCAAATATCACCATAGTATCTCTATAAATATAAGAAAATATACATAAGACTGAATATATGTGCTGGGAAACAGGCTTGATTCCATAGAAGGCTCTGAAAAGAGTGAAGATATGGTCTCAGTTTCCAAAGAACCTATAATTGTGTGGGGAGAGATGACAAGGACACAAAATATCATTTTCTGTGGCAGCCATTCTCATGTATGAGAGGTCTGGAGACTTGCATTTGATGTGGAGTGAGTAAGATGACACGGGAAGGTGAGAAGCAGCCTCAGGAGCTATTGGGCCTGAGGACAAACACCAGCTGTTGCAGCTACCATTGTGAGACCCTTTGAGCCTTACCATCCTCATCTGAAAAGGGTGATAATATCACCGGTGCCACAGTGTAATGTTTGATGTATGTCATGTGACTACCACATTCACTTGACATTCAAGTGAATGTCAATTATCATCACTTTTTTAAAGGCCAAGATTTAAAAAATAAGAACATACCTTGTGTTTCATCTGATTATGCCATTTGGTAACTATCCAGAAAAGGTACTTAATGTCTTTAAAGGTTCAAGAAATTGTGGTCATAAAACTTCCTAGATGTTGTTACATTTTTATAGTGAGTGAAAATTGGACTAACCATTTTGGAAGGCAATTTGTCATTAGATAAAATATTTTTAAAATAACATGCATTTGACCCAGAAGTTATCCTTCTAAATATTGATTCTATAGATATGTATTCCAATTATAAAGATGAATTACTGTAGAACTGATAATAAAACAAAAAAAATCCTGAAACTAACCTGTCTTTCAAAGACAGAATAGTTAAATTATATACAGATACATTAAAGAATATTATATAGGGGAATCTGGGTGGTTCAGAGGGTTAAGCCTCTGCCTTCTGCTCGGGTCATGATCTTGGGGTCCTGGGATCGAGACCTTCATGGGGCTCTCCGCTCACAGGGAGCCTGCTTCCTCCTCTCTCTCTGCCTGCCTTTCTGCCCACTAGTGATCTCTGTCAAATAAAAAAAAATCTTAAAAAAAGAATATATAGACTTTAGAAATAAGAAAGTAGATTTATGTGTGTTGAAATAAAATAAATAAATAAATAAATAAATAAATAAATAAAATGATCCCTATATGTTGTGATATAAAATGGGGGTGTTTAAGCGACTCAGTTGGTTAAGAACCCAATTCTTTATTTCAGCTCACGTCATGATATCCAGGTTATAAGATCAATCCCTGCCTTAGAGTCTGTTCTCAGTATGCAGTCTGCTTGAGATCCCTTCTCCATCACCATCTGCCACACCCCCCACCCATGCACGCCCTCTCTCTCTCTCTTTCTCAGCTAACTGAATAAATAAGAGAAACTGAGTCATGGTGTGACAAAAGAGTTTGCCTACAACTAGACACTAAGAAGTAAGAGCTAGTATTTGAGCCAAAGTCATCAGGCCCCAAGAGGCTCTCATGTTAACATTTTCAGTGCACTGTTCAAGCATGATCTTTATAATTAAACATAAGTCCAAGCACAGATCTGGAAAGCATATGCCAACTGACTGAGAGTGGCTATTAAGGGTCAGAAATATGGGTTGAGGGTAAAAGGAAATTTAAATTTTACTTTTTATGCTTCTATAGTGTTCTGGTATTTTATACTAAATACCAGATTTAGTTTCCAGAGTGGTGATAATATGAGTGGACCGTTGGAAAACAGCTTGGCAGTAGCACACATACCATAATTAGAAGCAGTAAAAAACTGAGACATGAAGAACAAGTAGGTACAATGAAGACCTAAAAATGTAGAGGAAAGACAACTGTATGTCTAGAAAACATTGTTTCTTCATAATGGATAAGATTTGTTCCAGCTCTTTGAATATATTGTCCCACTGCCTTTAGTCCTCCTTGTTTGTATGTGACATCACTGTTAATCCTTTGTGTGTGTAAGTCATTTTTCTCTTGGCACCTTTCAAATTCCCTTTTGGCTTTGATGCTTTGAAGTTTAAATATAATGTATCTAGGTGTAGATCTTTTTGAGTTTATCCTACTTGAAATTTATTGATCTTCTTAAATATGTAGATTAGTGTTTTTCCTTCTTATTTGTAAAGTTTCCATCCAATATTTCTATAAAATATTTCCTCTACCTGTTCCTCTCCTCCCCTCTGGGACTCCGTGTTTCATATGTTGGTAAACTTGATGGTATTCCACAGGTGTCTGCAGCTCTGCTCATTTTTCTTCATTCTTTTATTTTTCCCCCATTCCTAAGATTAGACTATCTCAGTTGACCTATTTTCCAAGTTCCCTGATTATTTCGTTTGTCAGCTTGAACCTGCTATTAAGCCATTCTGGCAGATTATTCATTTTGAATATTGTACTGAACTCCAGAATTTCCAAAAAATTATTTTTTAAAATAATTTTATATTTTACTGTTATTTCTAATTTGGTGAGACATGTTGCCACACCTTAATTCTTCAGATATGGCTTCTTCTAATTCTTTGAAGATATTTATAATTCTGGTTCAGAGTCTTTATCTAGTAATTCCAACATCTGACTCATTCTGTGACAGTTCTTATTGACCATACTTTACTATCTCTTTGCATGTCTCATAATGTTTTTGTTGAAAATTGGACACTTCAAATAATATAATGTTGCAACTCTAGAAATCATACCTCTTCCTTCAGGGCTTATTATTTGCTATTTGTTTCTGCTGCTGCTGCTGTTTGTTTGATGATTTTTCTGGAAAATGCCAAAAGCCCATTGCTTTTAGTGAGATTCACCCATTTTTCTTAAATAAATGCCCATTAAATTTCCGAAGGCCTTTCATTTATTTCTAGGGTTCTGGAAGGGTTAATTTCAAAATTCATTGTTCTCATTTTTATGGAGGAGCAGGAGATTTTTAAATTTTGTTTTGTTTGTTTTTTAATTCTGAAAGTGCTTCTAAGTTACAAGCCTGGACAATTAATAAGATAGCATGACATATGGTAATGTAAAGATAAAGAATTCAAACAAAAATCTGGAGTTGTAAGTTTTGACTTCTTTTTTTTTTTTTCATTTATTTTTTCAGCATAACAGTATCATTATTTTTTCACCACACCCAGTGCTCCATGCAATCCGTGCCCTTGATAATAACCAACACCTGGTACCCCGACATCCTACCCCCCCACACTTTAAACCCCTCAGATTGTTTTTAAGAGTCCATAGTCTCTCATGATTTACCTCCCCTTCCAATTCATCCCAATCCCCTTCTCTCTAAGTCCCCATGTCCTCCATGCTCCACAAATAAGTGTAACCATATGATAATTGACTCTGCTTGACTTATTTCACAGAGCATAATCTCTTCCAGTCCCGTCCACGTTGCAACAAAAGTTGGGTATTTATCCTTTCTGATGAAGGCATAATACTCTATAGCGTATATGGACCACATCTTCCTTATCCATTCATCCATTGAAGGGCATCTTGGTTCTTTCCACAGTTTGGCGACTGTGGCCATTGCTGCTATAAACATTGGGGTACAGATGGCCCTTCTTTTCACTCCATCTGTATCTTTGGGGTAAATACCCAGGAGTGCAATGGCAGGGTCATAGGGAAGTTCTATTTTTAATTTCTTGAGGAATCTCGACACTGTTCTCCAAAGAGGCTGCACCAACCTGCATTCCCACCAACAGTGTAAGAGGGTTCCCCTTTCTCCACATCCCCTCCAACACATGTTGTTTCCTGTCTTGTTAATTTTGGCCAGTCTAACTGGTGTAAGGTGATATCTCAATGTAGTTTTAATTTGATTCTCCCTGAGGGCTAGTGATGATGAACATTTTTTCATGTGTCTGATAGCCATTTGTATGTTTTCATTGGAGAAGTGTTTGCTCATATCTTCTGCCCATTTTTTTATATGATTGCCTCTTTTGTGTGTGTTGAGTTTGAGGAGTTCATTATAGATCCTGGATATCAACCTTTTGTCTGTACTGTCATTTGCAAATATCTTCTCCCATTCCGTGGGTTGCCTCTTTGTTTTCTTGACTGTTTCCTTTGCTGTGCAGAAGCTTTTGATTTTGATGAAGTCACAAAAGTTAATTTTCGCTTTTGTTTCCTTTGCCTTTGGAGACATATCTTGAAAGAAGTTGCTGTGGCTGATATTGAAGAGGTTACTGCCTATGTTCTCCTCTAGGACTCTGATGGATTCCTGTCTCATGTTGAGGTCTTTTATCCATTTTGAGTTGATCTTTGTGTACAGTGTAAGAGAATGGTTGAGTTTCATTCTTCGACATATAGCTGCCCAGTTTTCCCAGCACCATTTATTGAAGAGACTGTCTTTTTTCCACTGTATATTTTTTCCTGTTTTGTCAAAGATTAATTGACCATAGAGTTGAGGGTCCATATCTGGGCTCTCTACTCTGTTCCACTGGTCTATGTGTCTGTTTTTATGCCAGTACCATGCTGTGTTGGTGATCACAGCTTTGTAGTAAAGCTTGAAATCAGGTAACATGATGCCCCCAGTTTTATTTTTGTTTTTCGACATTTCCTTAGCGATTCGGGGTCTCTTCTGATTCCATACAAATTTTAGGATTATTTGCTCCAGCTCTTTGAAGAATACTGGTGGAATTTTGATCGGAATAGCATTAAAAGTATAGATTGCTCTAGGCACTGTAGATATTTTAACAATGTTTATTCTTCTGATCCAAGAGCATGGAATGGTCTTCCATCTATTTGTGTCTTCTTCAATTTCTTTCATGAGTGTTCTGTAGTTCCTCGAGTACAGATCCTTTACCTCTTTGGTTAAGTTTATTCCCAGGTATCTTATGGTTCTTGGTGCTATAGTAAATGGAATCGATTCTCTAATTTCCCTTTCTGTATTTTCAGTGTTAGTGTATAAGAAAGCCACTGATTTCTGCACATTGATTTTGTATCCTGCCACATTGCTGAATTGCTGTATGAGTTCTAGTAGTTTGGGGGTGGAGTCTTTTGGGTTTTCCATATAAAGAATCATGTCATCTGTGAAGAGAGAGAGTTTGACTTCTTCATTACCAATTTGGATACCTTTTATTTCCCTTTGTTGTCTGATTGCTGTTGCTAGGATTTCTAATACTATGTTGAACAAGAGTGGTGAAAGTGGGCATCCTTGTCTTGTTCCTGATCTCAACGGGAAGGCTGCAAGCTTTTTCCCATTGAGGATGATATTTGCTGTGGGTCTTTCATAGATAGATTTGATGAGGTTGAGGAATGTTCCCTCTCTCCCTATACTTTGAAGCGTTTTGATCAGGAACGGATGCTGGATTTTGTCAAATGCATTTTCAGCATCAATTGAGAGGACCATGTGGTTCTTCTCTCTTCTCATATTAATTTGTTGTATCACATTGATTGATTTGCGAATGTTGAACCATCCTTGTAGCTCAGGGATGAATCCCACCTGATCATGGTGGATAATCTTTTTAATGTGCTGTTGGATCCAGTTGGCTAAGATCTTGTTGAGAATCTTAGAATCCATATTCATCAGTGATATTGGTCTAAAGTTCTCCTTTTTGGTAGGATCTTTGCCTGGTTTGGGGATCAGGGTAATGCTGGCTTCATAGAAAGAATTAGGAAGATTTCCTTCTGCTTCAATTGTTTGAAACAGCTTCAGGAGAATAGGTGTTATTTCTTCTTTGAAAGTTTGGTAGAATTCCGCAGGAAATCTGTCAGGTCCTGGGCTCTTGTTTTTTGGGAGGTTTTTGATCACTGCTTCAATCTTGTTACTAGATATTGGACTATTCAGGTTGTCAATTTCTTCCTGATTCAATTTTCGGACTTCATAGTTTTCCAGGAATGCATCCATTTCATCTAGGTTGCTTAGCTTATTGGCATAGAACTGTTGATAATAACTTCTGATGATTGTATTCTACTTCCTTGGTGTTAGCTGTGATCTCTCCCTTTTCATTCATAATTTTATGTATTTGAGCTTTCTCTCTTTTCTTTTGGATTAGTGTGGCCAATGGTTTATCGATCTTATTGATTCTATCAAAAAAACAGCTTCTAGCTTCATTGATAAGTTCTACTGTATCTCTGGTTTCTACCTCATCGATCTCAGGTCTAATCTTGATTATTTCCCTTCTTATGTGTGGAGTTGGTTTGATTTGTTGTTGATTCTCCAGTTCTTTAAGGTGTAGAGACAGCTGGTGTGTTCTGAAGCTTTCAATTTTTTTGAGGGAGGTTTGGATGGCTATGTATTTCCCCCTTAGAACCGCCTTTGCTGTATCCCATAGGTTTTGGATCGGACTGTCTTCATTGTCACTGGTTTCCATGAATTGTTTCAGTTCTTCCTTGATCTCCTGGTTGATCCAAGCAATCTTAAGCAAGGTGGTCTTTAGCTCCCAGGTGTTTGAGTTCCTTCGGAACTTTTCCTTGTGATTGAGCTCCAGTTTCAAAGCATTGTGATCTGAGAATGTGCAGGGAATAATTTCTGTCTTTTGGTATTGGTTGAGTCCTGATTTGTGACCCAGTATGTAGTCTATTCTGGAGAAAGTTCCATGTGCACATGAGAAGAATGAGTATTCTGTTGTTTTAGGGTAGAATGTTCTGTATATATCTATGAGTCCATCTGGTCCAATGTGTCATTCAATGCTCTTGTTTCTTTATTGATTTTCTGCTTCGATGATCTGTCTATTTCTGAGAGAGGCGTGTTAAGATCTGCAACGATTAGTGTATTCATATCAATATGACTCTTTATCTTGATTAACAGTTTTAAGGATGGGTCCTGTCGTTTTATCCAGTCTGCAACCCTGTGCCATTTTATGGGCGCATTTAGGCCATTCACATTGAGGGTGATTATTGATAGATACGTTTTTATTGACATCGAGTTACCTTTGAAGTCTTTCTTTCTGTAGATTGTCTATATTTCTGTTCAATGCTATTCTTGGGCTTTTTCCTCCTTTAAAGAAGCCCCCTTAATATTTCCTGCAGTATCGGCTTGGTGGTTGCATAGTCTTTTAAGCCTTGCCGGTCCTGGAAACTCTTTATCTCTCCATCCATTTTGAATGTCAGTCTTGCTGGATAAAGTATTCTTGGTTGCATGTTCTTCTAATTCCGTGCCCTGAATATATCTTGACAGCCCTTTCTGGCTTGCCAGGTCTCTGTGGACAGGTCTGATGTTATTCTAATGGGCTTTCCTCTGTACTTAAGGATCTTCTTTTTCCTAGCTGCTTTCAAGAGGTTCTGCCTACAGTTATAATTCTTCATTCTTACTATTATGTGTCTCGAGGACTTTTGAGAACCTGTAATCTTGGGGGGAAACCTTTCGGCCTTTAGTACATAAACGCTGGTTCCATTCACAAGATTGGGAAAATTTTCATGAAGAATTTGTTCCACTATATCTTCTAGACTTCTTTCTTTCTCCTCCCCTTCAGGGATTCCAATAATTCTGACGTTGGAACGTTTCATGGCATCATTTATTTCCCTGATTCTGTTTTTGTGGCTTCTAAGCTGCTTGTTCCAGGCTTCCTCCTGATCCTTTCTCTCTATCTGTTTGTCCTACAGATCACTAATTTTATCTTCTGTCTCAGTTACTCTAGCGTTGAGAGAATTTAGATTCGATTGGAACTAAGTGAGAGCATTGTGAATATCATCCGTGGTAGCTTTCAGCTCTTCCCTCGTACTGAAAACATGATCTCTCATTGTTTTTAGTTTGGCCCTAATCAATTCTGTTTCGTCACCCATGGCTCTCTCCAACCTAGCTATTGCTTGGATAATTGTTAGCCTGAATTCTCTTTCTGACGTATTGTCTATGTTGATAGCCATTAGCTCTGTTGCAGAAGGCCCATACTCTGTATTTTTCTTCTGTTGAACAATCCTCCTCCTAGTCATTTTTGTGGGAGATGGCTGAATGGGTGTAGCTGGGTTTATCGACTGTGGTGCAGTCAAGGTGCACCCTGGAATGCTTCTGAGCAATCAGGGTTCCCCACCCAAATAAGAGGAAAAAGAAAAGGAAAAGAAAAAAAGAGAGGGAGAGAGACAGGAAAGAAAGGTGAGATAAAAGAGAAGGTTTAGCCCAAATGGGCCCCAAAGTAAGATTTATGAAGTATACAAACAGACACAGACAAACAAAAAGACTGATAGAAGTATATGACAAGAGAAAATATATATATATATATTTGCATATATATATGCAAATAAAGGAAGAACCTCCTCAAAAAGAACCCTGAGTGTAAGATTTATATACTATCAGGACAAACACAAAAACACAGAAATACTGGTGGAAGAAAAAGATGGGAGAGTGGTTGTAAATTCTCAGTGTGGGCGAGGAATTTTGTTTTGATTCTTCCTGGATGTATCTTGATATCTTTGTTAAAGGACTCAACTTTCCTAAGATAAGGGGGGATTAGAAATTGGTTTACCTATAGGGGTGGCATTGATTGGGGAAAGGGGATTTTCTTGAAGTTTAACTCTATATGAATACTAGAAATATATAAATTAAAAAAGGGAATAAACTAAACTAAACTAAAATTAAAGAAAAAGAAATTTAAAAAATAGAAATGCAAAAGGAAAACACAGGTGTATGTATCAAAAAGTTCAGGTTAGAAGGTTATTATGGAATTTGATGTACTGGACATCTCACTGTGATGGTAAATAGGTTAAAAAATTATCTATATAATAATAAAAATTAGCTATATAAAAAAATGAGCCAGAATAGTGGGATCGAATTAATAATAAAAATTGTCCTATGAAGTAGTGCTGGTTGTTCACTTGTTGTCTTTTTTTTTTTTTTTCTTTCCCAGTTGGTTTTCTGGGGGAGGGGCCTGCCACGTGGGTTTTCAGTCCCTGAAGTTCTCTCAGCTAAGTCCTCCGGCCCCCCTCAAGGGGGTGAGCTCTGAGGAAACTGTTTTTTTCAGGCTTTTGTTCTCTGGAGGTTTTTATATTTGTTCACTTTTTTCTCTCTCGACTTGACCGCTTTTGATGGTTTTTGTAGGTTTAGAGGAAAGCAAACTGCACCCTGACCTCCCTCTCAGAGAGAAGCCTCAGTCTGGCTGCAGAGCCCATATAAATCCCCCCTTGGCCGCTGGCAGAGCAGGTTCCCAGTTGTGGTCCCTGGGGACTCAGGATTTTTTGCTTGTACCCAAAACCAGGGCAGCATCTGCTGTCTGGGCAGCTCAAGACTGCCAGAGAAGTTTCAAGCAGTGATCACACACAGATTTTCCCGCTGGCCTGGGCTGGGAGTGCCTGGTCTTCTGGTCGCTTGGTCTTTCTGGTCTGAGAGCAGCGGGCTGGCGTTTGTGTGCACCTCTCTCAGGGGAGGGCGCGGGGCACGACTAGGACTCTGATGGCACAGCAGGGAACTCGCGTGGGGACTGCAAAAAGGCTGTGCTTCTGTTGGCTGGCAAGGCTCCCAGCCCCTCATGGGAGCCAGGTGCCATGCACTCTCAGGCGCGCTGATGGTTCAGGGACTGAGACCTTGTTTCTCTGCCACACTCTCTCTGGCTCTGCGCCAGGGGTGGCTCTCCTGGGTCTGGCGACTTAAGCCCAGACCCTAACACCCGATTCCCACAATTTCACACACACACACGCACACACACACACAAACACCCCACCCCCGGTAATCCTTTGCTCTTTTTGAGTGCTTTCTACCAGACTCCGGAGTTAATGCTGGTCCCCAAGCTCAAGGCACTCTCTTATTGGGATATTACTTTACAACGGGTCACCTCTGGTGGCTCCTCCCCCTTTTGTTTATCTTCCGATATCAGTCTGACTTTCCCACTCCACTTTACCTGCCCACTGGCATCTTCTGCTCCAGTAGAGATCCAGACATGTATAATTCTTTTTTTTTTTAGTATAATTTTTTATTTTTAAAAAACATATATTTTTATTCCCAGGGGTACAGGTCTGTGAATCACCAGGTTTACACACTTCACAGCACTCACCAAAGCACATACCCTCCCCAATGTCCATAATCCCACCCTATTCTCCCAAACCCCCTCCCCCCAGCAACCCTCAGTTTGTTTTGTGAGATTAAGAGTCAAGTATGGTTTGTCTCCCTCCCAATCCCATTTTCTTTTATTTATTCTTCTCGTACCCATAAAGCGCTCATGTTGCATCACCACTTCCTCATATCAGGGAGATCATATGATAGTTGTCTTTCTCTGCTTGACTTATTTCGCTAAGCATGAAACGCTCTAGTTCCATCCATGTTGTCACATTGGCAAGATTTCATTTCTTTTGATGGCTGCAAAGTATTCCATTGTGTATATATACCACATCTTCTTGATCCATTCATCTGTTGATGGACATCTAGGTTCTTTCCATAGTTTGGCTATTGTGGACATTGCTGCTATAAACATTCGGGTCCATGTGCCCCTTTGGATCACTACGTTTGTATCTTTAGGGTAAATACCCAGTAGTGCAATTGCTGGATCATAGGGCAGTTCTATTTTCAACATTTTGAGGAACCTCCATGCTGTTTTCCAGAGAGGTTGCACCAGCTTGCATTCCCACCAACAGTGTAGGAGGGTTCCCCTTTCTCCGCATCCTCGCCAGCATCTGTCATTTCCTGACTTGTTGATTTTAGCCATTCTGACTGGTGTGAGGTGATATCGCATTGTGGTTTTGATTTGTATTTCCCTGATGCCCAGTGATATGGAGCACTTTTTCATCTGTCTGTTGGCCATCTGGATGTCTTCTTTGCAGAAATGTCTGTTCATGTCCTCTGCCCATTTCTTGATTGGATTATATGTTCTTTGGGTGTTGAGTTTGCTAAGTTCTTCATAGATTCTGGACACTAGTCCTTTATCTGATATGTCATTTGCAAATATCTTATCCCATTCTGTCAGTTGTCTTTTGATTTTGTTAACTGTTTCCTTTGCTGTGCAAAAGCTTTTAATCTTGATGAAATCCCAATAGTTCATTTTTGCCCTTGCTTCCCTTGCCTTTGGCGTTGTTCCTAGGAGGATGTTGCTGCGGCTGAGGTTGAAGAGGTTGCTGCCTGTGTTCTCCTCAAGGATTTTGATGGATTCCTTTCGCACATTGAGGTCCTTCATCCATTTGGAGTCTATTTTTGTGTGTGGTGTAAGGAAATGGTCCAATTTCATTTTTCTGCATGTGGCTGTCCAATTTTCCCAGCACCATTTATTGAAGAGGCTGTCTTTTTTCCATTGGACATTCTTTCCTGCTTTGTCGAAGATGAGTTGACCATAGAGTTGAGGGTCTATTTCTGGGCTCTCTATTCTGTTCCATTGATCTATGTGTCTGTTTTTGTGCCAGTACCATGCTGTCTTGATGATGACAGCTTTGTAATAGAGCTTGAAGTCCGGAATTGTGATGTCACCAATGTTGGCTTTCTTTTTCAATATCCCTTTGGCTATTCGAGGTCTTTTCTGGTTCCATATAAATTTTAGAATGATTTGTTCCATTTCTTTGAAAAAGATGGATGGTACTTTGATAGGAATTGCATTAAATGTGTAGATTGCTTTAGGTAGCATAGACATTTTCACAATATTTATTCTTCCAATCCAGGAGCATGGCACATTTTTCCATTTCTTTGTGTCTTCCTCAATTTCTTTCATGAGTACTTTATAGTTTTCTGAGTATAGATTCTGTGTCTCTTTGGTTAGGTTTATACCTAGGTATCTTATGGTTTTGGGTACAATTGTAAATGGGATTGACTCCTTAATTTCCCTTTCTTCTGTCTTGCTGTTGGTGTAGAGAAATGCAACTGATTTCTGTGCATTGATTTTATATCCTGACACTTTACTGAATTCCTGTATAAGGTCTAGCAGTTTTGGAGTGGAGTCTTTTGGGTTTTCCACATATAGTATCATATCATCTGCGAAGAGTGATAATTTGACTTCTTCTTTGCCGATTTGGATGCCTTTAATTTCCTTTTGTTGTCTGATTGATGAGGCTAGGACTCTAGTACTATGTTGAATAGCAGTGGTGATAATGGACATCCCTGCCGTGTTCCTGACCTTAGCGGAAAAGCTTTCAGTTTTTCTCCATTGAGAATGATATTTGCGGTGGGTTTTTCATAGATGGCTTTGATGATATTGAGGTATGTGCCCTCTGTCCCTACACTTTGAAGAGTTTTGATCAGGAAGGGATGCTGTACTTTGTCAAATGCTTTTTCAGCATCTATTGAGAGTATCATATGGTTCTTGTTCTTTCTTTTATTGATGTGTTGTATCACATTGACTGATTTGCGGATGTTGAACCAACCTTGCAGCCCTGGAATAAATCCCACTTGGTCGTGGTGAATAATCTTTTTAATGTACTGTTGAATCCTATTGGCTAGTATTTTGTTGAGTATTTTCGCATTGTGTTCATCAAGGATATTGGTCTATAGCTCTCTTTTTTGGTGGGATCCTTGTCTGGTTTTGGGATCAAGGTGATGCTGGCCTCATAAAATGAGTTTGGAAGTTTTCCTTCCATTTCTATTTTTTGGAACAGTTTTAGGAGAATAGGAATTAGTTCTTCTTTAAATGTTTGGTAGAATTCCCCCGGGAAGCCGTCTGGCCCTGGGCTTTTGTTTGTTTGGAGATTTTTAATCACTGTTTCAGTCTCCTTACTGGTTATGGGTCTGTTCAGGCTTTCTATTTCTTCCTGGTTCAGTTGTGGTAGTTTATATGTTTCTAGGAATGCATCCATTTCTTCCAGATTGTCAAATTTATTGGCGTAGAGTTCCTCATAGTATGTTCTTATAATAGTTTGTATTTCTTTGGTGTTAGTTGTGATCTCTCCTCTTTCATTCATGATTTTATTTATTTGGGTCCTTTCTCTTTTCTTTTTGATAAGTCGGGCCAGGGGTTTATTAATTTTATTAATTCTTTCAAAGAACCAGCTCCTACTTTCGTTGATTTGTCCTATTGTTTTTTTGGTTTCTATTTCATTGATTTCTGCTCTGGTCTTTATGATTTCTCTTCTCCTGTTGGGCTGAGGGTTTCTTACTTGTTCTTTCTCCAGCTCCTTTAGGTGTAGGGTTAGGTTGTGTACCTGAGACCTCTCTTGTTTCTTGAGAAAGGCTTGTACCGCTATATATTTTCCTTTCAGGACTGCCTTTGTTGTGTCCCACAGATTTTGAACCGTTGTATTTTCATTATCATTTGTTTCCATGATTTTTTTCAATTCTTCTTTAATTTCCCGGTTGACCCATTCATTCTTTAGAAGGATGCTGTTTAGTCTCCATGTATTTGGGTTCTTTTCAAACTTCCTTTTGTGGTTGAGTTCTAGCTTTAGAGCATTGTGGTCTGAAAATATGCAGGGAATGATCCGAATCTTTTGATCCCGGTTGAGTCCTGATTTAGGACCGAGGATGTGATCTATTCTGGAGAATGTTCCATGTGCACTAGAGAAGAATGTGTATTCTGTTGCTTTGGGATGAAATGTTCTGAATATATCTGTGATGTCCATCTGGTCCAGTGTGTCGTTTAAGGCCTTTATTTTCTTGCTGATCTTTTGCTTGGATGATCTGTCCATTTCAGTGAGGGGAGTGTTAAAGTCCCCTACTATTATTGTATTATTGTTTATGTGTTTCTTTGATTTTGTTATTAATTGGTTTATATAGTTGGCTGCTCCCACATTGGGGGCATAGATATGTAAAATTGTTAAATCTTCTTGTTGGACAGACCCTTTGAGTATGATATAGTGTCCTTCCCCATCTCTTATTATAGTCTTTGGCTTAAAATCTAATTCATCTGATATAAGGATTGCCACTCCTGCTTTCTTCTGATGTCCATTAGCATGGTAAATTCTTTTCCACCCCCTCACTTTAAATCTGGAGGTGTCTTCGGGCTTAAAATGAGTTTCTTGGAGGCAACATATAGATGGGTTTTGTTTTTTTATCCATTCTGATACCCTCTGTCTTTTGACAGGGGCATTTAGCCCATTAACATTCAGGGTAACTATTGAGAGATATGAATTTAGGGCCATTGTATTGCCTGTAAGGTGACTGTTCCTATATTTGGTCTGTTCCTTTCTGATCTATCACTTTTAGGCTCTCTCTTTGCTTAGAGGACCCCTTTCAAGATTTCCTGTAGAGCTGGTTTGGTATTTGCAAATTCTTTCAGTTGTTGTTTGTCCTGGAAGCTTTTAATCTCTCCTTCTATTTTCAATGTGAGCCTAGCTGGATTTAGTATTCTGGGCTGCATGTTTTTCTCATTTAGTGCTCTGAAAATATCATGCCAGCTCTTTCTGGCCTGCCAGGTCTCTGTGGATAAGTCAGCTGCCAATCTAATATTTTTACCATTGTATGTTACAGACTTCTTTTCCCGGGCTGTTTTCAGGATTTTCTCTTTGTCACTGAGACTTGTAAATTTTACTATTAGGTGACGGGGAGTGGGCCTATTCTTATTGATTTTGAGGGGCGTTCTCTGAACCTCCTGAATTTTGATGCTTGTTCCCTTTGCCATATTGGGGAAATTCTCCCCAATAATTCTCTCTAGTATACCTTCTGCTCCCCTCTCTCTTTCTTCTTCTTCTGGAATCCCAATTATTCTAATGTTGTTTCGTCTTATGGTGTCACTTATCTCTCGAATTCTCCCCTCGTGGTCCTGTAGCTGTTTGTCCCTCTTTTGCTCCGCTTCTTTATTCTCTGTCATTTGGTCTTCTATATCACTAATTCTTTCTTCTGCCTCATTTATCCTAGCAGTGAGAGCCTCCATTTTTGATTGCACCTCATTAATAGCTTTTTTGATTTCAACTTGGTTAGATTTTAGTTCTTTTATTTCTCCAGAAAGGGCTTTTATATCTCTCAAGAGGGTTTCTCTAATATCTTCCATGCCTTTTTCGAGCCCGGCTAGAACCTTGAGAATTTTCATTCTGAACTCTAGATCTGACATATTACCAATGTCTGTATTGATTAGGTCCCTAGCCTTCGGTACTGCCTCTTGTTCTTTTTTGTGTGTTGCATTTTTCCGTCTTGTCATTTTGTCCAGAGAAGAGTATATGAAGGGGCAAGTAAAATACTAAAAGGGTGGCAACAACCCCAGGAAAATATGCTTTAACCAAATTAGAAGAGATCCAAAATCGTGAGGGGGGAGAAAGCGGATAAAAAGAGGTTCAAAAAGGGAGAAAGAAAAAAAAAAAGAAAAGAATTAAAAAAAAAGAAAACACCTAAGAAAAATATAAAAAAGTAAAAATATATATATTAGATAAACTAGTAAAAAATCGTTAAAAAAGAATAAGGTAACAGTTTAAAAAAAAAATTTTACCCGAAGGCGAGAAAAAAAAACAAAAAATGAAAAAGAAAAAAATTAAATTAACTGCAAGACTAAAAAAAAATCACAGTGAAACAGCCATGAGTTCAGTGCTTTGCTTTCTCCTCCTCTAGAATTCTGCTGCTCTCCTTGGTATTGAAACCGCACTCCTTGGTAGGTGAACTTGGTCTCGGCTGGATTTCTTGTTGATCTTCTGGGGGAGGGGCCTGTTGTAGTGATTCTCAAGTATCTGCACCAGACGGAATTACACCGCCCTAACCTGGGGCCGGGGTGAGTAATCTGCTTGGGTTTGCTTTCAGGAGCTTTTGTTCCCTGAGCGCTTTCCATAGAGTTCTGGAGGACGGGAATACAAATGGCGGCCTCCTGGTCTCCGGCCTGGAGGAGCCAAGAGCCCAGGGCCGCACTCCTCAGTGCGCGCTCAGAGAACCACGCCCAGTTACTCCCGTCTGCCTGACCTCCGGCCGCGCTCTGAGCTCACCGAGCCTGCGACCGGTTCAAGGTCACCCTGAGCTGCGAGCTTACTGTCGGCTCTGTCTCTGTAGCCGGCTTTCCCGTTCCAATACCTGCAAGCTCTGCGACACTCAGACACCCCCAATCCTTCTGTGACCCTGCGGGACCTGAGGCCACGCTGACCCCCTGTGGGCTTTGCCCCGGTTAGCCTCTGGAGCTATGTCCCTCAGCGGAACAGACTTTTAAAAGTCCTGATTTTGTGTGCCGTTGCTCCGCCGCTTGCCGGGACCCGGCCCCTACCCCGGGGTCTATCTTCCCGTCGCTTTGGATTCACTTCTCCACCGGTCCTACCTTTCAGAAAGTGGTTGTTTTTCTGTTTCCAGAGCTGCTGTTCTTCTTCTCTTCGATCTGCCGATGGATTTTCAGGTGTTTGCAATCTTTAGATAAGCTATCTAGCTGATCTCTGGCTAGCTGAAGTAGTCTCAGCCGGCTACTTTTCCGCCATCTTGACTCCTCCCCCCCAGACATGTATAATTCTGATCTCAGGCTGATTTTGTGGGTGATTGGAGATCTTTGGAAGGTAATCAGCTCATTTTAGGGTGCAGGTTGAAAGGCGCCTCCTTCTACTTCCCCGCCATCTTGTCTCCCAAGTTTTGACTTCTTAAATAATGTCAGTATTTAATGGCAATTGGTGAAAGAAGTAGAGAAATTGGAATATAAATAGCTATTTAACATGTATGGAACACCTCTTCTATGCTGACTAGTTTTTAAACTATTTCCATGTACATGCAGTATGCCAGTCAATGCTCATCACTACTCTGAAGGAAGGGGCCATTATACCTACCTTATAAATGAAGAAGAGAGAGAGAGAGAGAGAAACAAATGGACTAAGAATATGTCATGCAGGTAGTAAGGGGAAGAGCCAGGCTGTGATAAGAGGACCGTGGCTTTTAGGCACTAATGTACATCTGTGGATGAGATGATGACTTTAGCCTATAGAGGATCTCAAAATCAAGGTTTTATTATTATTATTTTTTCCCACCAAAGGTCATTTGGGGAAGTCAGAAAATGGAACAGTGTTTGCATAGGAAAATAGAAAAGTTCACCAACTATGAGTTTTTAGTCACTGAGAGATAATAAATAAGTAGTGTGAAAGGGTATGAGTTTCAGAGCCTGGATCTCAGCTGCACCTGGGAATGATTGTATAGTTGTTACTGACTGGAGCAGACAGTTACCTTCCCATCAGGGAAGAAAGACTAACCTGAAAAAAAAAACGAGTATTTTATGGCAGGATTTCAGGCCATGAAACAGGCACTCAGAAAGATTTTGGGGATCTAAGGAAGACTTTCCTAGTTCTCTCAAATCAGCCATCATAAGTGCTCCATCCATGAGCAAATTCAGCTGGATATCTCTCTCCCCTTTTCTTTGATGAATCTCCCAATAGATGCTGTGCAGACTAACAGTGGCATATACAGAAGGTTATAACCTAGAAGCCATTGTTGATGCCCCTATAGCCACAAGCTTGAGGATCACACTGATTCATTCTGAGTGTGGAGAAGAACTGGTAGAACTTTAAATATTCAGGTCGTTAGGCAAATAATTTTTACAGTGGTCTATGACTGTACATGTTACTTAGACAATAAATCTAGCCAAATATAAATCCATGAGCCTGAAAATCCTATGATTTATAAATATACATTTTCAAACTTAACTGACATGTCAGTATAAAATCTATAATTAAACTGGAAAGCATTAGTCCCAAAACACTCTTGGATAAAAGAGTGTGTATTTCAATAACTGAAGGCATTTTGTTGAACATAACCACCCACAGGAGTGTTACATGAGGGTGAAGGATATTTAGAGCTATTATTTTTCTGTTCATTTGGAGTCTAGAAGAGAAACCGTTTCTGTGTTTCAAATGGAAGAAAGCTGATAATGGAATGCCACCTTTCTTACTTTGTGTTCTTTTAGAAAGGGGATAAGCCTGAAAGTCTACATGAAGAGGATTAAAAGCAGGAGGCAAGAGAGTTGGCTTTTCACGAAGGCAGACTTTTAGAGCTACTCTATATTCATAGAGTAGAAGTCATAAAGAAACAGATAAGCAGAAGAGGCATGTTTTGATAGGAAAAATGGCAGCTTTTTTTTTTTTTTTTTTGCCAGTCATGCATAACATCAACAGCGGTTCCTTCTATTCATTCTATTTTGGAAATATATCCTCTCTTACTTTTCTGCTTTCCTAGAGGTGGGGAAGATACAGGAACTCTAAGGTCAGACTCTACCCCATAATTATGTAGACCCCAAGGGCTGCCATCTGAAAATTTGATCTTTTTCTTACCTGCAGCATTTGTTCCATATTTTAAATGATTCTGGAGTTATTTTATAGTCTAGCTTTCTGTGCCCTCCCCATCACAGACTGTCATAAATGTCGCTCTCGCCAGCAAGAACGACCCAGAGACTCGGAGTGACAAGCTTGCGAATCTTTATTGTTCTCCCTTTACCCGGATGTTTACCCCTATTTATATCCCCTCTCCTCCAATCAGCAGACTGTACACGTGAAAGGAAGCCTGATCAACGCTTAGCATGATAAAAAGCATGCAGTGTCCACGGGCTTCCTGTTCTGGGCATAGCCAATCATCTTTCAGGTGGTGCGCAGGTCCTCTGCCTGGCCGCAGGCGCAAGCGCCACGTTGCATGTTATGTACATAGCTGCCCCCGACAATAAACCTAGGAACTGAGAAATCTTTGCTGACACACCTTATATATCTTTATGCATCACTTTTAATTCTTATAGGAAATATCAAAACTAGCAGGAATGATTGTGCTTAAAAATTCCTATAATACAGGAAGTTAATTTTTAAACCAGTTTTCAAACACATAGGCACCAACCGAGATGGGAATCATGCACTTATTCAATAATTTAGGTATATATAAACAGCATTCTGCCAAAGAAATTGATATTTTTTAAAGCTTATAAAGTACAGCCTCTAACTTTGAATTTTCATCCACAAAACAAAATAAATTCATTAAATCACAGTTTTTACAAATTTGGTCTTTTGGAATAGCCATGATTATTCTTAGCATTTGACTGCAGTGCTTCTACACAGAGTATTATAACTCAGTTTTATGGAACATGAAGATATTAAGAGCCCTACGTGAGATTTTCAGTGTTGTGTAAAAGAACTATGCTGTTCAGTATCAACAAATTATCAGCATACATAAAAATGATATAAAATAAGTTCAAGTAAATAACATTTGCTTGAGTAACTTATTAAGAAATTAATGATGCTAATAAGCTCAAAAATTGAAATGAGGAGTTTTGTAGCAGAAGTTGCAGCTCTACATCCATCTTAGCATCAAATTAATTTTTTTTCTGTTACTTTAGTTTTTTCATTAAAATGTAATACATGTTTACTTATAATTTGAAAATACATCATTACCATCACCATTATCATTGTATAATTTGAATTATACAGAATATAGTAATTGTATAATTTAAATAATACAGAAGTATATAAAATAAAAATAAAGACCAATTTTATTCCTCAAGTCTTTAAAATGGTCAAAACTGCAAGTAACTCTATATTACTTGCTTCATTATTTCTTATGAACCAGCAATATTCTTTCAGAGATTTTCATAAAGCTTAATAATAGATGTAGAACAATCTGTTGAAAACTTGCCTAAGAAAATTTGGTCACTCATACTTACCAGACTTTTAAGGGGTAATATTCACAGCTTTTAATACTTAGAAGTGTGCCAGTGTTATAGATTTTCTCTATACAATATAAAGGTCCAGAAATAGGTAACAATTAAGGTATGTCTTGTGCTGAATCCTGCCATGCATACCAATACTAATGAGTCTTAAGTTCCATACCTTTAGGTGGGAGTGCCATGTAAGAAATCCCTCTTATTTATTTATTTATTTGGGTTTTGTTTATTGATTTGAGAGAGAGAACAAATGGAGGGGAGAGGTAGAAGGGGAGGGATATGATCCTTGTAGGGCTCACTGGAGGTCTTGTGGCAGGGCTTACGAGGGAATGCAATCCCAGGCCCCTGAGATCATGACCTGAGCTGAAGGCAGATGCTTAACTGACTAAGCCACCCAGGTGACCCTTGGAAAGGCCTCTTATAAGGCAGGTAAGTTTATATTCCATTGGCCAGTTTGGCTAACCATCAGGCCAGAGATTAGAGGCAAAATCCCCTTAAAATCTCTGAATCTAGAACCAGATGGGAATCTTGAGAAATCACCATTCCTTATAATTTGTGTAAGGTTTTACATTCTGTTTATGCAAACTATTCGTTTTGCCGCTGAAAAGTCATCCTAATATACATAATGCCTATTTGTAGATTTCTGGTGTTGAAATTGCCTTCTGTAGGTACCTGAATGGCTTGTGGTCAGTACAATGAAGTGTGGGTTTTTGATCTGGTTATTTAAATGGCGATTGTTGCTAAGAGTCTATCTCTGTTATGGTTATTCAAATGTTAATTGTTAATCACCACGTTGTGGATTAAAAGCAACACCCAAAGAAACATAGTTCTTCATATTTCCTAGGCTGGACAATTTTTAAGTAATTAAATAAAATTTTTTTAAAGATTTTTATTTATTTATTTGATAATATAATATATGCATAGATCATATTAGTCAATTTATTTACCATATAGAAGTAATAGTACATGTTAAATGAATTGACATTGAACTTCAGGTGTAAAATAGCTGATAAATTTGGTCAGGCTCTGGAAATTTCTTTATGGTAGCCTGGTATAATTAAATGGGTGATGGAAAACAATTAAAATCAGATGAATCATTTGGAACTGATTAAAATCTCAAAATTCTAGGATTAACAGAAGGGTAACACAACTTTAGATATTAAACCTGGGCATTTTGGGGACCACATTAATGCAGTGTACTATCTCCTAGGGAAGTGAGATCAGAAGACTGATGCTTAAGTCCCAGTCTTTTTTACTTAACAACTGTGATCTTTGGGATATTACTTAACCCCTAGAAGTGCCAATCCCTTAAATTATAAATTTATAATAGGATAATATATTGTGTTCTTGTGAGAAACAAATAAATAATAGTTAGGAAAGCACTTTGTGTATGATAAATATTATGAGATCAGTGAAGTCTATAAATTAAAACATTTCCTTTAGACTTTGGTGAGATTTTTAAAAAGTGCTTCCTGAGGGTATAGATCATTGGAGAAATTATAAATACAGAATGCAAACAGAAATGACAGATGAAACTGAAAAGGTAAAGAGGTATCAAATTTTAGTTCTTAAAAACCATACCAGAAATTCTGGGCTGCATCCTAAAGGCACAGGAATACCCACTGAAGGTCTGTATTCTGGTCATGTTGGGGATGACACACACAGATTACAACTGTATTTTCTAAAGTTCATTCTAACTGCAAAATGGAGAATGGAGTCATAGGCCAGTAAGATTTTCTCCATACATTGGATCTCTATTGATACTACACCCAAACTGGACAAGTGGTAGTATCTTAAATGCCACATACAATCATTGTGGAATCAGATATCATTTCAATAACCTTTCTATACTCTCTAATATTAAAATTCATTACACTTTGAATGGCAGAAGACCAAAACCAGACACATATTGATATACATAGACATAGGGTTTACCAAAAAGTCTACTTAACTTGAAGAAATATAATATGTAGGAATTATTCCAATATGTCTGGAAAGTTATTTGACACTCAGAATAGCCCCAACCCTTGGACTTAAGGGCATTCCAGTCTGTGTAGTTGCCCTTTATGTTGCTTTGAAATGTAAAATGTGAGGCAGAAGTGACAATTAACAACCTAATTTCACTTAGGAAACTACTCAGGACACATATTTCACTTCAATAGGTTACAGCAGAACACATTCCACTTATTTATACCTGTGAATGTCTGTCTCAGTGCAGTTGACAGTCTGGTTATGTACTCCACCTGAACCCCCCTAAGTGTCCCTCTCCTTCAAAACCACCCATGTTGTATACCCTATTGGCCAGAAAAATGTAACATTTTAGCCACTCTAAACTTACACCTTAGATTAGTAACATTACATTCCTCTTCAAGAGGCAGTACAGTGTTAGTGCTCTCTGATGACTTTGTTGATATTTCATAGCTCCTAATAGCAATGACAAGTGAAATTTTAGAAACAAATTGTGCTCCACGGATTATGAATATCAATCTTTTTATTTGAAAATATAAAAAAAATATAAAGCATTCTCTAGCTTTTTTGTCTTTCAGCTATATATGTGTAATAGCTGATACTGGCCTGTCAGTTCACTTTAACAAAGGGTAAACAAATAAATTGTTCTGCTTTAGGTTTAATGTTTTATGTAACCATTATTGATAGGAAGTAGATTTTTTAAAACTTTAATATTTATTACAGAAGAAAACAATGTTCTTATAAAAACAAAACAAAAAACAAACAACGCCCCCAATACTCTTAATATGCATTATCTAGCCATGCCCTTTAACTTTCTGTGATAACTTATTTTTATATGTTTCCTGATTTTTTTTCATTATTTTCAGTTAGCTAACACATAGTACCTCATTAGTTTTTGATGTAGTGTTCAGCGATTCTTTAGTTGCATATAACACCCAGTGCTCTTTTCCACATATGCCCTCCTTAATACCCATCAGTGATTACTCCATTTCCCCATGCCTCCTCATCTGTAACCCTCAGTTTGTTTGCCGGAGCCCAGAATCCCTCATGGCTTTTCTCTCTCACTGATTTCTTCTCCTTCAGTTTTCCCTCCCTTTCCCTGTGGTCCTCCACGCTATTCCTTGTGTTATACATATGAGTGAAACCATAGGTTTCTTGTAAATAGTATTAAGTTGGATTTTTCTTTTTATTCTATTTTACCCTATATTAATAACTTTGCTTATCAGTGGGAGATTAGTTGTATTTTTAGAGTTGTAACTGTTATATTCTGGTCTTACCTCTGACTTTAGACCTACCTAAAGAATTCTTTTTTCAAATAGCCTTAGGAAAAACAGAATGAAACAAAGCATTTGTCATTTTGTTGTGTTTCAGAATTTGGAAACATCAAATCCTATCCACCGAAAATGTAACTGTTAGTCCCTACCTTCTTCCCAAAACGAAAATCATATTAAGTTCCACCGTTTTGTGAGAATACCTCCTCAGATGATTCCACATGGGTCCAACTGCCAAAGAAACATGTGACTTCACAGGCTAAGAACCTGACCCATGATACAACATCAGGCTGAGAACAACCCACTGGATATTCCCAGAATTTAGGAACCAGCACGAATGCTTTTACTCTCCAACATTTTGTCTCCATTTTTTATCTAGCTTTACCCCACAATAACACTTATTTCCACTGTTTTGTTGTTGTTTTTTTTTTTTTTTTTTTTTTACTGGGTTCAGTAGTATGAGGTTGCTGAGTGCTCTCACTTCTTGTTCACTGTTTCAGCTTCATCTCACATCTTTCTTTCCTAGAGTGAGGAGAAGACTGATTATTCTGGCTGATTTTGGCATGTTGACCTTGGACTGAAGTCACAATTAATCAGCTATAATAGCTAAACACAAAGTCCCAGTTCCTTCTAATATCAGCTCCCTGGGGATTCTGTGAAAGAAGTCTTTGTACATCCATATTTTTTAAAACTTGAGACCTTATGGATGTGGAGAAGAAATCTCAGATGTAGGAGTCCATTATCCTTGAATAAAGAAATACTGACAATTTTGGTGATCACTTGGAACCAAAAATCTTGTGAAGATGTTATGGGTTGAACTGTGTCTCCCCAAAATTCATATGTTAAAGTGTTAACCTTCAATATTTCAGAATGTAGAAATTCAGTCACTGTAAATATAATTAATTAAGCTAAGATCATACTGGAGTGAAGTGGGACTCTAATCACATGTGACTGGACTCCTTATAATAAGGGAAACTTGGACATAAACACACAGAGAAATGTCTTGTGAACATTGCCAGAAGCCAAGGAAATACCAGAAGCTAGGAGGAGAAAGGCCTGGAACAGATCCTTTTTACTGCCTTCAGAAGGAACATGGCCATGACCACCCCCTAATTTTGGACTCTGGCCTCTGGAGCTGTGAAACTATAAGTTTCTCTCTTATTAAAAGCTTCCCAGTTTGTGGTACTTTGTGACAATAGCCTGAGGAAAGGAATACAGAAGTCAAATGCAAAAGCAAGAAAAGAAACCAAATAAAAATAGCGCTTCCCTATGACCCTGGAATTGCACTACTACCCCAAATTACCCCAAAGATACAGGTGTAGTGAAAGGAAGGGCCATCTGTATCTCAATGTTCATAGCAGCAATGGCCACGGTCACCAAACTGTGGAAAGAATCAAGATGCCCTTCAACAGACAAATGGATAAGGAATATGGTCCATATATACTATGGAGTACTATGCTTCCATCAGAAAGGATGGATACCCAACTTTTGTATCAACATGGATGGGACTAGAAGACATTATGTTGAGTGAAATAAGTCAAGCAAAGAGAGTCCATTTTCATATGGTTTCACTTATTTGTGGAGCATAAGAAATAACATGGAGGACATGGGGAAATGGAGAGAAGGGAGTTGGGGGAAAATGGAGGGAAAGACCAACCATGAGAGGCTATGGACTCTGAAAAACAATCTGAAGGTTTTGAAGGGGTGGGGCGTGGGAGGTTGGGTGAGCCTAGTGGTGGGTATTATGGAGGCCACGTATTGCATGGAGCACTGGGTGTGGTGCATAAACAGTGAATTCTGAAAAGAAATTTAAAAAACTAAAAATTAAAAAAAAATAGTAGTCTTTGTAAGGAGAGATCTAGCAAACTCAGAATAGGTTTGAGTTAATGTTTTAAAGGTTACAATAACCTTGTAATTACAAACATGTAGAAATTTATAGATAATTTATGGAATCTCCAAAAACATGTAATATATGATTCTGGGAGAAAATCTGTTTCACATCATCAGCACTAATCAATAAGAAGGAGGAAATTATTTTTATTTACCTGCTTTCCTATATCTCTCTGCTTTGAGAGAAAGGATTGTGCTTTATTTGCCTTCGTTGCCCTGATGAATGAGAAGTTGAGTAAATATACGGATCCATGAGTGAGGGAATGAGGGAATAGACCACTGACAGAGTGGGATTGCACACCTTCTATTTCACTTCAGCTATGGTCCAGATCCATGCCACTGAATAATAAATGTCTTTGAAAGCTAAATCTTTTTATGCTAGTTCTCAGGAGTTCGATTTTCCATACTGGATCTCACGTCTGGATGCCAGCACAGGTTATCTTCTTTGTCTTCAAACTCACTGCAGGCATTCACAGGACACAAAAATAATGGCATTGGCTGTTTTTGAGCTCAGCATCTACATTTTAATCTATTTTACACAAAGGCTTTACCCTAACTTTGCTTCTCTCATGTTATTTTCCATCTCAGTTGAAAGCAGAATCATTTTTTCCTGTTACTTATTCAGAATCCTTCGACTCCTCTTTGAATCTTCTCTTCATATTGTACCATACATCCCATCTACCTGAAAATACTCTTAGTTCTATCCTGAAATTATTTCTTCTATGTAACCTGCTTATCACTGTTACTGCAGTTATCTGGTCCACAAAACCACCTACAACTGTAGCACATTTTCAACTAGGCTTCCAGCTCCTACCCTTTTTTCCCCCAAAAACCCCTTTGACTCCTTTTTTCCATATAACAATCAGAATTACCTTTTTAAAATACAAGCCAGATCATGTTACTCCTCTTCTTCTTCTCCTATTCCATCTTCTTCTTTTGACTTATTTTGGCTTCTTTTATTTAATTAATCTATAATTTTTTAAAGATTTATTTACTGGGACACAGTAAGTTGGGCTCAGTAAGTTGAGCCTCTGCCTTGGGCTCAGGTCATCATCTCAGGGTCCTGGAATCAAGGGGAGAACACTTTCCAGAAGGTAGGACATGCAGAGAAGTCAATCCGAGGCAAAATATGGGAAGACAGACTGTGGGGGGAGGGACCAACTCCTGGCAAGTTAAAGAGCAATGGAGCACAAAACTGTAACTTTCAGAAGTCTGCTCCACTGAGGGACATTGCTCCAGAGACTAAGCCAAGGGTGGAGCCCTCCTGGGGATAGGGTGGTCTCAGAACCCACAGTGTCAGAAAAAGTGTCTGGGTGTGGCAGAGCTACTAGGTATCAGAGCAGGGAAGCTGGCTGCAGAGACAGAGCTGAGGAGTAGGCTCAGCTTGGGGTTACTTTAAACAATGACCCAAAGCACAGTCCATCTACTGCTCCTTGAGCAGGAAACTCACAAGTGGCAGATCCAGGGGTGTGGTCCCTTCCTTCCTCCTCTGGGAGGACTGGCACAGGATCACACTGCAGGAATATGCTGTGTTTGGAGACTCCGAATGGGGCCATGTGCCAGAGATAGAAACACTCAGTCACAGGCTGGGTTAGCTCAGAGTGCCACCAGAGATAAGGGAGATGGGAATGATTGACTGCTTTTCTCTGAGGGCACACTGAGGAGTGTGGCCCTGAACCCTGGACTCCTATAGGACTGGAGATTGGGAGACCACCATTTTTATTCCCGTTCTCCAAAGCTGTATGGAAAGCATTCAGGGAACAAAAGCGTCCAAGAGAAAAACTGATCAGATTGCTTAACCTGACCCATGGCAAGGGCAGTGCAATTCTGCTCAGGCAAAGACATTTGAGAAACACTGAAATAGGGTCTTCCCCCAGAAGATCAGCAAGAACATCCAGCCAAGACCAAGTTTAATAGTGAATTCTGCAGAACTTCAGAGCTAGAGGAAAGCAACACATAGAATTCATGTCTTTTTTCCCATGTTTCTTTAGTCTTTCAAAGTAAAATTTTTTAAATTTTATTTTTTCTTATTCTATTTTTAATAAATTTCCTCTTTCCTACTTAACTTTTTAAACTATTTTATCTTATCAATACCTTTTAAAAAATCTTTTAAAATTTTCATTATTATAGTCATACTTTGTCCCTTCATTGAATTTAACCTTATTTTTTACACATATAAGTTTTTCTTTCTTTAAAATTTGGGATACGTTTCTTCTAATAGTTCAAAATATACCCTATATCTAGCACATAGCTTTTTTCTAGTCTCCAACCTAATCACATTCTTTCCTCTTTCTTTTTTTCTTTTCAACCAACTTCTTATCAATTTCTCTTTTAGAATCTTTTTTTAATTGTCATCATTACAATCATGTTCCTTCATCGTGTTTACCCTTCTTTTGGTATACATATAAGCTTTCTTTTTTTTTTTTTTTTTTTTTTGATTTTGGGTGTATTTGGGTGTGTGTGTGTGTATAGATAGATAGATAGATATCTTTTTTTTCTCTCTTTTTCTCTCCCCTGCAGTTTTGGGTCTCCTTTGATTTGGTTAGTGTATATTTTTGGGGGGATCACTGCTATCTTTTTAGTATTCTGCTCTCTCATTCATCTATTCTTATCTGGATAAAATGACAAGGCCAAAAAAATCCCCCCCCCCCAAAAAAAAAGAACAAGAGGCAGCAATGACAGCTAGGGACCTAATCAATAAGGACATTAGTAAGATGTCAGAACTAGAGTTCAGAATGACGATTATCAAAATGCTAGCTGGGCTTGAAAAAAGAACATGGAAGACACTAGAGAATCCATTTCTGGAGAAATAAATACCCTTTCTGGAGGAATAAGAGAACTAATATCTAACCAAGTTGAAATTTTAAAAAAGCTATTAATGAGGTGCAATTAAAAAATGGAGACTTTTATTGCTAGGATAAGAAAGGTAGAAGAGAGGATTAGTGTTGTAGAAGACCAAATGATGGAGAATAAAGAACCTGAGCAGAAGACAGACAAACAACTATTGAACCACAAGGGTAGAATCCAACAGATAAGTAATACCACAAGATAAACAATATTAGAATAATTGGGGTCCCAGAAAAGAAGAAAGAGAGAGGGGGGAGAAGGTATATTGGAGCAAATTATAGCAGAGAATTTCCCTAATTAGGTGAAGGGAACAAGCATCAAAATCCAGGAGACACAGAGAACTTCCCTTAAAATCAATAAAAATAGGTCCACTCCCCATCATCTAACAGTAGAGCTTACAAGTCTTAATGACAAAGAGAAAATCATGAAAGCAGCTAGTGACAAGAGGTCTGTAACAGACAATGGTAGAAATATTAGATTGTCAACAGGCTTATCCACAGAGACTTGGCAGGCCAGAAAGGACTGGCATGATATATTCAGAGCATTAAATGAGAAAAATATACAGCCAAGAATACTATATCCGGCTAGGCTGTCACTGAAAATAGAAGGAGAGATAAAAAGCTAAGAGAACAAAGGACAAAGGACAAAGAAAAGTTAAGAGAATTTGCAAACACCAAACCAGCCCTATAGGAAATATTTAGAGGGGTCCTCTAAGCAAAGAGAGAGCCTAAAAGTAACAGACCAGAAAGGAACAGAGAAAATTTAATGTAACAGTTACCTTATAGGCAATACAGTGGCACGAAATTCAGATCTTTCAATAGGTACCCTGAATGTATATGGGCTAAATGCCTCAATCAAAAGATACAGGGTACCAGAATGGACAAAAACAAAAACAAAAACAAAAAACAAAACAATAACAACAACAACAGAAAAACCACCAACCAACCAAGCAAACAAACAAAACATCGATATGCTGCCTACAAAAAACTCACTTTATACCCAAAGACACCTCCAGATTTAAAGTGAGGGGGTAGAAAACAATTTGCCATAATAATGGACATCAAAAGAAAGCTGTGGTGACTGTCCTTATATCAGGCAAATTATATTTTAAACCAGAGATAAGGAAGGACACTATATCATACTTAAAGGGTCTGTACAACAAGAAGATCTAACAATTGTAAATATCTATGTCCCTAACATGGGAGCAGCCAATTATATAAGCTAATTAATAAAAAAAAATCAATGAAACACATTGACAATAATACCATAATAGTAGGGGACTTGAAAAACCCATAACTGAAATGGACAAATCATCTAAGAAAAAGATCAACAAGGAATTAAAGGCTTTAACTGACATACTGGACCAGATAGACATTACAGATATATTCAGAACATTGCATCCCAAAGCAACAGAATACACATTCTTCTCTAGTGCACAAGGAATATTCTCTAGAACAGATCCCATCCGGGGTGATATATATCAAATCAGGTCTCAACTGGTACCAAAAGATTGGGATCATTCCCTGCATATTTTCAGACCACAATGCTTTAAAACTAGAACTCAATCACAAGAGGAAGTTTGGAAAGAACCCAAATACATGGAGACTAAACCATAAAAATCCCCGAATAGCCAGAGGAATGTTGTAAAAGAAAGCCAAAGTTGGTGGCATCACAATTCTAGATTTCAAGCTCTATTACAAAGTTATAATCATCAAGACAACATGGTACTGGCATAAAAACAGACACATAGGTCAACAGAACAGAATAGAGAGCCAAGAAATGGACCCTCAACTCTATCATTAACTAATCTTTGACAAAGCAGGAAAGAACGTCCAATGGGAAAAAGACCGTGTCTTCAACAAATGGTGTTGGGAAAATTGGATAACCACATGCAGAAGAACGATACAGGACCATTTCCTTATATCACACACAAAAATAGACTCCAAATGGATGAAAGATCTCAATATGAGACGGGAATCCTTCAAAATCCTTGAGGAGAACAAGGCAGTAACATCTTCGAACTCAAGCATGGCAAATTCTTCCTAGAAATATCACCAAAGGCAAGGGAAGCAAAGGCAAAGAGGGACTATTGGGACTTCATCAGGATCAAAAGCTTTTGCACAGCAAAGGAAACAGTCAACAAAACCAAAAGACAACTGACAGAATGGGAGAAGATATTCATAAATGACATATCATATAAAGGGTTAGTATCCAAAATCTATAAAGAACTTATTAAGCTCAACACCCAAAGAATAAATAATCCAATCAAGAAAAGGGCAGAATACATGAACAGACAATTCCCCAAAGAAGACATCCAAATAGCCAATAGGCACATGAGAAAGTGCTAACATCACTCAGCATTAGGGAAATACAAATCAAATCTACAATGAGATACACCTCACACCAGTCAGAATGGCTAAAATTAACAAGTCGACAAACAACAAATGTTGATAAGGGGAGAGAAAGGGAACCCTCCTACACTGTTGATAGGAAAGCAGCTTGTGCAGTCACTCTAGAAAAACAGTATGTAGGTTCTTCAAGAAGTTGAAAATAGAGCTACCCTATGACCCAGCAATTGTACTACTGGGAATTTACCCTGATCTTAGGGTTGTGATTTCAAGCCCCACATTGAATTTAATGTTGGTCATGGAAGCTACGTAAAAAAAATGTTTTAAAAATAGTTAAATTAGCATATTTACATCACCCCCTATAAGGACATCACTTATCTCTTCAAAATAGTGATTAGGAAACTTACGTTTACATGTATTCTCTAATCCCTACATTTGTTTTAGTCTAATGTATGTAGTTAACTAGATTTAGGACTCATTGGGAACTCCTGTATAGTTTTTCAATCACTTCTTAGTTGACTGAGTTTGTCCTATGCTCTTTCAAGATGGGTGTGTAAGAACAATAGTTTCTATCTTTCTTTTTAAATATAATTAAATGGTTTGTCTCTTTCTTTCACATTAGAATGACACTTTAGGTGGGTACAAAATTCGGGAAATCTTTTCTTTTTTCTTTAAGTACTTTGCACATCTCTCTTAATATTCTAAAAAATGGGGCTATAGAAAATATTTTTCTCTTTTGAGCCACTTAATATCTTTGTTTGTTGCCAAATATATCTTTTTTTTTTTTTTTTTTTTTTTTTTTTTTTTTTTTTTTTTTGTAGAAGATCTTATTTATTTGAAAGACAGAGGGAAAGAGAGAGAGTGAGCAGGGTCAGGCAGAGGGAGAGGGAGAATCCCAGGCAGACTGCATTGAGAGCAGAGCCTGATGTGGAGTTCAATATCACAACCCTGAGACCTTGACCGGAGTCAAAATTAAAAGTCATTCATTTGACCAACTGAATCACCCAGGGGCTACCAAATACATCTTTGTTTTTGATGTTCAGTAACTTTGCTACATATATCAGAGTATTTTCTTTAAATCTGTGGATTCCTGTCTTTGTTTATTTCTTAAAGAATTTGTTTTATTAAATTATACCTTTCAAAAGTGTTCTGTTCCATTTATTATTTATTTTGAGGGTGTGGGGATACAATTACATATATTTTTAGTCTCCTTTGCTTCTTTTGCTTCTCTATTATTTTTTCTCTAATTATTTAGTTGGTTGTTGTTTTTATTTTTTCTGTTCATTCTAATCTTTCCCATTTTCTTTGTTTCCTGTGGTGTTTATTATTCACAACTGTCAATTTTGTCTTCATTCCTGTGATCATTTTTTGCTTCCAATATTTTCCTGAGCTTTGTCAACTCTTACTGCATTTTGTTTCGTGGTTTTGACATTTCATTTCTGACTTTTTGCATCCTGCAGTTTTGATATTTTTTAAAAGGGGATTTCTTTCAGATTGTTTTCAAATTTATTGCAAATGGTTAACCAAATTCTTATATGCTGCAATGGCAACATATGTACTTCAAAAGAGTATTCTGTTCCCATTTTTATAAACAAAAGATTGTGGGTGTTCCCTTTAACAAATACACTGTGTCTTGAGTGTAAACTTTGTCAGCTTGTTCCAAAACCTGATACAGTAGTGCTATTGTCACATCTTTCCACACTTCTGAACCACTTTTCCAATTATTTTTCAGGGTTCCAGGTATTTTCTAGTTTAAAAAAAAAAAAGCTTTTTTTGTTTTATTATTTTTTTACTTTTCAAGAGAAAGAGGTAGTTCTTGAGCATGCCTTAAGCATCACTGGAATATGTAATTAATTCCTTGATTGTATCAGATTTTTAAAACTCTGTGTTGAAAATAAGGATAGATTTCATAGAGAACAGAAGAATATATAATTAACTCCCACGGGATATAGATAATTAAACTGTTATTTTGACACAAGTCACTAGTCTCTTTCTCAGCAAATAGGTACATTTCTGAATAAGTTCTCTTTTCAAAAAGACCTCATTAAGGAGCTGACTACTGGACACAAAGATAAGCCCCAAATATTTGGATGTGACATTCTAAGCACACCAATGTATATAACTTAAATTCCCAGAGATGTTGCCAAGGAAATTTCCCCATCATTATACCTATGAAAATAGCTGATAGCTCCCAGAAAGAAAAGGTAATTTTGAAAACAAATCTGTTTACTGAAGCCTTCCCATTGGTAAAAATGCATGCAGAGACTCTTAAATAAAACTATGAATCAGTTTAATCTTTGTTTTGATGTTTGATGAGGGCAATGAGAAGGTAGTGGATGTGGGATAAGGATATTTAACTGAAGTTTCACTGATTGTAAGAAGGACAACCTCTCCATCATGATATGTATTACACTTCCATTTTAACAATAATAAAAATGACTTGCTACATTTTGTTAAAGGTTAAAATTACCTTTAACTGATATGGAAATAATTCTTGGCTTTATTAGCTAATATTTTAGACTTAAACTTTAATATATTCAATAAACAATTTTATAATTAATTCAAATCATTCTCAAGCAGTAGGGTATATTGTTGTGAGAAAAAAGAATAAATTGTTTAATAAATAACATGGATGAAATCCAAATGAACATACTATGGTACCATCAGTTGATATGCTAGTGGACATGACGATATCTGAAAAGTAAATTACTAGAAAATGGGTAAATATTCTGTTGGAATACATCTAGAAAAAGCAAAGAGATAGACTGCCTTGAGCAAATTCCCTTTCACAAAGACCTCATTAAAGAGTTGGTTACTGGACATAAAGATAAGCCCCAAATATTTGATTGTAATGTTCTATGTTCAGTCTAAGTGCTTCTTTATTGAACTTCAACCCTATATGTAAGGGTTTCAATATGGTGTTTGCAGAAGTCAACAGAAATTTGCTTTTATTTTATAATAAACGATTCCATCACTTGTTTTGATTTGTTTAACCTGAATACATTTAAGCAAATCAAACAGGAAGTTAATAGATTAGGATTATTTAGTTAAAATAGCGATAGGGGCAGTTGAGTGGCCAGTTGGTTAAGTTTCTGACTTGGCCTCAAGTCATGATCCTGGGGTCCTGGAATCCAGTCCCACATCAGGCTCCACATTCAATGGAGAGTCTGCTTGTCCCTCTCTCTCTGCCTCTCCCTCAGCTTGTGCTTTATCTGTCTTTTTCTTAAATCAATAAATAAAATCTTTTTATAAAATAAAATAAAAGTAAAATAGCTAAGGAATAAACTCAGGTCTCAACCTTCTCAATAAGGTCAGTAAGTCTTAGGAAAAAAAAAAGAATATGCGTGTTTCTCTATATGTCTTTATCTGTATATGTATATGTTTGGAGTCTTGGTGAAATGATCAGACTTCATACTATACATAATGTATGCAAAATCCTAGCATTCATTCTTACTCCTTATTTGAATTTGTATTATACACTTTCTCTTGAAGAAGTTTTGACTTGTGATGTAAGAGTTCCACCCCACTGCTATATCTTGTTCTCCACACTTGTTTTGGGAACTGTCATCTTCCCACTCTGTTTTTAGATAGTAAATCCTAGGATTTAAGGTAGATGTTGATGAGTAAATTTATTCATTCATTCATTTCTTTAACAAATACTTATTTGGAGCCAGTCCCTGTGATGAGACTTCAGGGAACAAGAGTGGAAAAGACCCCATTTTAATTAATCTACTGGAAAACATTAAATGCAAGGAGTTCATTTTCATTTTTTTCTTTTAAAACAACAAAGGCAATGAGGCAAATTTTATGATATATTCAGGAATCATTCCCATTTTCCTGATTTTGACTAACTTCTGAAGATTTTCTAGTAGCAAAGTTGCTCAGAACTGAACACCCTTTAAGATAAAACTTTAATAATAAATTCTACCCCTTTATTCTCAGGAAATACCCAGGTATTTCCAACATAGCATAGTGTGGAAAACTAATAAAAACATTTTCTCTGAGATTCAGTACAATGCAAAAATGCCCACTCTGGCCACTTCTATTCAATACAGAACTGGAACACTAGCAAGAACTATCAGACAAGAAAGAGACATAAAAGGCATAGAAATCAGAAAGGGATAAGTAAAATGATCTTTGTTCATAGATGGCATAATCTATATATAGAAAACTCCTAAGACTCACCAAAAAAGACCATTAGAATCAATGAACTCAGTAAAGTTGCATGATATAAAATCAACATACAAAAATAAGTTGCTTATCTACAATCTATACATGAACAGTGAACTATCAGAGAAAAATTAAGAAAAACATCTAATTTACAATAGTATCAAAAAGAATAAAAAACTTAGGAATAAATTTAAGCAAAGAGGTGAAAAATCTGTACTCTGAAAACTATCAAATATTGATGAAATAAATTTAAGATGAAAATAAATAGAAAAGCATTCTACACTTATAGGTTGGAAGAATTAATATTGTTAAAATGTCTGTACTAACCAAGGCAATATATAGGTTCAATGATATCTTTATTAAAATTTCAATGGGGTGTTTCACAGAAATAAAAAAGAAGGGGGTGGGATTATGGACATTGGGGAGGGTATGTGCTTTGGTGAATGCTGTTAAGTGTGTAAACCTGGTGATTCACAGACATGTACCCCTGGGGATAAAAATATATGTTTATAAAAAATAAAAAAAATTTTTAAAAAATCATATAGAAGCACAAAGACCCTGAAGAGCCAAAGCAATGAGAAAGAAGAGAATGTTCTTGAGAAAGAAAAACAAAACTGGAGGCATCTTATTTATTTATTTCGAATGATATTACAAACCATAGTAATCAAAACAGTATGGTACTGGCATAAAAATAGACATGTGGAACAATGGAAGAGAATTGAAATTCCAGAAAGAAACCCATGCACATGGAGGTAACTGATCCTTGACAAGGGTGCCAAAATTGCATAATAGGGAAAGGACAGTCTCTTCAACAAATGGTGTTGGGAAAACTGAATATTCATATGCAAAATACATCAAACACAAAAATCAACTCAAAACGGATCAAAGACTTAAATGTAAGGCTTGAAACTGTCAAAGTCCTGAAAGAAAACATAGGGACATAGCTCCTTGACATAGACCTTAACAATAACTTTTTTGATATAATACCAAAAGCCTAGGCAACAAAAGCAAGAGTCATCAAGTGGGGCAAAATCAATTAGAAAGCACCTGCACAGCAAAGAGAACCTGAAAAGACAGGCAAATCATATATCTGATAATGGGTTAATGTACAAAATGTATAAGGAACTCATTCAACTCAATAGTAAAAGAGCAAGCAACACAAATGAAAAATGGGCAAAAGACCTGATCAGACATTTTCCCAAAAATGGCATTTTTCCAAAAATGGCTAACAGGTACGTGTAAAGATTTTCAACATCTCTAATCATCAGGCTATTATCAAAAAGACAAGAGATAAGTGTTGGCAAGAATGAGGAGAAAATGGAACTCTGGTACCATGTTGATGGGAGTATAAATTGGTAGTCATTATGGAAAAGAGTATGGAATGCTTCAAAAAATTAAAAATATCTCATTTTGGGGGGCAGCAGCAATTAGTAAACCTAAATGGGTGTTTATAAGTAAATCCAGGAGCTGTGGAGCTGTTGGCATAATGCACTTTATTCTCAAGCTGCACTGCTGGGTACTGCCAGCTCTCCACACTCTGCAGACCCCTGCCCCACCAGGCCATAACATGCACTGAATGAGCTGATCCAAGCTGTGTCACATATCCGATTTGTGTGTACCTTGGTGGTTCCAGACACCCAGTTCCTAAGGATGTAACCTAGAGGAAGCCTCTCCATCATGGTGTTAACCAGCTAGTTTGCTCAAAGCCTTCAGTCTGTTGTCCAGGAGAGAGCAGGACTCCACTGTGGGGGCTCTTAAGAGTCTTGAGTTGTTATTCAATTAGTGAGGATTCCATGCACAAATTCTTTGAGGGTATCCTCATTAATTCATTGCATAAAACTATCAGAAGAAATCTTGGTCCAGAATGGATCACCAAAACAGTCCACAAGCACAGGCAGATGTGAGAGCTGACATCTTCAGGCTGCAAGAGCTGTGGTGTTAAGATAGGCCACAGTTCCCTCATACTCTTGGTGGGTCTTGTCCTTCAGGTTGGAGAAGATCCAATACTGTCTGATTCCACTTTTACTAACATTGGCCATGTTTGTAAAATTCTTACCTAATAAACAATTTATGATGGTCTAAAAACAAACACAAACCATAAGTGACTCTTATGTCCATCAACAGATGAATGGATCAAGAAGATGTGGTATATATACACAATGGAATACTATGCAGCCATCAAAAGAAATGAAATCTTGCCATTTGCGACAACATGGATGAACTAGAGCGTATCATGCTTAGCGAAATAAGTCAAGCAGAGAAAGACAACTATCATATGATCTCCCTGATATGAGGAAGTGGTGATGCAACATGGGCGCTTAAGTGGGTAGGAGAAGAATCAATGAAACAAGATGGGATTGGGAGGGAGACAAACCATAAGTGACTCTTAATCTCACCAAACAAACTAAGGGTTGCTGGGGGGAGGGGATTTGGGAGAAGGGGGTGGGATTATGGACATTGGAGAGGGTATGTGCTTTGGTGAGTGCTGTGAAGTGTGTAAACCTGGTGATTCACAGACCTGTACCCCTGGGGATAAAAATATATGTTTATAAAAAATAAAAAATTTTAAAAAAATGGGACTACCATATAATCCAACAATCCCTGTTCTGGATATATATCCAAAGGAAATGAAATTAGTACCTCGAAGAGATATCTGCACTTCAATGTTCATTACAGCATGATTCACAGTAGCCGAGATCTAGAAACAATCTAAATATCCATTGAGATGAATGGATAAAAAAAAATTGTGGTATATATGCACTATGGAATATTATTCAACTTTAAAAAAGAAGACATTGCCATTCTTGCAACATCATGGATGAAACTAAGAGATATACCAGCTATAATTGAACTTATTTGCTTGTTATTAATTAACTTTCTTTAACTTATATAGTAGCACATGGTAAAAAATCTCAAACACTGTACACATATGACAAAATATGTACCTCCCTTCACTTCAGACTATCAGGCACCCAGGCCCCCACCTCAAATGTAAACAATGTTTTCAATTTTTTTGTGTATTGGTTTATGAATTGGTATTTTGTATTGGGCATACAAAAATCTAGATCCACAATTTTATATATATTTGGGAGAATATTATGCATGCTAATATGCTCCTTGCTTTTTCACTTGAAAGTATTTCTTGGAGATCATCCTATACAACAAAGAGACATAGGGTGCTCAAAATGTTTTATAGATCAGTTATCATTTTTCAAATGCAATATCAAATAATATTAGCTTCCAACTTTCTACCTGAAAGGTAGGTCTGCAGTCAGCTGAACTGCCTCCACCCAAGCCATAGAAATAGCTCTGTTCACTCAGGTGGAGACAGGTCAGGGGCTTCACTTCACCCTACAACTGAGCAACTGAGAAATTGTCAAGTGACACAATTAGCATAGTTATTTGTTACTCTCTGCAGGGAGCAACCAGGGGTGGGATCCAATCAAAACCTTCTTTTCCTTGTTAGAAGAGAAAGGAACAAATTTCTAATACATGTATGGAGACTAAACTATCAATATGAGAAAGCAGGATTTTTAAGTAAAAAGAGATTTGCAAATGCTATGGATTTTCCAGTAGTACAGAAATAAAGAGTAATTTTTGAAAGTGACATAGAGACCTGGTACAGCTTGTATAATGCCAAAATGGTCACAGTCTTAGTCCCCTGCTCCCAAGAGAAGAAATAATCACTGTCAGATGGTGCCAAGAGCTTCAGACACCTTTTGAGAAATTCCCTAAGGAGTTTTATAACAAAGTTGAAGTGCTAGATCAAAAAAGCACCCAAAATTTAGTTTTCAAAAATACTTTGAAAGGCTTTCAAAGAAAGTCTCTTTGAAAGAGATAAGTGTCTCTCCTAAAAAGTTGTACTGATTTACACTCCAAGCCAAAATATATGTAAGTTTCTGTTTTTCCATATTTTGACACAGGGTGTGTATTTTTAAAATGTGATATATATAGATATCTATATACAGATAGATAGATATAGATTTAGATAGATAGAAATAGTTTGTAGAGTTCCAAAATTACCCCATTACCTTTTTTATTATTATCACATTAAATTTATTAATATCAAATATCTGAATCCTAACCCACTTCTGGATGAATTTGCCAGTAAGAGGCAAATCAATCAGCACCTGGAAGTTATAAGGGCAGTCCTCAGTTACCAATATGAAATGAAAATTGATCCCCTTACAAGGCAGAAACAAGGTTCTGAAACAGAAAAAGAAACTTTCTGGATGATAGAATTCTGCTTCAAGACTGTAAAATAGGAAAGTTCTGCTTAAAATTGGAACTTCCTGGACTGCCCTATCAGTTTTAGACATGCCATCCTTTATAATTGCATGTGCTGATTCCTTAAAGCAAATCTGTCTTTCAAATCTATCTTCATAAAGGAAATCAACTTAAAACAAATCTATGATATATATATATATTTCCCCAGAGAAGTACAACTAATTGGAGTATATATCTAATCTACTGGTTCTACTTCTATGGAGAATGCTGACTGATACAAGTATTAATGCAAACTGAAATGGAAAACAAAATGTACGCATTCAGTGAATTAGAACTGAATATATGCATTGATGTCTGTGAAGAAGCTAAGACATATTAGAGTTCAAGTGATCAGTTATCAGATTATTTTTTGTCTTTGTAATCTTCAGGAGTTTTTTTAATCAAATCACAGATTACATGGCAAAACTGTTGCAAAATCATTTCTGATTTCATCTAGTAGTTTTTCATTTTCTTAGATTGTGTTTCTTTAGACATTGGAGAACTTGCAATTGTTATCTAGTTTTCTTTTTCTAAATTCTGGAATAAAATGTACCATATAATATATGTAATTCTGGTTCAAAATACTGCAAACTGAGCTCAGTTTTGAGCTAAGGTCCTACGTTTTGGTGGCACTCTGCTTGTGATCACTAAAGACTTGTGGAAACATCCTGGATTACACTTCAGTGATTCCATCTTCTTGCATGCTGGCAAAGTAGCAGAGAAATGAATAGATACATTGGTTGCCACCACTTTGAGATGGGCCTTAAAAAAAAAAAAAAAAAAAAACCTGCATAATGTCTGATTTAGAAGAGTAAACACCACTATTAACAGCAGCTTTTAATGAGCTATCTGACCCACTTGTCATTTGAAGTAAATAAAAGAACAACTTTTCACATATCCAAAGGTCTGACTATATTTAAATAGCCTGTGTAGGTTGAAAGAATTAAGGTGATCATTCCATGGACATCAATTATGCTTTTTATGCTATATAGAGAGCCTATGGTTCTATTTCTCTGGATAAATATGTATTATAAAATACATGAATATGAAATTTTCTTTTTAAATAGGCTCTACACCCAGTTCCATGGGTGTAGCAACATGGGGCTTGAACTAAGGACCTTGAGATCAAGACCTGAGCTGAGATCATGAGAGGGGCAGTCACCCATCTAAGCCACTAGGTGCCCCTATAGGAGAAATTTTTTAAGGAATCAGCTCATGGGGTTGCCTGGCAAGTCAAAATTGATAGGCAGGCCAGCAAGCTAGAAACTTGGGCAGAATTTTTCTATTTTACATTCGCGAAGCAGAAGCTCTTCTTACAGACACTTCAGTTTGTTCTCTTAAGGTCTCTGACTGACTGGATGGGGGCCCACCCACATCACTGAGGGCATCTCCTTCCTTTAAAGTCACCCAATTGTAGATGTTAATCACATAGACAAAAATACCTTCACAGCAACTACCATAACACACGTAAATGACTTTGATCACTACTTTTTTGGGGGATAAATAGATGAAGTTCAGTAACATGCAGTTATAAAAGTAGTTGAAAGTTCAATCCAAACAAGATTAACTTTTGAGTCTGATTCTCCCTGAAGATCATCTATGTGAGTGAAATATATTCAATAATGATGCAATTAATCATGTGTCGCTTATGTAAGATGACTAATTTTGTGGAAGTCAGCTGTGTGTCATAAAGCTATACCTAATCACAAAGTGAGCTTGAGTTTAGCTCATTGCACCAAGTGGAGATTTGGCAACATCTAAGTAATCTAACTGAAGACAGCCATACTTTCTAATTTACTCATCTGTGAGTAAACTTATGTAAATGTGTGAAACCTAATCTCAATGAATAAGCAAATGCCAATCAACACCAACAAGCTTGAGCATGTAGATAAGTTTGAAGGCAAAAATTATGTGGCCCACAGAAGCTGAAAGAATAACATGCTTCTGACTACTGTAAGAATCAATGAAGTTAAAATTTTGTAGATTGGAAGGATAACAGATTATCTTGCTAGGCTCTTTCATGTTACAGCCCAGGATACTGATGCTTTTAAAATCCCACCCATACCTTCTGACTCTGAGTCCAGTGCTCATTCTGTTATGCCTCAGTGTGTTTCATGCATTGTTGACAGTCTGATCAGACATCTTTTGTGTGTGCTAAGGGTTCTGTGATGAGAACAGTAGAATTAACCATTAAGAACTTCACAAGACAGGTCAAATTTTCCACCATACAACTGAAATCAATACTAACATAGACATAAGCCATTTCCATTTTCTCCATGGGGATTCTCTATAACCTAACATACCTAGGGCTCAAAATGTTGGCTTAAACTGCTAACACCATGGATACAGAATTACATTAATGACAAATGAGAGTATTTATCTTACCACAAGAGCCTTCAAAAAAATGGGATATTTTCCCCCCTCTCTCTCCTCATCACCATGCTTTTGGTTTATGCATGCTACTACTTTATTTGGAGTCATTGTCAATGAAATATATTTCTTTTCTCAGTGTCTCTTTCTGCTCATAATAACAAAGAAATTAAAGTAAAAGATTTATTCAGTATCTAAAGTCCATTTAAATACTTTGTGCACTTTTCAGTGTCACATTCCTTTTCAAATTTCAAAAATGCTTACATATTGTCCATATTTGTACCCTTAAGTTTATAGTGTTCACATTACAAGCAACTGGTTTTTTTTTCTTTCTTCAAAGAAAATTTAGATAGTACTGAAAAATAGAAAAGAAAATACATTGTCCTATTCCTGAAAGTAAAACACTAGTAAATATGACTATTATATTGAGCTATGAAAAGAGCCAGATTCTCAGGGCCAGAAAAATGTTAATGGCAGGAGTGGGGTGCACAGAGGCAAAGACTCTCACCCAGATACTGACCATAGGCTCAGATGTATGTAAGGCAGTTTATGAAGGGATTTTGCACCACACTAAGGGCTTGCGTATTATGTTTTGAACTGTGTGGAATCTTCAGAGTATTCTATATATTCTAAAATATAAAATGGAAGTGATGCCAAGGTTGTTTCTGAAAGCATAAAACTTTCCTTGCTTAAGGTTCATAATACATATAATGTAATTAATAGCCTTATTGATTCACTTTAAGATTTATTTTCATAAAAAGGAAAAAATCACTTTCAAAGAAAAAAGTACAAAGGAATAGTTAGAAAGAAACTAACTTTCTAGCTTTAGAGATAAATTAGGTAATAACTCCTAATAATATTTATTACAAGTAAACAGAATTATCCATACTCTTAAATTGCAGAATGATTATTTGCTCTTATCAAAAAATCATTTTCTTTGTTAAATAATTCAGTGGAGTTGTAAAGACAACATTCTCTGGAGTCTAACTGCTTTGGCTGAATATTGATTAAATTGAATAATTTAATTTATCCAACCAACACTACCCTTGGATCTAAGCAAGAGAGGTTCTGATCCCAGCCCCTACATCAGGTACAACACTCTCCCACTTCAGAGTGCTTTCATTTGGGAGTTCTAAGTTCTCTGATACCTGAGATTGGTTTGCTCTGATAATACCATCTGTCCAGTATGGGCCTTGGTATCCATCTCTCTCCTTCAGCAGACTTTCTATCCCCACTGTGTGGGAGGTGACCAGATGCCCAAAGACCTTCAGGCCTACACCTACAGCTATATTGCTAAGCCTTAGTTCATAGGGGATATCCTGGCTAGTACGTTGCTTCTTTTGCATATTCATGCAAGATTGGGCCACCAGATAGTACTAACATGTTGATTTTGGATGACTTTCAAATCAGACACAGGATGAGTCCAGATTTCTGTACTACTTACTAATAATGGTATCATTCCTACCCTGGGCTTGAGCCATGTGTGGGGTCCCACACATCACTTGATCCATCTGTGTTTCATCAAAGGGCCAATCTGGTTGACAACGCCTTAGGGGAACAGGAATTATTTTACTTTTTACTATCATCTATTTATTTATCCATCTATCATCTATCTATTTATCTATCATCTATCATCTCCTATTAGTTATATTTTTCTGGTGAACCCTAACTGACATGTGTTGCATAACATAGAGGTTTTAGGAGTTATCTCTGAATTTGATAGAATTTAGTAATTTCCCCAAATGACCAAAGTTCATTACATGTGAAGATACCAATTCTCCTACATAAGAGTGAACTATGCACAGGGTGTAAGAAACCAGAAACTTGAAGTGAATGTGAAGAGAAGTATCTGTGTTTTCTTGCAGACTGGAGTTCTCTCGACCATAAACATCCTAGAATTCCAGGGTAAATAGAGCAGTTCTAGATACTGAAACTTCAAGAAAATTATTAGGCTCTTGTCTTTTCAAACAGTATAACTTGTGTTTAACATGCTATGTGTTGCCTTAGAATATAGCTGTTTTTAAATGGGTATGTTGAAAATACAATCAGGTGCACAAGTTTACTTTTAGGCAGGACACTGTAGTCACAAAACATGTTGTCATTTAATTCTATGCTGCACATTTCTACATTCTCATTCTCTAAGATAATGTTAGGAATCTCTAATATATAACACAACAAGCAAGAGATCCAGTTTTTCAAAAAGTGGTCTTCCTAGTTTGCAAATATTATTAGAGCCACTGTACCAAGAGGTTGCTTAGTCAGTTAAGGATTACAGCTTTCCTTGCTCAGGTTTCTGAGATATAATTGACATATAAACATTTTTGTAAGTTCGGGATGTACGACATGATGCTCAGGTAGAGGTATATATTGCAAAATGATTGCTACAATAAAGTTAGTTAACATCTATTTCCTCACATAATTATAATGTATGTATGTGGTAACAATATTTAAGACCTACTCTCTTAGCAATGTTCAGACTGACTGTAGTCACCATGCTGTGCAGTACATCCCCAGAATTTATTCACCTTTAAACTGGAAGTTTGGACCCTTGACCAGCATCTCCCCATTTTCCTCACTCTGTAGCCACCCTTCTATTCTGTTTCTTTGACAAATTTGGACATAGATAAACACAAACAAAGAGACAGAGAGAGAAAAGATAATGCTTAATGAATTTTGGAACAATCAGAACATGCGCATTTTAATCAAGTATTCTGAAAAATCTTGTAATAAAGACATAAAAGAAAGTTGAGAGTAACAAAAATACGTGCTTTCATTTTGCTAAAGGTTTTAACAGAATGCAGTTTGAGACAACGCAAGAATATCACCTAAATTTCAACTGAAGTGGTGAAGGAAACCAATTTGGGGTGAATAATGAGCCTCGTGAGTTGGATGCAATGAATGGAGGAGCCAAAGTCTGCAAGAAGGAGAGCTGCAGGGGTGTCCGCTGAGAAGCCGCCACCTAAAATTGTTCCAACTTAAAATGTAGGAGGTTTTTAGGAGGATTAAGTAGCCATATCTTAAGAGCAAGATTTCAACTGTTAGTTTGTTTTTCACAACTGTTTTCATTACCTCTCATGTTAGAAAAGAATTTTCCCTAGTTGGCAACCACTGGTCCAGAGCATGAAAATTGAAAATAACTTTATTACATTCCAATAAAAGTTAATCTTTTACTTACTCATAAGTTTGGAAAGATCACTTCATCTTTCTGTGCTCCATTTCTGCAAATATAGGATGATGTTTATAATAGTAAAGACCTCAGAAAATGGACTTCTGAAAAATTAAATAAGATAAACCATATACAATTATAACCTCAGTCCATGTGCATAAAAACCTAAATATATATTTTAGTTGGCTAATAATTTTCTAAATAAAGAACTAAATGGCAGCTCTTAATTTCTGTTACAACCATGAATTTCTTAGTTGATTTTTCAAAAGCGTCATGAAGCCTAGGGTTTTAGTACTGTAAATTGTAGGTCTTTGGTTTCTTATAAACAGGGAAATTCCATCTAGTTATGGAGCTGGTGTGAGAAGTTAGTGATATTTTGTACCTATGGAAATTACTTGGCACATCTAATTCATAGATGCTATTGTGGTTATGCTTCAGTTCTGCATGTACTGAGCTCATTGTGATACCAGATAATTTTTAGGGAAAGGAGCTGAGTCCAGAATTGCCCTTGAGAGACAGCAAGTTGTGATTTTGAGGGGGGATCTTCTCCCAACTAAGGGCTCAAGGTACATGAGATGCCACCATTCTATTCTATGTTGTTCTTGGAGACATAAAATATGACCCTCTCATGCTGGCTTTAAAGATTTTAATTATTTATTTGAGATAGAATGTGAGGAAAAAGAGAGAGCACGAGAGAGGGGAGAGTCCAAGGGAGAATGGGGAGCCCAGTTTGGGACTTGATCCTGGGACTCCAGGATCATTACCTGAGCTGAAGGCAGCTGCTTAACTGTCAGAGCCTCTCAGATGCCCTCATGTTGGGTTTAAATGGTCACAGTAAAATCATTTAGACTATTTCAGTATGTTTTACTATTTTCCTGTTTTCCACTTGGGAATATCTGTAAAGCTGCTGTTTTCTGGTGAGTCATATTATCTCTCCAATCTTATTCCCTTCCTTATTGCAAGTCTATGTCATATATTTACAAATACTTGATGCCAATAATATTGTAAAATAAAATAAAATAAAATAAAAACCCGAAAAACAAAAACAAAGAATTTACCCCTACATAAGGAGGTAACTTTCTAGACTTCTGTAAAAATATTTCATTAAAGGAAAAGGTTCCAAAGTAACCAATGCCATTAACTCAAACTTTTTCTAAATGAACAAAATCAGAGTTAAATTATTTATGACAAATGTATGTAGTCCAGGGTCTGCAGCGCTGAGATTTAGGAGTGTCATGACATTCAGGATCATTCCCAGGGGTGTGTCCTTGCCTCAAGCCTTACTGTCCATGTTTGTATCTTGCTTCCAAGCCTCCTTCTATCCTTGTGTTGGATCCCATAAACCACAGAGTGCTCTTCCAATAAATTCTGAAGCTAACCAGAATCCATTGCTGGATCTTGCAACCAAGAATAATGATTGATATAACTTCTTAATCTGTTTAATTTATCAGTTTTTCCTTGATCACTTAATTTCTAGATGCATTTTTTTTAAAAGTTAACATCGGTTATACAAGCAATTACATAAATAAGTTTTGTGGGTTTTATAGATATACAACCATTAGTACATTTTCTAGGATAAAATATCTCACAGTCCAAACTCATTTTGCGAACAACTTTTGCAAAGATTAGTTGTTTTTTCAGTTGGGAGTTCCTAAATCATTAGCAGGCAGAATTTTCCTTTTAATACCAAGAAAATTCACCGTACAACAATATTTTTTTTTTTCACAGCCAAGCTTTCTAACTATCAAACTTCCTAGCTAAGCTTTCTTCTTCAAAAGCCTGTTATTATCCCAGTTAAGGAACTATATATAGGAGCTCCAATTTCCATCATATTGATGAAATGTCAGCTTTTTCAGAGAATAGGTTTTCAGTAATCCAACTAGTTATGGCTTAAGATTAAAAAAAAAAAAAACTATGATATTTCAAAATAAAAGACAAGAAAAAATACTTAAATCCTTTTGCCATATTATTTTGACAGAGCATACTTACTTAATAGAAGGTTTTCACCAGAAATAATAGTTTCCATCAAGGCCATTTGTTATGCTCAAACTGTAATTAGTTTGGATTTGCTATGGTTCATATCTCATTCTCTAATTTACAATGAAAATTATGACTGGAATTTAAAACTTTCAAAATTGTCCTTTGAATTTTGTCTTTGCCTCTTTCTCAGAGAAGAAATTGTCTTTAAAAAGGATGGTTTAACTAGAAGCCTAACATGAATGCAAAGTTGTAAAAGATTATCTCAAGGTTACATAGCCAGTGAGTGGCAAAATCAAGATCTGAATATAGACCTTCTGCTCCAAGGTAATATACTGTTATTAGCAAGACACAGTCTTTCTTAAGTTATCATCATTTCAGAATATATTCCTGGGAACAAATTCCTGAAATATATCATAGAAAGTTATCCCAATTGCTTTCTTCATGTTTATCTGAATGTGTGAGGTGATTTTGAGTTCCTCTACACCCATACATAGGAGAGCTTGTGTTAGAAAATTCTAAGGCTATTAATGTTAAAATCAACTAAAAACTCAAAATTCAATTTAATACTATTTTATTTAAATCCAATTAGCCAACATATAGTACATCATTAGTTTAAGATGTAGAGTTCAGTTAATCATCAGATCCACAAAACACCCAGCGCCCATTACATCACATGCCCTCTTTAATGCCCATCACCCAGTTACCCCATCTTTCCACCCACCTCCCCTCTAACAGCCCTCAGTTTGTTTTCTATAGTTAAGAGTTTCTCACTGTTTATCTTCCTCTCTGACTTCTTCCCATTCAATTTTCCCTCTCTTTCCCTATGATCATCTGCACTGTTTCCTATATTCCACATATGAAACCGTATGATAATTGTCTTTCTCTGGTTGACTTATTTCGCTCAGCATAATACCTTCCAGTTCCACTCATGTCAATGTAAATGGTCAGTTTTCATCTTCTTTGATGGCTTAGTAATATTTCATTGAATGTATGTATGTGTGTGTATGTATGTGTGTGTGTGTGTGTGTGTGTGTGTATAATGTGTGTATGTGTATATATCTCACATCTTCTCTTTCTATTCTTCTGTCAATGTACATCTGGGCTCTTTCTACAGTTTGGCTATTGTGGACATTGTTGCTATAAACAGTGGGGTGCAGGCATCCCTTCAGATCACTACATTTGTATCTTTGAGGTAAATACCTTGTAGTACAATTGCTGGATCATAGAGTAGCCATATTTTTCACTTCTTGAAGAACCTCCACACTGTTTTCCAGAAAGGCTGTACTAGCTTGCATTCCCACCAACAGTGTAAGAGGGTTGCCTTTTCTCTGCAGCCTTGCCAACATTTGTTGTTTCCTGACTGGTTAATTTTAGCCAATATGACTGGTGTGAGGCGGTATCTCAATGTGGTTTTTGATTTTTATTTCCCTGATTCCAAGTAATGTTGAACATTTTCATGTGTCTATTGGACATTTGTATGTCTTCTTTGGAGAAATGTCTGTTCATGTCTTTTGCCCATCTTGACTGGATTATTTGAAAGAATTAATAAGATCAATAACCCTTAGTTAGACTTACCAAAAAGAAAAAAAGAAATTACCCAAATAAAAAATCATGAATGAAACAAGAGAGATTACAATCAACATCAAAGAAATACAAACAATTAAAAGAGAATATTATGAAAAACTATACACCAACAAATTGCACAATCTGGAAGAAATGGATCAATTTCTAGAAACATATAAATTACTAAAACTGAAACAGGAAGAAATAGAAAACCTGAACAAACAGATAACCAACAAGGAAATAGAAGCAGTAATCAAAAAACTCCCAACATATAAGTCTAAGGCCAGATGGCTTCCCAGGGGAACTCTACCAAACATTTAAAGAAGACTTAATAGCTACACTTCTGAAGCTGTTTCAAAAAATAGAAATGGAAGGGAAACTTCTAAACTCATTCTATGAGGCCAGCATTACCTTGATCTGAATACCAGAAAATACCCCACCAAAAAGGAGAGTTACAGATCAATATTCCTGATGAACATGAATGCAAAAATTCTCACTGAAATACTACTCAATAGAATCCAACAGTAAATTAAAAAGATTATTCATTATGACCAAGTAAGATTTATTCCTGGGCTGTAAGAGTGATTCAATCCACAAATCAACCATTGTGATATACCACATTAATAAAAGAAAGGGCAAGAACCATATGATCCTCTCAATAGATGCAGGAAAAGCACCTGACAAAATACAGCAATCTATCCCTACAGTGTAGGGATAGAGGGAAAATACCTCAATATCATAAAAGCTATGTGTGAAAGACCCACAGTGAATATCATTCTCAATGGGGAAAACTGAGAGCATTCCCCCTAAGGTCAGAAACACAACAGGGATGTCCACTCTCACCACTGTTGTTCAACTTAGTACTAGAAGTCTTAGCCTTAGCAATCAGACAACAGAAAGAAATAAAAGGCATTCAAATTTACAAGTCCAATTCTTACTCTTTTGTTTAAATTTTTTATTAACATATAATGTATTATTTGTCCCAAGGGTACAGGTCTGTGAATCATCATGCATACATATTTCACAGCACTCACCATAGCACATACATCCCTAAGGTCTATGGCCCAGCCACCCTATTCCTCCCCTAAACCCACTAACAAACCTCCATTTGTTTCTTGAGATTAAGAGTCTCTTGTGGATTGTCTCCCAATCCCATCTTGTTTCATTCCCCCCAACCCCCACAAGCCCCTGCCCTGCCTCTCAAATTCTTCATATCAGAGAGATCATATTATAATTGTCTTTCTCTGATTGACTCATTTCGCTCAGCATAATACCCTCTAGTTCCATCCACATCATTGCAAATGGCAAGATTTTGGTTTCTTTTATTGCTGTATAATATTGTAATACACACACACACACACACACACACACACTACCTCTTCTTTATGCATCCATTCATTTGTTGATGGATATCTACACTCTTTCCATGGTTTGGCAATTGTGGACATTGCTGCTATAAACATTCAGGTGCACGTGTCTCTTTGGATCCCTAAATTTAAATCTTTAAAACCTGAGCTGAAATTGACTGAGCCACCCATGTGCCCCTATTTTTAATAACTGAGGTACAAAAGATATTATTTGAAGCTCATAAACTAGATAATAGAAGTAAAGAAATATTTAGCAGTATAAAATAACTCTGCACAGTACACAAAAATTAAATGAAATGAGTAATGGAAATAATAAATTACATGTATTAAATACTTGGAAGAAATGGAAATGGTTACCATAAATCTATGACACCCATAGATTTATGACAGCCCCTTTCCTTCACCAGACACATAGAAATACACACAGACACACACATACACATGTAAAATATCATCACCAGATCTTAGAGTGAAATGCTACCAAAATCTTTAGGGAACTGATGGTTCTGGTGCTATTCAAACCATTCCAGAACATTAAAAAATACTTTCTAAAAAAAGTACTTTCTAAATTTTTCATAAAATGAGGGTAATAATGAGTTAAAAATCCACAAGAAATAATAAATTTAGGGACGCCTGGGTGGCTCAGTTGGTTAAGTAGCTGCCTTCGGCTCAGGTCATGATCCCAGTGTCCTGGGATCGAGTCCCACATCGGGCTCCTTGCTCAGCGGGGATCCTGCTTCTGCCATTCTGTCTGCCTGTGCTCGCTCTCTCCCCCTCTCTCTCTCTGATAAATAAATAAAATCTTAAAAAAAACAAAAAAGAAATAATAAATTTAAAAAGTAATGTATAAAGAATAAGTAGCCTTTATTTCAAGGATATCAAGGTATTTTCATTTGAAAAAATATATCCACTTAAAAATCTATTATAATATTTACTGTATTATTATTAAACAACAGAAAAATGTAGATTTTCATATTGAAAGTTTTAAAATTTACCATCTATTTTAATTAAAAACTTTTAAGTGACATATAAAGATTTGGAAACATTTTAAACCTAGTAATACATACCATTAAGTATTGTACATAATGAAGAAACATCAGAAGCAGTCTCATTAAATTCAGAATCAAGATAAGGATACCTGTATTCAATTTTATTTAATCTTATATATTATTTTCAAATTAATAATGTATCATAAAAAAATCCCAGGAATAAAAACTGAAAGTCTTTTGCAATTAACAACAAAATAACAATCATAAAATATACTAGAAGCAAATACTTTATTGACAATACCTACAAAGGTAATTCAATACTTTGGAATAAACTTACTTAAGGATAAATACTTAGGCAAAACCAAGATATGTACAGATATCATGTGTGCCAAATCTATAGGGAGAAAATTCTTCATGTGCCCAAGAAGTAAAAGTGAAGACTCAATGAAAGAAAGAGGCAGGCCATGTTCTTGGAAATAGCCAACTCATAAAACCCTTCCTCATAAAACTTTTTCCTCACGAATTTCTGAATTTAGTGTGCACTCTGATTCCCATTTCCTGCACTTCTAGCTTCCAGCCTGTAGTCTCCCCTGTGCAGTAGCATTGATATTTGCAGGTTAACTGTGAATGGGACCTCCTCTCCACTGAGACACTAGCAAGGAGCCCCGGGGTGAGGATAAGCTGTTGGAAAATCTCAGAAAGAGTTTGGTGTTTAAGATTTAGATGATCTCAAGGGGGAGAAGTTCCATGTTGATTAGTGTGATTGTGCTAAGTTGACATGACCTTCAAAGGACCAGAAAGGAGAATGATGGGGATGCTGGTCCTTTTCTGCACTGCAGACTAGCTGGCAGGAATTTCCTCCCACATCCCCCCCACACACATAGCTCCTGTGTTTTAATTTCCAAACAAATGACAAAAAATTAGACCACAAACCATTAATAAATGAGGACCTGGTTCTATTTTATGTGACTGCACAATTTCTCTCAGGTTCTAATCACAGGCACATAAATGTTAAGCACCTAAGTACACCTAAGTGATAGTTTATAAAAAACCGAGGCAACATTAAAACTGGATTTTGTGTGTGTGTGTGTGTGTGTGTGTGTGTGTGTTCCAGTAGACCTGTGGTTCTCAGGGGGATCACCAAAGAAGATCTTGTAAGCACAGAGCCCATGCTCTGCTTCCTATTTTCCAATGCCTTGTTCCTGCCCGCCACCAAGTGGGTTTCCCTCTCCCACCAAGTGGGTTTCCCTCTCATCATCTCAATCTCCAACCCCTGACATCAGCTGTGTACCCTACAATTCAATTCAATTCTGAAACTAACTACAGGTGAAGGGTTCAGTTCCATAGGACTGCTCCCACTTCAGACACTAATCCGAATTCCTGGGCCTCTTTTATTCTTTATAAAATGGTGGTTGCTACAATCCCATTCCTTTTTGCTAATTTACTAGAATGGCTCACAAAACTCAGGAAAAATAATTTACTTACCATAACTAGTTCATTTTAAAGGATACAACTCAGGAACAGCTAAATTGAAGTGATGCATGGGCCATGGAGGATGGAGTTTGACCGGTCTGGGCTCATCACCGTCATAACACCTTGATGTGTTAACCAACCAGGAAACTAACCCTGAAACTGAATCCTGTTATTAAGGGTTTTATGAAGGTTCAATTATGCAGGCATGATTGATTAAACGAACTCATCTCCAGTCACTCTCCCCTTCCTAGAGGAGATAGGAGGGAGATAGTTGAAAGTTCCAACCATCTCATCACATTGTTAGTTCTTCGGGCAAACAGCAGCCATTCTTGAAGTTAAGTAGGGGCCACCAGCCACCCATTATTTTGTTAGCATACAAAAGAGATTCATTACAGTAGGGTTTCCAAGTCTTTAAGGAGTCAGGAACAAAAATCAAATATTTCTATATTTTTTAACTGTAGTGCACTCTTTGTGGGCTGATATGGCTATTATTTAATCCAGGTTACTGTTATTTGAAATAATGTTGATTCCAGGGCATTTTAGTGCCCTTCCTGATCTCTTATTGAAGTCTTTGGCTTAAATTCTGATTTGTTTGACATAAGTATGGCTACTCCAGCTGTCTTTTGATGTCTATTAACCTGATAAATGATTATCTACCTCCTCACTTTCAATTTGGAGGTGTCTTTGGGTCTAAAATGCACTATATCAATTGGTCTTGTTTTTTACCCATTCTGATAACCTATGTCATAGGGTAGTTCTATTTTCAACTTTTTGAGGTCCCTCCATGCTGTTTTCCAGAGTGGCAGCACCAACTTGCATTCCCACCAACAGTGTAGGAGGGTTCCCCTTTCTCCGCATCCTCACCAGCATCTAACATTTCCTGACTTGTTAATTTTAGCCATTCTGACTGACATGAGGTGGTATCTCATTGTGGTTTTGATTTGTATTTCCCTGATGCCGAGTTATGTGGAGCACTATTTCATGTGTCTGATGGCCATCTAAGTGTCTTCTTTGCAGAAATGTCTGTTCATGTCCTCTGTCCATTTCTTGATTGGATTATTTGTTCTTTGGGTGTTGAGTTTGCTAAGCTTTTTATAGATTTTGAATACTAGCCCTTCATCTGATATGTCGATTGCAAATATCTTCTCCCATTCTGTCAGTTGTCCTTTGGTTTTGTTGACTGTTTCTTTTGCTGTGCAAAAGCTTTTGATCTTGATGAAGTCCCAATAGTTCCTTTTTGCATTTGGCAATGTTCCTAGGAAGAAGTTTCTGCAGCTGAGGTTGAAGAGGCTGCTGCCTGTGTTCTCCTCAAGGATTTTGATGGATTCTTTTCTCACAATGAGGTCTTTCATCCATTTTGAGTCTATTTTCATGTGCGGTGTAAGGAAATGGTTCATTTTCATTTTTCTGCATGTGGCTGTCCAATTTTCCCAACACCATTTGTTGAAGAGGCTGTCTTTTTTCCAGTGGGCATTCTTTCCTACTTTGTCAAAGATTAGTTGACCATAAAGTTGAGGGTATATTTCCGGGCTCTCTACTCTGTTCCATTAATCTATGTGTCTGTTTTTGTGCCAGTAGCATGCTGTCTTGATGATGACAGCTTTGTAATAGAGCTTGAAGTCTGGAATTGTGATGCCACCAACTTTGGCTTTCTTTTTCAATATTCCTTTGGCTATTCGAGGACTTTTCTGGTTCCATATAAATTTTAGAACTTCTTGTTCCATTTCTTTGAAAAAGAAAAAGGATGGTACTTTGATAGGAATTGTGCTAAATGTGTAGATTGCTTTAGGTAGCATAGAAATTTTCACAATATTTATTCTTCCAATCAAGGAGCATGGAACATTTCTCTATTCCTTTGTGTCTTCCTCAACTTCTTTCATGAGTACTTTACAGTTTTCAGAGTATAGATTCTTAGCCTCTTTGGTTAGGTTTATTCCTAGGTACCTTATGGTTTGGGGTGCAATTGTAAATGGGACTGACTCCTTGATTTCTCTTTCTTCTGTCTTGTTGTTGGGTAAAGAAGTGCAACTGATTTATATGCATTGATTTTATATCCTGACACTTTACAGAATTCCTGTACAAGTTCTAGCAGTTTTGGAGTGCAGTCTTTTGGGTTTTCCACATATAGTATCATATCATCTGTGAAGAGTGATAATTTGACTTCTTCTTTGCCGATTTGGATGCCTTTAATTTCCTTTTGTTGTCTGATTTTTGAGGCTAGGACTTTTAGTACTATGTTGATAGCAGTGGTGATAATGGACATCCCTGCCGTGTTCCTGACCTTAGCGGAAAAACTTTCAGTTTTTCTCCATGGAGAATGATATTTGTGGTGGGTTTTTCATAGATGGCTTTGATAATGTTGAAGTATGTGCCCTCTATTCCTACACTTTGAAGAGTTTTGATCAGGAAGGGATGCTGTACTTTGTCAAATGCTTTTTCAGCATCTATTGAGAGTATCATATGATTCTTGTTCTTTCTTTTATTAATGTATTGTATCACATTGACTGATTTGCTGATGTTGAACCAACCTTACAGCCCTGGAATATATCTCACTTGGTCTAGGTGAATAGTCTTTTTAATGTGCTGTTGGATTTTGGTGAGAATTTTTGCATCTGTGTTCATCAAGGATATTGGTCTGTAGTTCTCTTTTTTGATGGGATGCTTGTCTAGATTTGGGACCAAGGTGATGCTGTCCTCATAAAATGAGTTTGGAAGTTTTTCTTCCATTTATATTTTTTGGGACACTTTCAGGAGAATAGGAATAATTCATCTTTAAATGTTTGGTAGAATTCCCCCTGGAAGCCGTCTGGCCCTGGGCTTTTGTTTATTTGGAGATTTTTGATGACTGTTTCAATCTCTTTACTAGTTATGGGTCCGTTCAGGCTTTATATTTCTTCCTGGTTCAGTTGTGGTAGTTTATATGTCTCTAGGAATGCATCCATTTCATCCAGATTGTCAAATTTGCTGGTGTAGAACTGCTCGTAGTATGTTCTTTTAATTGTATTTCTTTGGTATTGGTTGTGATCTCTCCTCTTTCATTCATGATTTTATTTATTTGAGCCCCTTATCTTTTCTTTTTGATAAGTCTGGCCAGGGGATTATCAATATTATTAATTCTTTCAAAGAACCAGCTCTTAGTTTCGTTGATTTGTTCTATTGTTTTTTTGTTGTTGTTGTTTTTGTTTTTTTCAGTTTCTATTTCATTGATTTCTGTTCTGATCTTTATGATTTCTCTTCTCCTGCTGGGTTTAGGGTTTCTTTCTTGTTATTTCTCCAGTTCCTTGAGGTGTAGGATAAGTTTGTGTACTTGAGACCTTTCTTGTTTCTTGAGAAAGGCTTGTACCACTATATATTTTCCTCTCAGGACTGCCTTTGTTGTGTCCCACAGATTTTGAACTCTTGTGTTTTCATTATCATTTGTTTCCATGATTTTTTTCAATTCTTCTTTATTTCCTGGTTGACACATTCATACTTTGGAAGGATGCTCTTTAGTCTCCCACATATTTGGGTTCTTTCCAAATTTCCTCTTGTGAATGAGTTCTAGCTTCAGAGCATTGTGGTCTGAAAATAGGCAGAAAATTACCCCTATCTTTTGATACTGGTTGAGACCTGATTTATGACCGAGGATTTAATCTATTCTGGAGAATGTTCCATGTGTACTAGGGAAGAATGTATTTTCTGTTGCTTTGGGATGGAATGCTTTGAATGTAGCTGTGATGTCCATTTGGTCCAGTGTGTCTTTTAAGGTCTTTATTTCCTTGTTGATCTTTTGCTTGGATGATCTATTTCAGTGAGGGGATGTTAAAGTCCCCTACTATTATTGTATTATTGTTGAAGTATTTCTTTGATTTTGTTATTAATTGATTTATATAGTTGGCTGTTCCCACGTTAGGGTCATAGATATTTAAAACTCTTAGATCTTCTTGTTGGACATACCCTTTGAGTATGATATAGTGTCCTTCTTCATCTCATATTATAATCTTTGGCTTAAAATCAAATTGATCTGATATAAGGATTGCCACCCCAGCTTTCTTTTGATGTCCATTAGCATGGTAAATTTCCCACCCCCTCACTTTAAATCTGGAGGTGTCTTTGGGTGTAAAATGAATTTCTTGTTGGCAGCATATTGATGGGTTTTGTTTTTTCATCTATTCTGACACCCTGTGTCTTTTGATTGGGGACCTTTAGCCCATTTACATTCAGGGTAACTATTGAGAGATATGAATTTAGTGCCATTGTATTGCCTGTAAGGTGACTGTTACTGTATATTGTCTCTGTTCCTTTCTGATCTACTACTTTAAGGCTCTCTCTTTGCTTAGAAGACTGCTTTCAATATTTCCTATAGAGCTGGTTTGGTGTTTGCAAATTCAGTTTTTGTTTGTCCTGGAGGCTTTTAATATCTCCTTCTATTTTCAATGATAGCCTAGCTGGTTGCATGTCTTTCTCGTTTAGTGCTCTGAATATATCATGCCAGCTCTTTCTGGCCTGCCAGGTCTCTGTGGATAAGTCCACTGGCAATCTAATATTTTTACCATTGAATATTACAATGTAATTTACCATTGTATATTCTCGTCCTGTGCTGCTTTCAGGATTTTCTCTTTGTCACTAAGACTTATAAATTTTAGCATTAAATGACAGGGTGTGGACCTATTTTTCTTGATTTTGAGGGGCATTCTCTGCACCTCCTGCATTTTGATGCTTGTTCCCTTTGCCATATTAGGGAAATTCTCTACTATAATTCTCTCCAATATACCTTCTGCTCCCCTCTCTCTTTCTTCTTCTTTTGGAATCCTAATTATTCTAATGTTGTTTCATCTTATGGTATTATTTATCTCTCAAATTCTCCCCTCATGGTCCAGCAATTGTCTCTCTTTTGCTCAGCTTCTTTATTCTCTGTCATTTGGTTTTCTATATCACTAATTCTTTCTTCTGCCTCATTTGTCTTAGCAGTAAGAGCCTCCATTTTTTATTGCACCTCATTAATAGCTTTTTTTTTTTTCAACTTGGTTAGATTTTAATTCTTTTATTTCTCCAGAAAGGGCTTTTATTTCTCCAGACAGTGTCTCTCTGATATTTTCCATTCCTTTTTTGAGCCTGGCTAGTACCTTGAGAATTGTCATTCTGAACACTAGGTCTGATATATTACTAATGTCCATATTGATTAGGTCCCTAGCCTTTGGTCTGCCCCTTTTTCTTTCTTTCTTTCTTTTTTTTTTTTTTTGTGGTGATTTTTTCCACCTTGTCATTTTGTCCACATAAGAATATATGAAGGAGCAAATAAAATACTAAAAGTTTGGCAACGACCTCAGGAAAATGTGCTTTAACCAAATCAGAGGAGACTCCAAATCATGGGGCAGGGGGAGAAATGGGGTAAAAAGAAGTTCAGAAAAAAAAATTAAAAAAATAAAACAAATAAAAAATATGAAAAAGAAAAAATATATATATATGACTGTGATTAGGTGACTGGTGACGGGGTGACAAGGTCACCCACTTAATTTTGGGAGTATTTTGGTCTCTTAGAAGAAACTACCTCCCTAAATTTTAAAGAATGAAAAACATTTATAAGGGTAAACCCAATGAAGGAATGGAATATGAATATAAAGATGAAAAAAATATTTTTTTTTAATTTCTAAAAAAGGAGTTGATAAGGTAAGTTGGTTGGGAGAATAAAGAAAAAGAAAGTGGAGAGAATTTGTTTGGTTGGAGACTAGAACAAGCCTGGTGCTAAATTTAGGGTGTATTTTGATCTATTAAAAGAGGTTGTACCCCAAATTAAAAAAAAAAAAAGCCTTCTGGGGCGCCTGGGTGGCTCAGTGGGTTAAAGCTTCTGCCTTCGGCTCAGGTCATGATCCCAGGGTCCTGGGATCGAGCCTCGCATGGGGCTGTCCACTCCATGGAGAGCCTGCTTCCTCTCTCTCTCTCTCTCTCTGCCTACTTCTGATATCTGTCAAATAAATAAATAAAATCTTAAAAGAAAAAAGAAAAAGCCTTATATGTATACAAAAAATAAAGTTAGATACAATGAAGGATAAAATATGACTATAGTAATGAAGTTTCAAAAAAAGTTTTTTTTTTTAAATGAATGGTATTATTAAGATAGAATAGTTAAAAAATGTTAAAAGAGGAAAGGATAAAAGTTAAAAAATTAATAGAAGAAAAAATAAAATTAAAAAAAATTTAATTAACTTTGCAAGACAAGAATCATGGAGAGAAAGCCATGAATTCCATGCTTTGCTTTCTCCTCCCCTGGAATTCCACAGTTCTCCTTGGTAAGTGAACTTGATCTTGGCTGGATTTCTTGCTGATCTTCTGAGGGAGGGGCTGGTTGTAGTGATTCTCAAGTGTCTTTGCCCAAGGCAGAATTGCACCACCCTTACCAGGGACCAGGCTTCATAATCCGCTTGGGTTTACTTTCAGGAGCTTTTGTTCCCTGAACACTTTCCTTAGAGTTCTGGACTCGAGAATGAAAATAGCAGCCTCCCAATCTCTGACCCAGAGGAGCCAAGAGCTCGGGGCCCCACTCCTTAGTGCACACTCAGAGAAAAGTGCTCAATCACTCCCATCTCCCTGGCCTCTGGCTGCACTCCAAGCTCACCCAGCCTGTGACCAGTGTGTCTGTTTCTGGCACACAGCTCCACCTGGAGTCTCCAAACCCTGTAGATCCTTGAGCTCTTCCAGGGGGGGTCTCCCCCAATCTTGTGAGGACCCCACTCATAGAGCCATGGCCTGTGCCACAGGTTATGGTTCACAGATTATGGTTGAGAGCTCACTCCTTGGCTCTGTCTCTGTGGCTGGTTTCCCCGCTCTAATACATGTTTGCTCTGTGATTCTCAGACACCCCCAATCCTTCTGTGACCCTGCAGGACCTGGGGCTATGCTGTCCCTATGTGGGCTTCATCCCAGTTTAGCCTCTGGAGCAATGTCACTCAGTGGAGCAGACTTTAAGAAGTACTGATTTTGTGCTCTGTTGTTCCACTGCTGGCCAGGAGCCCACCCCTCCCCCCACGGTCTACCTTCCCCTTGCTTTGGATTCACTTTTCTGCCAGTCCTACCTTTCAGAAAATGGTTGATTTTATGTTTCTAGAAAACTAGAAACAGCTCTTCATCTCTTCAATCTCCTCTTGGATTTGTAGGTGTTCAGAATGGTTTGATAAATTATCTAGCTGATCTCCTGCTACCTGATGTCATCTCAGCCTACTACTTCTCTGCCATCTTGACTCCTCCCTCAGTAAAATCTTTTTTAAAAAGATAAAATAATTTATGATTGGCTTAGTTAATTATTATCTGCAGATCCTTGTTTTTTGTTTTGTTTGTTCAGTTTTTTAAATAATCTGATATAGTTTAGGAGCACCTGGATGGCTTACTCAGAAAAGTGTGATTCTTGGTGTCGGGGTTATGAGCTCAAGCACCATATGAGGTGTGGAGATTACTTAAAAAAAAAAAATTGATATAGTTTAACCTGTCGACCTAAATACTCTTGTCATATGAGAACACAGATAACATTAAATGAATTAAAATAAAAATTGTTAATGCTTATAAACTGTGATTTATAAACTTATATTTAGAAGATTCTAAAGAGTGTTTTCTTCCAAGGATATTATATTTAGAATTAAGCATTATGAATGGTACTCAAAAAGTATCAAATTAATGTCATGTTCATAACAGAAAAAAGGATTTTGAAGTCTGTCACACAAAGAATTTCAACTAAGTGAAATCAGATTGTTGATCTAGACTCCTCTTTTATGAGTTCTATTTGCATGGAAAACAGCGTTAGCATTTTTTCTGCAAATTATTGATTATTCTTGGTCATTGTTCTACTGCATTTTTGTGAAAGGAATTACTTAATGGGTAACAACTGCTTTAAATATTTGGACATCTTTTTGTGGTTAAATGTCAGGAGAAATTGTTCACAGTGAGATTAAATGGATTTGTTATCCTTGACAGAAGCATACTCAGACACATCAGGTTCCCCAGGGTGCCCATCCATGGTGTTTCAGTCATTCCTCTCATCCGTGTTGTTTCAGTCATTGCTGGCAGGCAGTCAGACCTGGTCATTGCCCACAAATGTTCATGCTCGGCAGCTGGCAGATGCTCCCAGATGCCTCATAAGAGAGAGATTTTCTTAACAATCCACCTCCTTTCTTCCAGCTATCTGTGCATATCGGAGCCCTTAGTACTAGAAGTATTCTCTCCCTCTGTGGACCCCTCATGTCTCTGTGCCTAGGATGTTAACAGAAACCAGAGTCTCTGAAAAAATGCATTGAGATGAGAAGCATAAAGACAAATGGTCAGGGAATACTAGAATGCAGTGTTTTCTTGGGAAAAAATAGTTTTTGGTGTGAAAGTCCTTGCTGACTGTATTTCCCTTACCTCCCATTCTCAGGGACCTTAGTCTACGCTGGGAGTGATACTGGAGGTACCAGAGTTATGGTGACTATAAAATTTTTTTTTAAAAAAACCCACAAAACTATGGGTCACAGTCCAGATTAACTTTATCTGTTTTTATTTCATTTTTTCATTATTCCATTAAAAATATTATTCATCAATTACCAAGTACAATTTCCCTTTTGGGGGCAGTCTCAATTTCAATTGCATTGCTACATTATCCTCATAAAACATAAAGATGTATTAGAATTTCCCCTGACTGATTTCCCAAGTTGTATCTCATTTGCCAAAGGGGTACAGATACCTCTTGTCAATCCAGGAGCTTTGATATTTGAATTAGAAACTAGAATCATTGTTATCAAAGGAGAGCAACAGAAAGTCACAAAGGCCAGGAAGACTAGGGCTGCCCTCCCTGGGCTTTGATTTCTCAAAAACTGTTTAAATTTTGTGTGCTTAAGTCTAGTGGTTAGTTATCTATAAAAACTATCTATTTATTTGAGAATTCCAAACAATAAGAATGCATATATGATCAGTAGTTCTCAGGAAAGGCAAGACAAATCCACATGAAGATTTATATTAAATATTAAGGCACGGGCTGTGATTTTTTAAAAGAAAGATAGAGACTATAAGTAATGTTCTGTTCAGAGGGGTAAAAGATATCATGAGGTTGAAATAAACATCAAACAGTTAGGATTTTACCCAAGTATCACAGCCCATTTTGCCTAAGAAGAGACAGAGGACCCTCAGAAGTACTGTGGACAGAACCAGTTCCTGTAACTGATGAAGAGTTTTACTGAACAGAGCTGCTGAAAAAGAGAAGCAGCATTCAAAAGCAGGTGGCCTCCAACTAGAGAGAGTTTTTTTGTTTTGTTTTTTTTAGTTTTGGGCTTGGGCCTCTGATATGTCTGCTAGGTTCTCTCCTTTTAGAAAGCAGTTATGGGTTTGCTACTAAAGCATCTGTGGAAATTAAATGCTAACCCTTAGAGGTCTGCTGAATCCCTGGCTTGACATGCCCGTTTATAGGGTAAGGAGGGGAAAGGAAGGGCTCATTTGACTTTACTTTGATTGATAACTGAAAAGGGCTCCAGAAGCTTCCAGTTAAGAATGTCTGTCAAAGTAGCATCTCAGCTTTGCTGAAGTGATAGCTTTTCCTGTAGGGGGAAGAGCTGCATCTTCCACTCCACTGCCCAAAGCAAAATGCTGATTCTATAGGCTCTTCAATTCACAGAGGTCCCCTAAGCTCTTGAGCCTGCTACACTGGTGTTAAGTAAGCTGAATCCCCATGGTGAGCACTGTGGCTGTCCAGCACTGTCAGATGGAAAGCAGACATGTTAGCTCTGCTGACTCCTGGACTCTTGCAGATGTAGGACATCCCTTTCCCGGGCTGGGAACTGTGGGTATGGAATGTGGTCATCTATCAGACTATCTGGATCACTCCTGCAGATGCCCACAGGAAGGGCTTTTGCTCAAATCCAGCCCCTGATGGAGCCTGCAACATTGTTTATCCCCACATCACTGTCTACATCTGTCCCTGTTCTAGACACAGGAACACATTCCCCCACACCACACCACATACAGGGCCCAAAGTGAAAGACTCAAGAGTTTCTAATGCAGATGCTATCACTGCATACCAGACCCTGTTAAAGGATGCTTTTTCCTCTCCCTGGGGGCAGCTGCCTGGAGAATGTTCCAGGGTGCACTGAACCCCTCTCAGGGCTCTCTCTCAGCTCTGGCTCTGAATTGCAGGACTCACCATACTGACCTGATACAGACATGAATCTGTGATGATGTTGAACTTACCAGAACCCTGTGATTTTGGAAAGAGTGATGATCAAGAATTCTTTACTCTCCTGAGCAAACAACCTACAGCAAAGGACCACACCTCCCCATATGACCCAGGTAAGTCTGTGGATGCCCCTTACTTTTTCTTTGATAAGGTCAGATGCAGCTTCTCCAAATCAAATGCCTTTTCTTTGTCTCATAAATGATGAGCTGAACTCTTTGGCCCCCTGCCCAGTTGGGATGGACAAAATGTCCATAAATGTGATGTGTTCAAGTCCCTACATTTCCCTTTCCCTCAGGGCCTGAACTTTGGCCTAACCTTAAGCCCCAAGCAAAGAACAACCAAGCTCTCCTTGATGGCTGACCAACTGTCCATCAGGCTACCCACTCATCCCAGCTAACACTCCCGGTTCTCTCTAGCCTTGCTTACCTTTCCTTAGAAAAGAAAAACCCTCCTGTCTGTTCTTTAAGATGCTTGCATATCCTACTGTTAGAGTGTTTTCCCTTTTGCAGTAGTCCCCTTCCCTCCCTTACTGAATCATCTCCCTTACCCAAGTCTGAATTTGCTTTCATTTCACATCTATGTGAAGTACTGGACTTTGTGATCAGATGTGGTTTGATAACAATGTGCCTTTGTGACAGAAGCTATTCAATAATGAGCTGATGGTTCGACAGCTTACCTCACCTCCCTGTACACACATCTTAGTAAGGCAGTTGGGATCATTCAATAAAGCAGCTATCCCCAGAAAGGAGCACCCTCCTCCAGGTTGCTTACTGGATCGTGGTCAGTGTGAAAGGTGGGAGGGTGGTACAGACTAACGGTGAAAATTTTAAGAATTCAGGATTCTCCCTGACTATTCCAGAGCATGATATATTATTCTTTCTCCTAACAGTGACAGTTAGTCATGTCCTTAGGGTGGCAGCCTGTCAAAAAAAGGGGCTTAGAAGATACAAACTTAATTCTGAAAGACTGGGGGGTTTTGTCCTTGTTTTGTTTTTAAATGTTTTAACAAGTTGTTTTTAGACCAGTTTTAGGTTTGAAGCAAAACTGAATGGAAAGCAAAGTGTTCAAATAACCCCTTCCCTTACACACCATGGCCTTTCCCACTAGCAAAGACTTCATTGAAATGGTACATTTGTGGGGCACCTGGGTAGCTCAGTGGGTTAAGCCTCTGCCTTCAGCTCAGATCATGATCTCAGGGTCCTGGGATCGAGCCCCACATTGGACTCTTTGCTCAGCAGAGAGCCTGCTTTCCCCTCCCTCTCTGCCTGTCTCTGCCTACTTGTGATCTGTCAAATAAATAAATAAAATCTTTTAAAAAATGGTAAATTTGTTATAATTGATGAACCTGCATTGGCATATAATCATTGAGTCCTTAGGTTACACTAGGGATCACTCTTGGTATTGTACATTCTGTGAGTTTGGGCAAGTATGTGATGGCATATACTCATCACTACAGTATCATATAGAATTTGTTGCCATTAAAAAAAAATCATCTGTAATCTGCTTATTCATCCTTCTTTCCCTTAAACCCCTGGCAACCACTAATCTTTCTCCTGTCTCCATAGTTTTGCCTTTTCCAGAATGTCATATTCTTGGAATCATACATTATAATACACAGCCTTTTCAGAGTAACTACTTTCTTTTATTGTGACAAGAAACGTATAACTTAAATCTACCCTCTCAACAATTTTTAAGTATACAGTATAGAATTGTTAACTACATACAATGTTGTACAACAGACCTTGAGAACTGTTTCATCTTTCACTAGTGAAATTCCATGCATATTGAACAATCCCACCCCCCTATCCTGGTAACCACCATTCCCTTTCTATTTCTATGAGTTGGATTACCTTTGATACTCCATATAAGTGAAGCCATGTAGTATTTGCTTTTCTGTGTGAATTTGTCTTTATTTCATATGCAAGGATTTCCTTTTTTTAAATGGTTGTCTGTATGTATGTAGGTATGTACATATGTATATATATACCAGCTCCCTTTCTTCTCATCCATCAGTGAACATTTAGATTGTTTCCACAACTTAGCTATTGTGGATAATGCTGCTATTAAGACAGGGGTGTGAAAATATCTCTTTGAGAGCCTTTTTCCTTTGGAAATGTACCCAGATATGACAGTACTGGATCAAATGGTAGTTCTACTTTTAGTTTTTTTGAAGACCTGCTGTACTATTTTCCATATATTCTGCACCATGTTACAGTCCCACTAATAATGATCCCAAAACTCCAATTTCTCTACATTTTTGTCAATTCTTGTTATTTTCTGGTTTTTGACAGTGTGCATCCTAATTGGTAACTCATTGTGGTTTTGATTTGCATTTCTTTAATTATTCATGATATTATGCACTTTTTCATATGCTTATTGACCTTTGTAAATCACCTTTAGAGAAGTACCTATTCAAGTCTTATGGCCATTTTTTAATTGGATGATTTGTGGGTTTTTTGTCATTGAGTTATAAAAGTTCTTTATATATTCTGGATATTAATCCTTTAGCTGATATGAGGTTTACAATTTCTTTTAAAGATTTTATTTATTTATTTGACAGAGATCACAAATAGGCAGAAAAGCAGGCAGAGAGTGAGGAGGAAGCAGGCTCCCTGCTGAGCAGAGAGTCCGATGCAGGGCTCAATCCCAGAACCCTGGGATCACGACCTGAGCTGAAGGCAGAGGCTTTAACCCACTGAGCCACCCAGGCACCCCGGTTTACAATGTTTTGTCCCATCCCATTCCATAAATTTCCTTTTTTACTCTGTTAATTGTTTCTTTGATTCAAAGATGTTTTGAGGGCTTGACATTGTCCCATTATCTATTTTAGCTTTTGTAGTCTGTGCTTTTGATGCCATGTCCAAGAAATTATTGCCCATTTCAATATTATGAGGCTTTTTCTCTGTTTTTTTTTTTTAATTTTGAAGTTCCAGTTTTTTTTTAATTTTTTATAAACATATATTTTTATCCCCAGGGGTACAGGTCTGTAGCAGCAATGTCCACAATAGCCAAACTATGAAAAGAACCTAGATGTCCATCAACAGATGAATGAAGTTCCAGTTTTTGTGTTTATATTTCTAATCCATTTTGAGTTAATTTTTGTTTATAGTATAAGGGTCAGTCTTTATTCTTTTGCATGTGGATATCTAGTTTCCTCAACTCTACCATTGAAGAAATCATCATTTCTCCATTTTGTTATCTTTACAACCTTGCCAAAGATCATTTGATACATACATGAGGTTTTATTTCTGGACTCTATTCTATGTACATCTTTCAATAGTACCGTATAATTTTGATTACTGTAGTTCTGTAATAGGTTGGAAAATCAAGAAATATGAGGTCTTTAGCTTTTCTTTTCTTTTTCAAGATTGTTTTGGCTATTCAGGGTCTTTTGGGATTTCATACGAATTTTAAGATTTCTTTTTCTATTTCTGTAAAATGTCATCAGGATTTTGATAGGGATTGCATGGAGTCTGTAGATTTCTTTAGGTAGTGTGGACATTTTAATAATATTAAATCTTCTGATCTATGAACATGGAATGTCTTTCCATTTATTTGTAACTTCTTTAATTTTTTTCAGCAATGTTTTGTAGCTTTCTGTGTATAAGACTTTGACTTTTTTGGTTAAACTTGTTCTTTAATGTTTTATTCTTTTTGATACTATTGTAAATGAAATTGCTTTCTTAATTTCCTTTTTGGCTTGTTCACTGTGTACAAAACTGTAACAGGTTTTTGTATATTGATTTTATACAAATTTTTATATTTTTATGTTAATTTCCATATAAATGAATGCTTGGCTGCATTCATTAGTTCTAGCAGTCTTTTGTGGAAACTTTAGGGGTTTTTTTCTCTTTTAAAAGATTTTATTTAGTTATTTGATATAGAGAGACTATGCATGAGTTTGGGGGAGGGGCAAAGGTAGAGGTAGAAGCAGGCTCCTGGAGCCAGATGTTGGGTGGGATCCCAGAACCCCAGGATCAAGACCCTAGCCAAAAGCAGATGCTTAGCAACTAAGCCATCCAGGCACCCCAGGGTTTTCTAAATATAAGGCAATGTCATCTGTGGGGTGTCTGGGTGGCTCAGGTGGTTAAGCATCTGCCTTCAGCTGGGGTTATGATCCCAGGGTCCTTGGATGGAGCCCCATGTTGGGTTTCCTGCTCAGTCAGGAGTCTGCTTCCACCTCTACTTCTACCTCTGTTGCTGCCCCTGCTTGTGCTCTCTTGAGGACACAAGTGAATGCACACATTTCCTCAAATAAATAAAATCCTAAAAAAAAGATCATGTCATCTATGAACAGAAATAATTTTACTTCTTAGGGGGAGACAACATGGCAGGGAAGTAGGAGGAGGTGCCATTTCAACCCACACCCTAAAGTGAGCTGATTACCTACCAAAGAACTTTGATCACCCATTAAATCAGGCTGAGATTAGAATTATACATGTCTGGATCTCTACGGGGACAGAAGACACCAGTGGGCAGGTAAAGCAGAGTGGGAACATTGGACTGATATCAGAAAATAAAGAAAAGGGGGGAGGGAGCCATCAGAAGAGACCCATTGGAAAATAATACCCCAATATGAGAGTGCCCTGCGACTGGGGACCAGCATTAACTTGGAGTCTGGTTGAAAGCACTCAAAAAAAGCAAAGAATTTTGGGGGGAAATTGTGGGAATGGGGGTGGTTAGTGACAGGGGCTTAAGTCCCCAGACTCAGGACAGCCACCTCTGATGCTGAGCCAGAGAGAGGGCAATGAAGAAACCAGGTCTTGGTCCCTGAGCCGTGATCTCTTCTGAGAGTGCCTGGGGTTTGGCTCTTGTGAGGGCTGGAAGTCTCGCCAGCTGGCAGAAGCACGGCCTTTTTTCAGTCTCCACACATGCGCCATGCCATCCTATCAGAGCCTGAGTTGCGCCCCACACCCTCCCCTGAGAGAGGTACACGCAGGCGCCAGCCCAGCGCTCTCGGATCCGGAAAGTCTAGGCACTCCCAGCCCAGGCCAGTGGGAAAATCTCAGTGTGCAATCGCTGCTTGGGACCTCTCTGATGGTCTGGAGCTACTCAGACAGCTGCTGCTGTAGCGGTTTTGCGTACAAGCAGGAGTTCCTGTGTCCCCAGGGACTGTGACTCAGAACATGCTCTGCAGCCACTGAGGGGGAACTTATGTGCTCTGGAGAGCCCAGAGGGGAACAGACTGAGGCTTCTCTCTGAGAGGGAGGTCTGGGTGCAGTTTGCTTTCCTCTAAACCTCCACAAACCATCAAAAACTGTCAAGGGAAGAGAAAACAAACAAACAAACATAAAAACCTCCAGAGAACAAAAGCCTGAAAAACCAGTTTCCTCAGAGCCCACCCCATTGAGGGGGACAGGAGAACTTAACTCAGGGAACACTGCCTGAAAACCCATGTGTCAGTCCCCTCCCCCAGAAAGCCAACCTGAAAAAAAAAGAAAAAGAAAAAAGATTAATATTCATATAGAGTTAAACTTCAAAGTAATCCCCTTTCCCCATTCAATGCTACCCCTATAGGTAAACCAATTTTTAATCCATCTTTATCTTAGGAAAGTTGAGTCCTTTAACAAAGATATCAAGATACATCCAGGAAGAATCAAAATAACCTTCCTCATTCACACTGAGAATTTATAACCACTCTCCCATCTTTTTCTTTTGCCAGTGATTCTGTGTATTTATGTTTGTCCTGATAGCATATAAATCTTATACTTGGGGTTCTTTTTGACGAGGCTCTTTTGTTTTGTTTTGTTTTGCTTTTATATATATATATATTTTTTTCTCATCATATACTTTTTTATCAGTCTTTTTGTTTGTCTGTTTTTGTTCGTATACCTCATAAATCTTACAATGGGTTCCATTTGGGCTGAGCCTTCTCTTTTATCTTTCTTTTTTTTTTTTTCCCCCTGTCTCTCTCTCTTTTTTCTTTTAAATCTCTCTCTCTTTTTTCTTTCTTTTGGGTGGGGACTCTTGATTGCTCAGAAGCGTTCCAGGGTGCACCTTGCCTGCACCATGGTCAATACATCCAGCTACATCTGTTCAGCCATCTCTCACCAAAATGACTAGGAAGAGGAATGACCAGCAGAAGAAAATTTCAGAGGATGGGCCTTCTGCAACAGAGCTAATGGATATTGTCCTAGACAGTACGTCAGAAAGGGAATTCAGGCTAACAATTATCCAGGCAATAGCTAGGTTGGAGAAAGCCATAGATGACAAAATGGAATTGATTAGGGCAGGACTGAAAGCCACCAGGAATGATGTTCACAATGTTAGCGCAGAACTGAAAGCCACCAGCAATGATGTTCACAATGCTTTCAATGAGTTCCAATCTAATCTAAATTCTCTAAAAGCTAGGGTAACTGAGAAGTGATCTGGAGGACAAACAGATAGAAAGGATCAGGAGGAAGCCTGGAACAAACAGCTTAGAAGCCACGAAAACAGAATTAAGGAAATAAATGATGCCATGAAATGGTCCAACATCAGAATTATTGGAATCCCTGAAGGGGAGGAGAAAGAAAAAAGTCTGGAAGATATAGTGGAACAAGTTCTCCATGAAAACTTTCCCAATCTCATGAATGGAACCAGCGTTCATGTACTAGAAGCAGAATGGTCTCCCCCCAAGATTATAGATTCTCAAAAGTCCTTGAGACACCTGATAGTAAGAATGAGCAATTATAATTGTAGACAGGCCCTCTTGAAGGCAGCTAGGACAAAGAAGCTCCTTACATACAGAGGAAAGCCCATCAGAATAATGTCACCCTGTCCACAGAAACCTGGCAAGCCAGAAAGGGCTGGTAAGATATATTCAGGGCACTAAATGAGAAGAACATGCAGCCAAGAATACTTTATCCAGCAAGACTGACATTTAATATGGATGGAGAGATAAAGAGTTTCCAAGACCGGCAAGGCTTAAATGAGTATGCAACCACCAAGCCGACACTGCAGGAAATATTAAGGGGGGTTCTATAAAAGAGGAAAAATCCTAAGAATATCATTGAACATAAATATAGAGAAAATCTACAGAAAGAAAGACTTCAAAGGTAACATGCTGTCAATAAAAACGTATCTATCAATAATCACTCTCACTGTGAATGGCCTAAATGCGCCCATCAAATGACACAGGGTTACAGATTGGTTAGAACGACAGGACCCATCCATATGTTGTATACAAGAGACCCATTTTGAATCTAAGGATACACTCAGACTGAAAGTGAAGGGATGGAGAAGCATCTTTCATTCCAATGGGCCTAAAAAGAAGGCCAGGGTAATGACTCTCATATCAGAATAATTAGATTTTGAACTAAAGACTGTAGTCAGAGATACAGAAGGACACGACATCATTCTTTTATTTTATTTTATTATTTTATTTTTTTTAAGATTTTATTTATTTGACAGAGAGAGATCACAAGTAGGCAGAGAGGCAGGCAGAGAGAGAGGAAGGGAAGCAGGCTCCCCGCTGAGCAGAGAGCCCAATGCGGGACTCTATCCCAGCACTCTGAGATCATGACCTGAGCCGAAGGCAGCGGCTTGACCCACTGAGCCACCCAGGCGCCCCACGACATCATTCTTTTTTTTTTTTTATTTATTTTTTTTTTTTTTATTTTTTATAAACATATATTTTTTATATACATATATTTTTATCCCCAGGTCTGTGAATCACCACGACATCATTCTTAAAGGGACTATCCACCAAGATGATCTAACAATTGTAAATATCTATGCCCCCAAAATGGGAGCAGCCAACTACATAAGAAACTATTAATCAAGATAAAGAGTCAGACTGATATGAATACACTAATAGTAGGAGATCTTAACACGCCTCTCTCAGAAATAGACAGATCATCGAAGCAGAAAATCAGTAAATAAACAAGAACATTGAATGACCAGATTGACCTCATAGATATATACAGAACTTTCCACCCTAAAACAACAGAATACTCATTCTTCTCAAGTGCACATGGAACCTTCTCAAGAATAGACCACATACTGGGTCACAAATCAGGACTCAACCAATACTAAAAGATTGTGATGATTCCCTGCATATTCTCAGATGACAATGCCTTGAAACTGGAGCTCAATCACAAGGAAAAGTTCCAAAGGAACTCAGATCCCTGAAAGCTAAAGAGCACCTTGCTTAAGAATGCTTGGATCAACCAGGAGATCAAAGGAGAACTTAATTCATGGAAACCAATGAAAAAGACACTTCAGTCCAAAACATATGGGATACAGCAAAGGCGGTCCTAAGGGGGAAGTACATAGTCATCCAAGCCTCCGTCAAAGAATTTCAAAGATCCAGAATACACCAGCTCTCTTCACATCTTAAGGAACTGTAGAATCAACAACAAATCAAACCAACTCCACACATAAGAAAGGAAATAATCAAGATTAGAGCTGAGATCAATGAGGTAGAAACTAGAGATACAGTAGAAATTATCAATGTAACTAGAAGCTGGTTTTTTGAAAGAATCAATAAGATTGATAAACCATTGGCCACACTAATCCAAAAGAAAATAGAGAAAGCTCAAATTAATAAAATTATGAATGAAAAGGGAGAGATCACAACGAACACTAAGGAAGTAGAAACAATCATCAGAAGTTATTATCAACAGTTATATGCCAATAAGCTAAGCAACTAGATGAAATGGATACATTCCTGGAAAACTATAAACTCCCAAACTTGAATGAGGAAGAAATTGACAACTTGAGTAGACCAATATCTAGTAACGAGATTGAAGCAGTTATCAAAAACCTCCCAAAAAACAAGAGCCCACGACCTGACAGATTCCCTGGGGAATTCTACCAAACTTTCAAAGAAGAAATAACACCTATTCTCCTGAAGCTGTTTCAAAAAATTGAAGCAGAAGGAAAACTTCCAGACTCTTTTTATGAAGCCAGCATTATCCTGATCCCCAAACCAGGAAAAGACCACACCAAAAAGAATTTCAGACCAATATCACTGATGAATATGAATGCTAAGATTCTCAGCAAGATCCTAGTAAACAGGATCCAACAGCATATTAAAAAGATTATCCACCATAACCAGGTGGGATTCATCCCTGGGCTACAAGGATGGTTCAACATTCGCAAATCAATCAATGTGATAGAACAAATCAATAAGAGAAGAGAGAAGAACCACATGGTCCTCTCAATTGATGCAGAAAAAGCATTGAACAAAATCCAGCATCCGTTCCTGATTAAAACGCTTCAAAGTATAGGGATAGAGGGAACATTCCTGAACTTCATAAAATCTATCTAGGAAAGACCCATAGCAAATATCATCCTCAATGGGAAAAAGCTCACAGCCTTCCCGTTGAGATCAGGAACACGACAAGGATGCCCACTCACCACTCTTATTCAAGATAGTATTAGAAGTCTTAGCAACAGCAGTCAGACAACAAAGAGAAATAAAAGGTATCCAAGTTGTCAATGAAGAAGTCAAACTCTCTCTCTTTACAGATGACATGATTCTTTATATGGAAAACCCAAAAGACTCCACCCCCAAACTACTAGAACTCATACAGCAATTCAGCAACGTGGCAGGATACAAAGTCAATGTACAGAAATCAGTGGCTTTCTTATACACTAACAATGAAAATAAAGAAAGGCAAGTTAGAGAATTGATTCCATTTACTATAGCACCAAGAACCATAAGATACCTGGGAATAAACCTAACACGAGGTAAAGGATCTGTACTCGAGGAACTACAGAACTCTCATGAAAGAAATTGAAGACGATAGAAAAAGATGGAAGACCATTCCATGCTCTTGGATCAGAAGAATAAACATTGTTAAAATGTCTATACTGCCTAGAGCAGTATATTTAATGCCATTCTGATCAAAATTCCACTGATATTCTTCAAAGAGCTGGAGCAAATAATCCAAAAATTTGTATGGAATCAGAAGAGACCCCAAATCACTAAGGAAATGTTGAAAAACAAAAATAAAACTGGGGGCATCACGTTACCTGATTTCAAACTTTACTACAAAGCTGTGATCACTACATGGTACCGGCATAAAAACAGACACATAGACCAGTGGAACAGAGTAGAGAGCCCAGATATGGACCCTCAACTCTAGGGGCAAATAATCTTTGACAAAACAAAAAAATATATATACAGTGGAAAAAAGTCTCTTCAATAAATGGTGCTGGGAAAACTGGACAGCTATATGTAGAAGAATGAAACTCGACCATTCTCTTACACTGTACACAAAGATAAACTCGAAATAGATAAAAGACCTCAATGTAAGACAGGAATCCTTCAGAATCCTAGAGGAGAACATAGGCAGTAACCTCTTCGATATCAGCCACAAGAACTTCTTTCAATATATGTCCCCAAAGGCAAAGGAAACAAAAGCGAAAATGAACTTTTGGGACTTCATCAAGATCAAAGGCTTCTGCACTGCAAAGGAAACAGTCAACAAAACAAAGAGGCAACCCATGGAATGGGAGAAGTTATTTGCAAATAAGAGTATAGACAAAAGCTTGATATCCAGGATCTATAAAGAATTTCTCAAACTCAACACACACAAAACAGATACTTACATCAAAAATGGGCAGAAGATATGAACAGACACTTCTCCAATGAAGACATACAAATGACTACCAGACACATGAAAAAATGTTCATCATCACTAGCGATCAGGGAGATTCAGATTTAAACCACATTGATATACCACCTTACACCAGTTAGAATGGCCAAAATTAGTAAAACAGGAAACAACATGTGTTGGAGAGGATGTGGATAAAGGGGAACCCTCTTACCCTGTTGGTGGGAATGCAATTTGGTGCAGCCACTTTCAAGAACAGTGTGGAAATTCCTTAAGAAATTAAAAATAGAGCTTCCCTATGACCCTGAAATTGTACTACTGGGTATTTACCCCAAAGATACAGATGTAGTGAAAAGAAGGGCCATCTGTACCCCAATGTTTATAGCAGCAATGGCCATGGTAACCAAACTGTGGAAAGAACCAATATACCCTTCAACGGACAAATGGTAAAGGAAGATGTGGTCCATATACACTATGGAGTATTATGCCTCCATCAGAAAGATGAATACCCAACTTTTGTATCAACATGGACGGGACTGGAAAAGATTGTGCTAAGTGAAATAAGTCAAGCAGAGATAGTCAATTATCTTATGGTTTCACTTATTTGTGGAGCATAACAAATAGCATGGAGGACAAGGGGAGTTAGGATAAGGGAGTTGAAGGAAATTGGACGGGGAGGTGAACCATGAGAACCTATGGACTCTGAAAAACAACCTGAGGGTTTTGAAGGTGCAGGGTGTGGGAGGTTGGGGGAGCCAGGTGGTGGGTATTAAGGAGGGCATGGATTGTATGGAGCACAGGGTGTGGTGCAAAAACCATGAATTCTGTTATGCTGAAAAGAAATAAAAAACTAATTTTACTTCACTTCTGATTTAGATGCATTTTATTTTAATTTTATTATTTTTATTTACAATTTATTTATTTTATTTTATTATTTTTGCCTAATTGCTTTGAGTAGATCTCCGATAAGTTGTTGACACTTGTTTGACACTTATAGGACAAGCTTTCAATTTTTCATTTTGAGTATGATATTATCTGTGGCTTTTTATATGTAAACTTTCATCTATAGATCCATTTTGTATATAGTTTGTTCTATTATTTTACCATGAAAGATGTTGAATTTTGTCAAATGCTTTTTCTGCACCGATTGGGATGATTATGTTACTCATTCTGTTAATGTGGTGTATTACATTTATAGGTTTTCATACATTGTACTATCCTTGTATCCAAAATAAATTCCACTTGCTTGTGGTATCCTATCTTTTTGATATGCTGTTGAATTCAGTTTGCTGGTATTTTGTTCAGAATTTTTGCATCAGTATCCATCAGGGGTATCAGTCTACAATATTCCTTGCAGTATCTTTGTCTGGCTTTAGTATCAGAGTAATGCTGGCCTCATAAAATGATCTCCTCTAATAAAATGATCCCTTCCCCTCTAATATTTTGAAGACTTTGAAAAAGATTGGCATTGATTCTTTAAATATTTGGCAGAATTCTCCAGTGACATCATCTAGCTCTGGTCTTTTCTGTTGTTGTTGTTGTTAATATTATTATTATTAATTCAATCTTTTTACTTGCTATAGGGCTGTTCAAATTTTCTGTTCATCGTGATTCATCCTTAGTTGATTGTATATTTCTAGAAATTTATGAATTTCTTCCAATGTTTTAATTTGTTGCCATGAAATTGTTCATAGTACTCATAATTCTTTCCTATTTCTATGGTATAAATTGTAATGTCACCTTTCATTTATTATCGCCCTCGACGCGCAAGGACGACAAGAAGCCCCAGTTCAGATGCATCTTCTCTCTCTTTATTTCCACAAGTCTACACACTTATATACGCTTACATGACCAATCAGCGAGCAGGGTACAGGAGGGAGCGAATCAGGCTGCGCACCTAAACAACAACTTTTGCTAGCAACCAATGCTGTTTACCTCCTCTTTGGGCGTTCCGCTTAGTCTCATGAGGCAACTTTTCTTGGCAACTCACCAGGTGTCATCTTTTAATGGCAGAGGCCGCCCTGGCCAGAGGCCTGCCTCCGACAATTTATTTTTGCTATTTGAGTTATCTTTTTTTTTTTTTCCCCTTAGTCTAGTAAGTGTTTATAAATTTTGCTGATCTTTTCAAAAAACATTCTTAGATTTGTCAACATTTTCTGTTGTTTTCTGATTCTCTTTCATTTAGTTTTTGCTCTAATTTTTATTATTTCTTTTCTTCTACCAATTTGGATTTGTTTTGTCTTTCTTTTTATAGTCTTTGAGGCATAGAGTGAAGCTGCTTATTTGAGATCTTTCTTCTGTTTAAAAATAAATATTTACTGCCATAAACTTTCCCCTTAGTACTGTTTTTGCTGTATCCCCAAAGTTTTCATATGTTGTGTTTCCATTTTCATTTGTCTCAAGATATTTTCCTTTTGGTTGTTCAAGTATCTTTAATTTTCAAATATTTGTGAATTTTCCAATATTCATACTCTATTAATTTCTTATTTCATTTCCTTGTGTTGTTGTTGTGTTGTTGTGGTTGGAAAAGATACTTGATATGTTTTCAATATTCTTAAATTTGTCAAGACATGTTTTGTGCCCTAACATGTCATCTTTCATGGAGAATTTTCTATTTGTGTTTAAAAATAAAATATATCCTACTGCTGTTAGATGATGTGTTCTGTATACATCTGTTAAATTTAACTGGTCTGTAGTGTTGTTCAAGTCTTCTGTTTCCTTATTGATCTTCTATCTGGTTATTCTGTCCATTACTGAAAATGAGGTATTGAAATCTATCTTGAGTTATCTCTCTCTATTTTTTCTTAGTCTAGTAAGACTCTTTTTTTTTCCTCTCTTGAATTCTGTTTGTTTGATGCATTTTGATCCTCTGATATTAGGTGTACACATGTTTATAATTGTTTTATCCTTTTGGTGAATGAGCCTTATATAATGTCCTTCATCTCCTATGACAGTTTCCCGTAAATCTATTTTTTTCTGAAATAAAAATGCCCACCCACTTTATTTTGTTTACCATTTGCATGGAATGTCTTTTTTTATTTATTCATTTGAAACTATATGTAACTTTACATCTAAGATGAGTCTTCTGTAGACAAACTATAACTGCATCTTGTCTTTTTAATCCTTTCAGATATCCCATGTCTTTCCATTAAGGGTTTAATTCATTTACATTCAAAATAATTTTTGATAGGGAAGGACTGGATATTGTCAGGCTAACTGCTTTCTGTCTCTCTTATAGCACTTTTGTCCCTCTTTTCCTCTCTTGTTGCCTTCTTTTGTGTTTATTTTGTATTGGTATGCTTTGCTTTCTTTCTCATTTTCTTTGTATATTCTATAGCCATTTCCTTTTCATAACCATGAGACTTAAATAAACCATATTATTGTTATAACAGTCTATTTTAAGCTGAAAACCACTTATCTTCCATTATATGAAAAGTTTTCATTATTTTACATTCCTTATGCCCACTTTGTGTTGATGTCACAAATCGCATCTTTATATATTGCATGTCCATTAATATACAGTTGTTATTTTTATGCTTTATCTTTTAAGTTCTATTCCAAAATTAAAAGTGTTTTGCACACCACTATTACAGTACTACAGCATTCTGTGTTAACCTATACATTTACCTTTACCAACAAGATTTAAATTTTCATATACTTTCATGTTGCTGTCTAGTATACTTTCATTTCAACTTCCAGGATTCCCTTTGCATTTTTCATAAGGTAGGTACAAATGTTCATGAAATCTCTCAGTTTTTGCTTATCTGGGAAAGTCTTTATTTCTCCTTATTTTTGAAGAACAGTTTTGTAGATACAGTATTCGTAGTTGGCAGTTTTTTTCTTTCAGTATTTTAAATATATTCTTCTTCTCATCTGTGTGGTTTCTTCTGAGAAATCCACTGATATGCCTAAAGGAACTCCCCTGTATGTGATGAGTCACGTTTCCCTATATTTTTTTGAAGATTCTGTCTTTATTTTTGTTTTTTTTATAGTTTATTTATTTATTTATTTATTAGAAATTCTTTTTTTTTAATTTTTTATTTTTTATAAACATATATTTTTATCCCCAGGGGTACAGGTCTGTGAATCACCAGGTTTACACACTTCACAGCACTCACCAAAGTTTATAGTTTATTTTTAATGTGTCTTAGTGTGGACCTCTTGGGCTTTTCCTCACTGGAGTTGCTTTGGCTCCTGAAATTTGGCTGTCCATTATCTTCTTCAGATTTGGAAAAATTGGGGTCATATTTCCCTCAGTAAGCACTTTGTTTCTTTCTCTCTCTGTCTCCCTTCCGGAATTCCTGTAATACATATATTGGTCCACTTGTTGGTTGCCTCATAAGTGCCTTAGGTTTTTCACATTTCTTTATTGTCTTTTTCCTTTTTGCTCCTCTGACTCATTTTCCTGATTTTGTTTAATTGTTTATTTATGTCCTCTTATAAATCGTTGAACTTCTTCAAGATAATTATTACCCAGCCTCTGGTAAACACCATTTTACTCTTCGGTTTTATGAGTCAGCTTTTTTAGATTCCACCTGTCAGGGATTTCATATGGTATTTGTCCTTGTATGTCTGACCTATCTCACTTAGCAAAATGTCCTCAAGGTCCATTTTGTCAAGGACAAAATATTGTTACAAGTGGCAGGATTTTCTTCTTTCTTATAGTTGAATAATAATCCACAACTTCTTTATTCATTCATCAAACATAGGTTGTTTTCACACCTTGGCTATTTTTAATAATGAGGCAATATATATAGGGCAATGAATACATCTCTTTGAAATCCTGTTTTCATATGTTTTGGATATATACACAGAGGTGGAAATGTTGGATGACATAGTAGTTTTATTTTTAACTTTTTGAGGAACCTCAATGGTGTTTTTCATAGTATCTGAACCAATATTCATTTCCACCCATACTGCACAAGGGTTTCTTTTCTTCACATTTGTTATTATGATAGCCATAATAACAAGTGTGAGGTGATATCTCCTTGTGCTTATGATTTGCATGTCCCTCATAATTAGTGATGCTGAGCATTTTTTCATGTATGATGTGTTGGTTATTTAAATGTCTTCTTTGAAAACATGTTTTCAGTTCCTTTGCCCCTTTTCTTAAGTCAGGTTGCTTGTTTCTATTGTTAGTGAGTTTTTATGAGTTCCTTATATATTTTGGATATTAACTCCTTATCAGATGTATCGTTTGCAAATATTTTCTTCCATTCTGTAGTGGACTTTTCATTTTTTTCTACCTTTTTATTTCCTTCTACAGAAGCATTTTAGTTTGATCTAATCTTATTTGCTTATTTTTGGTTTTGTTGCTTGTGCTTTCAGTATCATACTAAAAATAAATCATTACTAAGACCAATGCCAAAGAACTATTCTCTATTTTCTCTAGGAGTTTTATAGTAATGGGTCTTATGTTTAAGTATTTAATCTATGTCAAGTTAATTTTTGTAAGTGGTGTAATATAGGAATCCAATTTTGTTTTTCTACATGTGGTTATCAAGTTCTCCCAATATCATTTGTTGAAGAGACCAAGAATGGAGTTTTTATACTGTAGTAAATTATGGGTTCTTGGGATGGTCTCTAGTTGTGTGGTATCTGGCCCTATGGTGTTTTAGAGCAATCACCTTAAATAATCTTGATAAAAGAAGTGGTCTGGATTTGTTTGTTTCTATACCAAAGAACTTTTACAGGATAGTCATTTGTTATCTCTAGGAATTGGCTAATCCTGGGAGGGGCATTCCCTCCAGAGTCAACAAGATCCCAAATGCCAGAGAAGCATGAGGAATATAGAAAATAAGAAAATATAGTCAATACATGTAGTTACTGGAAAATGACACATAGGTTTTGTGGCAGTGGAGAGAGAGCAGCCATCCAGCACCTGAGGAGGGAATACTTTAGATGCAGAAGGTAAAAGAGATAATGCATTAATACTATATATTTATGAACTGCTTCTGTATCCTTTTCCATTAGAAAGTGCCATGGTGGGGCACCTGGGTGGCTCAGTGGGTTAAAGCCTCTGCCTTAGGCTCAGGTCATGATCCCAGGGTCCCGGGATTGAGCCCAGCATCAGGCTCTCTGCTCAGCAGGTTCCCTGCCTGCTCTCTCTGCCTGCCTCTCTGCCTACTTGTGATCTCTTTCAAATAAATAAATAAAATCTTTAAAAAAAAAAAAAGTAAAAGAAAGTGCCATGGTGGTGCTTTACCAAACTGTTATGAGCACTTTGATTTTAACTACACATTAGTCTGTCACCTCCCCATAGACAGGTCTGGCCACAAGGCAGCACAGAATGGCCTCAGTTCTTATATGAGCTGTGAAAAATATATGTGGATAGATGTAGCGGGTGAATTGAACCTAAGCAGTCCCTCTAAAAACAAAGCTCAAGTGTTCAGCCTGAACTAAGTACCCCAAGGATAAGGGTGGAAGCCCACTCAAGGCCCTTGACAACTGTGCATTCTATCTGTTGTATTTTTAGCAGGGGTGCAAGAGATAGTGACAACTGTAACTATAAACACTTTATTTCCACAGGTTATACATTCTACCTTCTTGTCTGAAAAGCAGGCATTAATGTCTCTCTTAGAAAAGCAGTGATATGAGCTAAGGGGGGTTACAGTTACAAGAAATTTTCAAGTATTTAAGGAAGCACCCCCAGTAAATTAAAAAGCCCTCAATTACATTATATGAGCATTTTACTTATAAGTAGAGTCATTCAATTAGGAAAAGTGGTTTGAAATTTGTCCTTGACTCCAGTTGAAGTAATCAATGACACTTCTAGGCCCTGCAAATCAAATCAACCTCAATCCATTGGCCAGATTGTTATGACAGAATTGACTGAAATTTCCTCCACTGTGAGCCAAGGAAAATCTGTGTGGAGTATGAACACATTCTGCTGAACCTGGATTATGCCTCAGGCTAGGTGGAAATTTCCATTTAGGAACTTAAGTAGAAAGCCACCTTACTTTCTAGTAAAGAACATAATAGGATTTATTTGGCTGATTAGATCCAGAATACTGAGGTGGGGGTAGGGAGTGGTTAAAAAAAAAAAAAGAGAGAGAGAGAGAGAGATTGGCCTAGATTAATACTATAGCTTGTTCTCATCCTGGTATTCTCAGTTCTACTAATAGTCTTAGTTAAAAATTGCATGATATGTTTCAGGCAAATATAGGTCCAGCCTCTGTCAGATTATTCAGAATAGCTGGTGGGATGGTATATAGACTGAAAAACTTGCCAGAAGTCATTTCCTGTGGAATCAAGCAGTAGAACTGTCAGGAAACAATGCTTCATGAATTATGTTCATACTTCTGCACAGTATAGGCTTCCGAGCAAGAGAAGTTGACACACTATAAAAATAATGTCTCCTCTTCCTCAGAGCCACTATCTGCTCCCAATTAAGGTATAATAAAACTTAGAACCTAGGCTGTAAAAACCTGGGGACAGTCCATTCCTTTCTCCAAATAAGATTTACTTATCTCCCTGTATAAAATATGAAATATCAATCTAATTATTTATCTATTTCTCTAATCTGTCTCCAGAAGAAGGGGCAACTATGCCTGTTGTACCTTGTACGTGACTGTATAAAAGTCTTGGGTGTCACAATTCCAGAGCTCCCCTCCTGTGGCATAGAACCTTTGCATAAATGGTGATACACAAGTGATATCTTATTACATAGCCTAGTGGGGAACTGGGGTGTGAGGTACAGATGCAAGAGATTCTGAGTAACTAAAAATCTCTCTCACTTGTAGGTCTTATGCAGCTAAATGGGTAATATTTCAGACCTTCAGTTTCAAAATTAACAGAAACATGAGAGAGGAGTCAAGATAGTGGAGGAGTAGCAGTCTGAAATGATATCAGGTAGTAGGGGATCAGCTAGATCCCCGGATCATTTCTAGATCAATTCTAGAAACAGAAAATCGACCACTTTCTGAAAGGTAGGACCTGCAGAGAAGTGAATCTGAAGCAATGGGAAGATAGACTGTGGGGGAGGGGCCAGCTCCCAGCAAGTGGTGGATCAATGGAGCACAAAATCTGAATTTTTAAAAGTCTGCTCCACTGAGTGACATCGCTCCAGAAGCTAAGCAGGGGTGGAGACGTCATGGGGACAGCGTGGTCTCAGGTCCCATGGGGTCACTGAAGGATCAGGGATGTCTGAGTATCTCAGAGCTTGCAGGTATTGGAGCAGGTAAGCCAGCTACAGAGACGGAGCTGAGGAGTGAGCTCTCAGCTCGTAGTTACTTTAAACTGTGATCCATGGAGCCATCAGACCACTGCTCTTTGAGCAGAGACCTTACAACTGGAGAGATCTCCCTGGAAGAGTGGCAGGGATCTGCTCAATTTGGAGACTCCAGGCAGAGCTGTGTGCCAAAGACAGAGATGCTCGGTCACAGGCCGGGTGAACTGAGGGCACAGCTGGAGGCCAGGGAGATGGGAGTGATTAAGTGCTTTTCTCTGAGGGTGCACTGAGGCGTGGGGCCCTGAGCTCCCTGCTCCTCCAGGCCAGATATTGGGAGGTTGCCATTTTCTTTCCCATCCTCCAGAGCTCTATGGAAACTGATCAGGGGACAAAAACTCCCAAGAGCAAACTGGAGTAGATTAATTAGCCCGTCCCCTGGCAAGGGTGGTGCAATTCCCTGGGCAAAGACACTTGAGAATCACTACAAGAAGCCCCTCCCCCAGAATATCAGCAAGAAATCCAGCCAAGACCAAGCTCACTTATCAAGAAGAACAGCAGAATTCCAAAGGAGGAGAAAGCAAAGCATGGAATTCATGGCTTTCTCCAGATGATTCTTTAGTCTTACAAAGCTAGTTAATTTTTTTAAATTTTATTTTTATTTTTTCCTTATTCTAAGTTTTTTAACTTTTATTCTTTCCTATTTTAATGTTTTTTAATTAGTTTAACAATACCTTTCATTAAAAAGTTTTTGAACCTTCATTATTATAGTCATATTTTATCCTTCATTGTATCTAACTTTACTTTTTACACACATAGGGTTTTTTCTTCTAAAAATTTTTGGGATAAAACTTCTTCTAATAGATCAAAATATACCCTAAATCTAGCATCAGGCTTTGTTCTCATCTCCAGCCTGAGCAAATTCTCTCCACTTTTTTTCCTTTCTTTTCTCAACCAAATTACCTATCAACTCCTTTTTAAGAGTTTTTTTTTTTTTAATTTCATCTTTACAGTTATATTCCATCCCTTCATCATGTTACCCTTATTATCCCAGGAATATGAGGATGGTTAAAGTATATATATATATACTAAGAATTATAAGTTGTTATAAAAGGACTTAACAAGATTGTTGAATACAAAAATAAAATGTTTTTGCTTATCAGTAAATATAGGAGATATGACAGGAGATATATTATCAGTAATAATAGGAGATATGACAGTAATAATAGGAGATATGACAGGAAATAATAGGAGATATCAACATGAAAGCAAATTAAACTGCAAAATGCACAGAAACAAGTCTAACAAAGATGTATGAGGACTTTAGAAAATAATATTGACATAGTGACATACCTAAAAGACCTAAATAATTGTTGAAATAAATCACAAATCTACCTATTATAAAAAAGTTAGTTTCCCCCAAATTTATCTGTAAATCTCATTCAATGCCAATCCAAATTGCAGCAGAATTTCTTGTAGAATGTGACAACTGGTGACAAAAACAATACAGAAAATCAAAGGGTAAAGAAAAGACAAAAAAGTATTGAAAAACAACTATAAGAACAAAGATATGCCTAACCAGATAGCAAGATCATACCAATGTTGTGAAGCTGTAAAGGTGCCAGGATAGTGTAGTGTCGGGGCAGATATCCTATGTCACAAATATCCTATGTCACAAACCACAGAAAGGGAAAGAGACCTGTGCATAGTAAGAACATTGAGACATGATGGAGGAGAAATTACAAGTCAATACAACACACTTAAAGAAAATAATCCTAGATGGATTAAAGTTCTAAATGTGGGGGCACCTGGTGGTTCAGTTGGTTAAGCGTCTGCCTTTGGCTCAGGTTGAGATCCCAGTGTTCTGGGATGGAGCCTCCTGTGGAGTGTCCTGCTTAGTAGGGAGCCTGCTTCTATGTCATTCTCTGCCCCTCCCCCCATGCTTGTAATCTCTCTCTCTTTCAAATAAATAAATAAAATCTTAAAAATAAAACTTCTAAATGTGAAAAGCAAAACCTCAAACTTTTAGAAGGAACTACAGAAGAATATCTTTATGAAGTTAAAGTAGGGAAGGCTTTCTTAAGCAAGACATGAAAAACTAAAAGGAAAAGATTCATTAATTTGATTTTTAATTTTTAATTTTTGATTTTAAATTTTTAATTTCTCTACAAAAGCCCTTTATAATAAAAATGAAAAGACAAGCTCCTATTGAGAATATATTGTCACAGACATAATGATCATACATAAGTCTGAAGAAATTCTGCAAATCGGTATAAAAATAATGTAACAAATGAACAGAAGAACCATCTCAAATAGTCAGTAAACCTGTGGGAGAAGTCTTCAACCTAACTAGTAACTAGGGAAATACAAATTTAAACCTCAATAAAATAACAATTGACATGCATCATATTGACAAAAAACTTAAAAGCCCAATAATATCAAATATTACAGAGTATGTAAAGGAGTGGGAACTCTCAAAACTTAGGAGAAATACTGGGCATGTTCCAGGGGTGCATATATGTCCTGAGACCCAGCTATTCCATGTGTGGGCACGTATTCAGGAGAAGCTCGGGCATGTGTATGAAAGTGTGCATGGCAGTATTATTTTTAATATTTCAAAACAACTTAAATATCCATATCAGAAGAATAAATAAATAATATATAGAATATTCACTCACTGAAATATTTTTTTAAAGATTTTATTTATTTATTTGACAGAGATCACAAGTAGGCAGAGAGGCAGGCAGAGAGAGAGGAGGAAGCAGGCTCCCCACTGAGTAGAGAGCCTGATGCAGGGCTCCATCCCAGGACACTGGGATCATGACCTGAGCCTAAGGCAGAGGCTTTAACCCACTGAGCCACCCAGGTACCCCCACTCACTGAAATATTAATCAGAAACTAAACTGGAAAAACACATGGGAACCTGGATGGTTTAGTCAGTTAAACATCTGCCTTCAGCTCAGGCCATGATCCCAGGATGCTGGGATTGGGACTTCCACATCAGGCTCTCTGCTCAGTGGAAAGCCTGCTTTTCCTACTCTTGCTCCCCCTGCTTGAGCACACACTCTCTCTGTCAGATAAATAAGTAAAATCTTAAAAAAAAAATAAATACAAAATAAAATGAACAAACATAAACTACAAACATCAGCATGGATAACTCTCCAAAATATGTTGACTAAAAAATGCAGATTGCAGGAGCCTAGGTACAAATGATACCATTTCCAGTGTTTACCTCTGGGATAGAAATGCAGGGCACACATTCCAGGACATTAATCATTTATGTAAAATAAGCTTAAATTTTACTGCTGCTTTAAAATAGACTATTCACCTCTTGAACATACTTACTCAATTAAGGAATGCTTCTAAAGTTTTATTGGATTAATTGCCTCAATTTCTTTGATACTAAAAAGCTGTGTTGCTACATTGAGCACTATTTAGGAAAAACAGAACAGCTTTGGTGATTAGATTAAAACTCTGAAAGCAAAATTCTTGACTTGCATTTTTCCATTTAAATTTAGTCTCAAAAGGGCACTACACAGCACAGGAAGGAAGAAGTGATGCTTCAGAAAATCCCAATTTCTTAATTGGCACAAAAATTGAGCTATCAGATAGATGGTTAAATAGTCTGCAATTTCTAATTTGATGTTTTCAGAAATAAATATTTTTAAATTGACAGTCACACTGTCCTAGACAGTAGCATACACGTACAATATTTGCTTGGAAATATTTTAAGATACTTCAAGAAAAATAATTCCTAATTTATAAGGGAGAAAACCTAATGATAAAAATAATTTTTTGGAATATTAGTAGTAATATTTTTCCTCTACAGCAAGGTGCTGTATATATCCAGGGTTCCATAGCATGTAAGGAGAAATAGGTAGAAATACTCTAGAGGCCTTTTTTATATGATGGTTTGTTGAGATGACTACATTTTTTTTGCTATATTTTTGCCCAAATTCTCAGCTCTTAAATTCAATTTGATCAGTTTGAAAATGTTTGAGGGACTTATATGTACAGCCTTGACACAGGCTCTGGTGGAGTCAGTGCTCAGCTGCAGGTTTTACTATTACTATATGGCATCTGAATTGAAGTGAAAGATTGCTGTATAAATAAGAGTGACTAGTATTAATGCACAGTGGTTAGATATGTATGCTCTTACCCATAATCCAAGATAGTTCCCTTTCCCTGAATAGTTGGGGAGATTAATTTATTATTTGAAAGTTGTTAGATGAACAAGAACATAGAGCAAAAATAATGGTGTTATCTTAAAGATTTGTCCATTCAGGGCATGAAAATTCTGGTGAATTATATTTATTTCATCACAGAATAATCTGTGACCAGAACACTCATGCTTCCCAAAAGTGGATACTTTGCACAGATAGTTATTTATTAAGTGGGTGATTTACAAGCATATTTGCCTTACTCCTCATAATGACCATGTGTGGTGACTATGTTCAAATGCCAACATTACAGATGAATAAAATGAGATTCTGGCCCAAGGACACATTCTTAGCAGGTGGTACAAGGAACCAAACCCTGTTGTTTTGATAACATCAGTAGTTCTCACATATTTTTGTCTCAAGATTCCTTTACACTATTAAAAATGATCAAGGATCCCAAAGAAATTCTGTTTATATGGATGATATCTATTGTTATTTATCACATTAGAAAAAGAAACAGATTGTTAAAAATATTTGTTAATTTGTTTTAAAATAACAATAATAGCGGCTCCTGGGTGGCTCAGTCAGGTAAGTGTCTGCCTATGACTCAGGTCATGATCCCAGGGTCCTGGGATTGAACCCTACGTCTGGCTCCCTGCTCAGTGGGAGTCTGCTTCTCCCTCTCCCTCTGACTGCTTCTTCCCTTGCTTGTGCTTGCTCTCTCTCTCTCTCAAATAAATAAATAAAATCTTAAAAAAATAAATCCATTATATGATAATATAAATGGTATATTTTTAGGAAAAATAGGTCTTTTCCAAAACAAACAAACAAAAATTAGTGACAACCATGGCACTCTTTTACATTTGTGCAAATATCTCTAATGCCTAGTACAACTGAAGACAGCTGTGATCTCCTATTTGTTTCTGCATTCTATCTGTTGTTGCAATATGTAGTTTTAGTTGAAATATATGAAGCAAATAATTGTAGAAAACACTGAGACATTAAGACTTTATTAGTTTTTAAACTTGCTTTCCTCTGGGATAGATTCAACTGCCAATGTCCCAGCATCTCTATGCAAAAAAAGCATGGAAATTGGAGGAAATATGTCTCAATGAAGACTGAATCTCCTGACAAATTCAGATTTTTTAGTTTTTCCCTGAGATTGCCCCCACCTCAAATGCTGTCAACATCATCATCTATTATTTATTTCTTTTTATTATCCCAGGTCTTAAGCCCCCTTATACTACAGCTAACTCTACCATAATTCATATCAATTTCTAGTGAAATTATTGTTTGCTTATTGTTATCCTAACCAAGTCCCATTAGACTATAAAGTGGACAAGAGTAGGAACTGCATTACTCAACTCCTAGCTCAGTGCCAACCACTGAAAACATATCACCAAATATTTGTCTGAACAAAGCACTGCAGGAGTAATTGTGCACCATTTCTAGGTTAAGATGGCAGAGTAGCAGGGGAACTGCAGGCTTGCTTCACCTTCAAACAGAACTAGATCAGCATTCAACCATTTTGAACAACTAGGAAGACAGTCTGTGGATTAAGAAAACAGTCTGCACAGTTGGAGGGAGAGAATGTGGCAGATGCGAGGTTCCAAGCCATGAAATGAGGGAAAGGAAAGCTGCTAGGCCACAAAGGTGAGACAACGTTTTTCAAAGAGCAAAGTCAGGGAGAGGGAGAAAGTGGAAGATAGCCCAGTGGATAAGGACTGCACAGTAAGTCACAGTGAGGAGAGCCCTTGGGTCACACAGGTTAAGATCTCTACCCTTCCAGGTGTAAATTTGGAAGAGGGTGTTTTGTCTCTCCAAGATGCAAGGCCAGCTGAGAGCCACTGAATCTTAGTAACAGGATCAGAGGTGCACACGGGGAGGGGGGGGCAGAAAACTTAATAACTTTTTGCTATGAGCCATGATAGACTTAAACCTCTGTATGCACTCTGAGTAGCTGTTTTTCTGTGGCTGAACTGAGCAGAAAGCAGAGATTGGAGCAGATTGCAGATAACCTAGCTGCTGCTTTTTGCTGTCTGCCATGATAGAATCAAGCCTCTGTGTAGGCCTTTCTGGGACAGAAGGGAGAAGGGGATGGAATTGCATACAGATGGTCAGTAACCTGGTTCCAGCTTTTTACTGAGGTCATAATGAACTCTAGCCTCTGCAGGCATACTGTGAGCTGTGAGATATCTCTTCAGGGGTGGTGCTGGCCACACCCTGAACCTCCCCCTCCCTGGTTGGGAGTGGGCCTTCACCTTACCAGTATCTTGAAAACACAGAGTTTTGAACGCTGCCACTAGCCAGAGATAAAAAATAGGGGATCTGAGACTCCATACATGCCAACAGTCTGGGCACAGACAAGTTAGAGCAGGGGACTGAGCACAGGACATAGGAGATTGTTTGCTTTTCTGAGAGGGCCTCCTAAAGAGCAGTGGTCCTCTCCCTCAGAAGACCAACACAAGACCTTGACCTACCAGGTGCACTGATTAAAGAAAGTTCCAAACATCAGCTTCAGGTGGAAATAAGACCAGGTTTGATTCTTGGTTTTTTTCTCCTCTTTTCTTAATTTTTTAAAAATTATTACTTTTTTTCCATTTCTTATTTTTTTTATTCTTTGTCCTTAATTTTATGTATATGTTTTTCTTTCTCTCTCTCTCTCTCTCTCTCTCTTTTTTTTTTTTTTTGTTTTGTTTCAGAAAATTGTGTATCAGAATAATTTTTTGTTCATTGTTGGTTGGCTTGTTTCCTTCTTTTGTTTTTCAGATCAGGCTTTTCTTTTTTTCTCTTTTTTTCTGTTCTTCCACTTCTCTTTCTTTCTTTATTTCCTTTGGAATTGGGCTAATAGTTCTTCATTTGTCTGCTTGTTTGCATTTTTGTTCCTTTCCCTTTTCTCTTGTCTTGGATCAAGCTTTTGTTTTTTATTTTGTTTTGTTGGTTTCTTTTGTTTTCCTTTTTTCTTCTTTTCTTTTCTTTTTTCTTTTCCAGGCATATCTTGACAAATAAAGCACACCTAGCTAAATGTCCAAACACTCCTGACTACAAGCAAGGAGGAACTCAATAGAGGACAGACCGGTGGGAAAAGGCAGCCAAAACACAAAAGCAGAGTGTAAACAGCATACACCAGTATCATTTCCTGAAGTTGTTGTTGTTGTCCTTGTTGTTGTATTTTTTCTTTTTGTTTCTTCCTGTCTTTTCTGGACAAAAATTACAAGAGAAATTCACCCTAAAAGAAAGAACAGAAGGTGTAGTACTCACTGCCAGGGATTTAATCAATATGCATATAAGTGAGATGTCTGAACTAGAATTTAAAACAATGATTATAAAGATACTATCTGGATTTGAAAGAAGCATAGAAGAGACCAGAAAATCCCTTACTATATAAATAAAGAACTAGAATGTAGTCAGGCTAAAATTTAAAATGCTATTACTGAGATGCAGATCCAAATGGAGGCTATAAAAACATGGACGAATGAAGCAGAAGAGCAAGTCAGTGATATAGAAGATAACATGATGGAAAATAATGAAGCTGAAAAGAAGAAACAAAGAAAACTATTAGATCACACTGGGAGATTTAACTCAGCAATTCCATCAAGTGAAATAATATAGGGATAATAGGGACCCCAGAAGATGAGGAGAAGGAAAGAGGGGCAGAAGGTTTATTTGAACAAATTATAGATAAGAACTTCCCAAACCTGGGGAAAAAACAGGCATTCAAGTCGAGGACACATAGAGAACCCCCACTCTGAAATCAATAAAAGTAGGTCAACGTCTTGTCATGGAATGTGAAAGCTTGAAATTTTCTTTTTTCTATTTTTTAAAGATTTTATTTATTTATATAAGAGAAAGAGTGGGGGAAAGCACAAACAGGGGGAGGGGCATAGAAGAGAGAGAAGCAGGCTCCCCACTGAACAAGGAGCCAATGTGGTGCTTGATCTCAGAGCCTTGGGATGGGGACCTGAGCCAAAGGTAAATGCTTAACTAACTGAACCACTTAAGCAACCCCCTAAGCTTGCAAATTTCAAAGATAAAGAGAAAATCCTGAAAGTCTCTGCAGAGAAGTAGTCCTTAACCTTCAAGGTAGACACATAAAGCTGGCAGAAAACCTGTCCACAGAGACCTGGCAGGCAAGAGAGTATTGACATGATATAGTCAATGCGTAAAATGGGAAAATTATGCAGCCAAGAATACTTTATCTAGCAAGGCTGTCATTCAGAATAGAAGGAGAAGTAGTTTCCAGGACAAAGCAAAACAAAACAAAACAAAATGAAACAAAACAAAAACTGAAGGAATCTATGAATATTAAAGCAACTCTGAAAGAAATATTAATGGGGACCCTCCGAGTGGAATGAGAGCTGAAAATAACAAAGACTGGAAAGTACAGAGACAATCTGTAAGAATAGTGACTTGACAGGTAATATAATGCACTAAATTTCCATCTTTCAAGAATTATTCTGAATGTAAATGGACTAAATGCACCAATCAAAAGACATAGGGTATCAAAATGAATTAAAAAAATACAAGACCCATTTATACAATGCTTATAAGAGACTCATTTTAGACCCAAAGATATCTCTGCATTGAAAGTGAGGGAATGAAGAATGATCTATCATGCTAATGGACATGAAAAGAAAGCTGGAGCACAATCCTTATATCAAACAAACTAGATTTTAAGCAAAGGTGGTAATAAAAGAGGAAGCACACTATATCATATAAAATGGTCTTTCCAAATATTTATGCCCCTAACTTGGGAATAGTCAAATGTATAAACCAATTAATAACAAAATTAAATAAAATTATTAAAAATAATACAATAATAGTTGGAGACATTAACACACCACTCAGAGCAATGGACAGATCCTCTAAGCACAAGATCAGCAAGGAAAGCAGGACATTGAATGACACACTAGACCAGATGGCCTTAACGGATCTATTCAGAACATTTCATCATAAAGCAGCAAAAATATACATACTTCTCAAGTGCACATGGAATAGTCTCCAGAATAGATCACATATTGCATCACAAATCAGGTTTCAACTGGTATAAAAAGACTGAGATCATGCCATGCATATTTTCAGATCACAGTGCTTTATTTATTTTATTTTTAAGATTTTATTTATTTATTTGACAGACAGAGATCACAAGTAGGCAGAGAGGCAGGCAGAGAGAGAGGAAGGGAAGCAGGCTCCCTGCAGAGAGCATGATGTGGGGCTCGATCCCAGCATCCTGGGATCATGACCTGAGCTGAAGGCAGAGGCTTTAACCCACTGAGCCACCCAGAAGCCCCAGACCACAATGCTTTAAAACTTGAAGTCAACCACAAGAAAAAATTTGGAAGACCACAGACACATGAAGGCTAAAGAGCATCATACTAAAGAATGAAGGGGTCAACCAGGAAATTAAAGAAGAAATTAAAAAATAGATGAAAGCAAATGAAAATGGAAACACAACAGTTCAGGAATGGAATGCATTCAGGTATGCAGCAAGGGCAGTCCTAAGAGGAAAGTATATAATAATACAGGTCTTTTTCAAGAAACAAGAAAATGCTCAAAGTATACAACTTAAACTTACACCAAAAGGAAATAGAAAGAAAACAGCAAAATAAAACTTAAATCCAGCAAGAGAAGAGAAATAACAAAGATTAGAGCAGAAATCAATGCTAGAGAAATAAGAAAAAAAAAAAAAAGGAGACCAAATCAATGAAATGAGGAGCTGGTTCTTTGAAAAAATTAATAAGATTGATAAACCCCTAGCCATACTTATCCAAAAGAAAAGAGAAAGGACCCAAATTAATAAGATCATGAAGAAAAGACAAGAGATCACAACCAATACCAAAGAAATACAAAGAATTATAAGAACAAATTATGAGCAGGTATATGCCAACCAATTAGGGAATCTGAAAGAAATGGATACATTCCTAGAAGCATATAAACTACCAAAACTTAACCAGGAAGAAGTAGAAAACCTGAACAGACCCATAACCAGCAAAAAAAAAAATAAAAATAAAAAAAAAAATAAAATAGTAATAAAAAAATTTCCCCAAAACAAGAACCCACAGCCAGATGGCTTCCCAGCTGAATTCTACCAAACATTTAAAGAAGTAATATTTACTCTTCTGAAATTGTTTCAAAAAATACAAATGAAAGGAAAAGTTCCAAATTCATTCTATGAGGTTAGAATTACCTTGATCCTAAAACCACATAAACACCCCACCAAAAAGAATTATAGACTAATATCCCTATGAACAGGGATGCAAAAATTCTCAGAGATACTAGCCAGTAGGATCCAATAGTACCTGAAAAGGCCTACCCACCACGACCAAATGAGATTTATTCCTGGGCTGTAAGTGTGACTCAACATCTGCAAATCAATCAATTTTCATAATACCACATTAATAAAAGACAAGAACCACATGATGCTCTTAACAGATGCAGAAAAAGCATTTGACAAAGTACAGCATCCTTTCTTGATAAAGACTCTGCCATGTAAGGACAGAGGGGACATACCTCAATACCATAAAAGCCATCTATAAAAATCCCACAGCAAATATCATTCTCAATGGGGTAAAACTGAGAGCTTTTCCCTTAAGGTCAGACAGAGCAGGGATGTCCACTATCACCAGTGCTACTCAACATAGTACTAGAAGCCCTAGCCTCAGCAGGCAGACAACAAAAAGAAACAAAGGGCATCTGAATAGGCAAAAAAGTCAAACTCTCACTCTTTGCAGATGATGTAATACTCCATGTGTAAAACCCAAAACCTTGCTAGAACTCATACAAGACTTCAGTGACGTGTCAGGATATAAAATCAATGCAAAGAAATCAGTTACACTTCTATACACCAACAATAAGACAGAAGCATTTCTATACACTAACAATAAGACAGAGAAATTAAGTAGTTTAAGCAATTTACAATTGCTCCCCAAACCATAAGATACCTAGGAATAAATCTAACCAAAGAGGCAAAGATTCTGTACTCAGAAAACTATAGAATACTCATGAAAGAAATTAAGGAAGACACAAAAAAATGGGGAAAAGTTTCATGCTCATGGATTGGAAGAACAAACACTGTGAAAATGTCTATGCTACCTAGACCAATCTACACATTTAATACAATCCCTATCAAAATACCATCAACTTTTTTCAAAGAAATGGAACAAATCATCCTAAAATTTGTATGGAACCAGAAAAGACCCTGAATAGCCAGAGGAATGTTGGAAAAGAAAACCAAAGCAGATGACATCACAATTCTGGACTTCAAGTTGTATTACAATGCTATGATCATTACAACAGTATGGTACTAGCACAAAAACAGACACATAGCTCAATAGAACAGAATAGAGAGCCCAGAAATGGACCCTCAACTCTGGCCAACTAATCTTTGACAAATCAGGAAAGAACGTCCAATGGGAAAAAGACAGTCTCTTCAACAAATGGTGTTGGGAAAATTGGACAGCCACATACAGAAGAATGAAATTTCCTTATACCACACATGAAATTAGACTCAAAATGGATGGAAAACCTCAATGTGAGACAGGAATCCATCAAAATTCTTGAGGAGAACACAGGCAGCAACCTCTTCGACCTCAGCCACAGCAACTTCTTCCTAGGAACATCGCCAAAGGCAAGGGAAGCAAGGACAAAAATGAACTATCGGGACTTCATCAAGATCCTTTTGCACAGCAAAAGAAACAGTCAAAAAAGCCAAAAGACAACTAACAGAATGGGAGAAGATATTTGCAAATGACATATCAGATAAAGTACGAGTATCCAGAATGTATAAAGAACTTTTAATACTCAACACCTAAAGTAATCCAGTCAAGAAATGGACAGAAGACAGAAACAGACATTTCTGCAAAGAAGACATCCAAATGGCCAATAGACACATGATAAAGTGCTCCACATCACTCGGCATCAAGGAAATACATATCAAAACCACAGTGAGATACAACCTCACACCAGTCAGAATGGCTAAAATTAACCAGTCAGGAAACAACAAATGTTGGCGAGGATGCAGAGAAAGGGGAACCCTCCCACAGTGTTGGTGGGAATGCAAGCTGTTGCAGCCACTCTGGAAAACAGTATGGAGTTTCCTCAAAAAGTTGAAAATAGAGCTACCCTACAACCCAGGATTTGCTCTATTGGGTATTTACCCTGAAGATACAAATGTAGGGATTTAAAGGGGCATGTGCACCTGAATGTTTATAGCAGCAATGTCCACAATAGCTAAACCATGGAAAGAGCCTAGTGTCCAACATATGAATGGATAAAGAAAGATGAAACCAGAGAGGAGACAAACCATAAGAGACTCTTAATCTCAGGAATCAAACTGAGGGTTACTGGAGTGAAGGGGTGGTGGGAAGGATGGAGTGGCTGGGTGATAGACATTCGGGAGGGTATTGCTAAGGTGAGCGCTGTGAATTGTGTAAGACTGATGAATCACAGACCTGCATCCCTGAAGCAAATAATACATTATATGTAATAAATAAATAAATAATAAAATAAAATAAAATAGGATTGCCTTAAAATAATTCTATTTGATGTTGGATATTCAATGAGTCAGGGGCCTGTTTCATCTCTAGGGTAACTCGGGCCATCGAGTCTGGAGAGCTATTCACTGACATTCCCATCAGCCCCACTTCTACCTAAATTCTTTCCAGGACACCTTCAAATGTCCTGGATGCTAGCAGAAGACAGTCAGCTTTTCCAAGATTCTTTGTATGTGAATCATAGATACACAAAATATAAATACGTTCACAATGAGTTTTTAAAAGAGCTACTCTAAAAAAATCAAAATTACTTATGCAGATAAAATTATAATATAAAATAAAACAAAAGCACTTTCATTGAAACTACTTGATACTTTAAAGATACTTTAAAGAAAACTTGGGTTTCTTCTTTTGTTTTTGTCTTTTTCTGTGAATATCTGCCCTCTAGTTCTGCAATCAGTGTCTAGTCACTAAGATAAATAAAAAGTGGAAGAGAGAATTGACAATGTGCTAGGAGTCCTGTGTGAAATACACGCCCATTTGAAGAAGTCCAACCAGTTATAGCTTTGCTTAGAATTTTTCATCCTGATTATTCATCCTCTTAAGAGAGGAGTGGTAGAAATAATTGAAGGTATTTCTATCTAGTAGTGAGAGTTCAAGATAATTTTTACTCACTTCTGAGAACAAGGAATATATAAACCTTGTAAGATTAAAAGGGTGAATATTCATTTCTTCACTCAATCCCATCAGTCAAAGTTGGTTTTGAAGTTTGTCTTCATTCAATTGTCTGGAATCCTGCTGTGGGAACTCAGACTCCGGCCTTGGCCTCCTCCAGCTTTGGAAGGGTGTTTTTCTCCTTATGTCAGCCAGATAAAGACTTCAATTTTCTGCCTCCACTTTCCAGTAGAAAGCTGGTCCTCTCTCATTAAGACAGCAGCCTGCAGTCTGCTTTATGAAGGCTCTGAACGAATCTTGACTGCAGAGTGTACGGCATAGCTATTACACAGATTTAGCAGATTTCAGTGTGCCAGATCAAAGGGCAGAAGAGGCTGGTTCCTCCGCTCAGTTTGTTAACGTGATTTGGACTCCGAAAGCTAGAGAGGGAAGTAGCATTTTGTGAAATGATCATAAGTAATATAAATAATAACAAAAATAACTTTTGGAAACCAACAAACCACGTTAACCTCAGGATTATTATTGTGCAAAACAGAAACATCAGAAATGAGATTACTGTAAAGTACTTTAGTGTTCTTTGTTAAATGAGGTTACTAAGTAAAAAAAAAAAAAAATCATTGATTTTTTTTTTTTTGGCTACTACTTCTATATTGCTGAGTAAATTACATGGTAGGGCTCTGGAAGGCTGTGTCTTTTTACTCATTATTCAGGTGAACTATAGTGATGTTGTGTGAGGAAAAAAAAAACAGATAGTTAAGAAGGAGGTTTTTCTTCACAGGGCTCTGTATAAAGTAGTGTAATCAGAGTGATGCTGCAGAGAGCACACTCTGGGAACTCCTGCAAGGTCTCACATAGGGTTCAAGAATGGTGCCTTTTGGACAAGAAAAAGTGAAAGTCACCATTCAGGGCAAGAATTCATCAAGCCATGACAACATGTGTTCAAAGAAAGCTGGTTATTTTGTTCACACACTATGCCAAGATAAGAGCATCTTAAGTCACTCAGTGAATAACCAATGAGTAGTAAGATCAGATGAAGTACTTTGCCATTGGCTGAGTTCCATTTTTCTCCTGCTGCTAATTATCCTTTAGGTTTCAACTAAATATCCTTTCTTCAGTGAGTTCCTTTCTGATGCCTGATAATCTTTCCCCAAATTCTTTCTCTTATAAAACATATTTATTTTTCATTATATACTAAATACTGGATTTAATTACCTACTGTCTCTCTCCTCTGATCATCTGCAAACTACATGAGAGCATGGGAATCAATACATATTTATTGGTTGTAAGAAATGATGAATTAATAAGTAGTGAGTAAATGCTTTACTTATGATTTGAAAAAAGTATCCACTCTCATACACTGTAGAGATTCTCCTTCCCTCAGTATTCAATGTGAGTGAACATAAGAGTGTACTGGGAATTCCCAGAAAAGTAACTCCCCCCCAAAACTGTCACATGTTTTATAATGAACACTGGACTATGCAGAAACATGACTCTAATTCCCACTCTGCCAATAATGATTACCTCCTTGAGCTTGAACAGCCTCTCTGGGTCTTTGTGATCTTATCTATGACTCTGTGGTCAATAATTTTCCCAAAAGAGGCTTAACTAAATAACTTACATCAATAACTTGTACAGTTTTCTCGTACTAACTTACTCTCCTTTCTGTGTCCCTATTACTGTGAATGGATGGGTTTCTTGTCAAGATTCAGCTATTTGTTTCCTAAAAGCTGCCTGTATATTTAATTCTTTTAATTTGAATTATATCTCCTGCACAATATTACTTTATGATTCAGAGAAACTGTACACAATTATATTGATCTTTAATTGGCAGGAATTGCTGATGCTCAAGTTTTAGATTTTAGGGGCCAATATCCCCTGACATTGCATGTCAAGCAATTCATAATCAACTACAGATTAAAAAGGAAAGAAATAAGAAATAAAAAGAAAAGAGAAGCTTAAGAGAAGTTGCATTTAAAGGAATCCTGCATTGAGATGTGAAATTTTTACAGTGTAAATTTTGTAATAGGCATAATGCTTAATCACTGTTTTGAAAGCTTTGGGCTTTTTAGAATTTTAGAAAACCTATCCCACATATAGTATTTATTATATATTATCTCTATTACCTACATATTATACTCCATGGATATATGTTTTTCTTCTTGTGCTTGCTTTCTCATTTGATTGCAAATTCTGTACCTCCTATAAATACTAAGAGCATGTTAAGTAATCAATAATTAACAATAATTTTATAGATATTTATGAAATTATGGTTTAAAAGTTTTCAGTTAATGCTATTTTCTATACATAGCCAATACACTCTAAAATTCATTGGTTTGAAGAGGATAACACATGGTTACCCAAAATTTTCTGGTTTTTCCATGTCTCTTTTTTTCTTATATTCCTGTTTTTATTGCTCACTTATTTTATTTTAACATTAAAGAAAATTCCATGTAACTGAAAAATCCTCTGATATTCAAAAAATAATTCTTACAGTTACTTTAAAATTTAATTAGTTTGGGTAGCATCCATAAAATAATGGAATAAAAGCCTCTGAAAATTATGTTTTCCATGAAAGCAATTAGAAAGCTGCTAAAAATGATCAGAATCAACTTTTTCAGAACTCTAGAAATTAAGCAAATGCTTCCAGCAATCTGGGGAGAAATTATTCAAGAAAGTGGATGAATCTGGGTAAGAATGTGAATTTTGTGGCATTTAAATTTACCCAATTCAAATCCTTCTTTCTCCACATCCACAGTAATCTTGAAGACCAATAGTCATAACACAATGAAAATGGCAGTAATCAGAGAACACAACACAAGATTTAAAACTTTTCAAATCCTCATTCTCCCCCAAATGGTCAATGGTCATATTTTGACCTGTCTGATGGTTCCCTAGAGAATTCTACTTGCAAGGTTATCTTTAATCTAACTCAGAATTTGCCCAGTGTAGCCTTTTTCCCTGGAAACATTTGTTGGGGGACAGGAGGGTGGAGCATGGAGCAAGAGGAAATTGTTAAATGAATCAATGCTGCAGGAATGACAAATGAGGCAGACAACAGACTAATCACAAAGCTTAAAAAGAAAACAGACAGGATGTCCATAGTGGCTTTGAAGAACTCTGACATATTCCTAGGAATCTAAAAGGCCATTCACATGTATAGGACTGTGCACATACTCAGGACTGTGAATATGGAAGTAAAGGCTAAGGCAGAGAGGTCAATTGTCTGGCTGAGTACTGAAGCTGTGTCTCAAAAAACACACAAAGGTACTGAGAAAAGTCTATGAGACTGGGTGGTCTTGGCAGCTAAAAGAAATCTCTGCCCAGTCATTTACCAAATGTTAGATTATTAAGAGACTTCAGTCAATGATAGCATATGACCGGTGATCCCACTTCTGGGTATATATCCAAAGGAAACTAAAGCGGTATATCTAAAAGATATCTGCATTCCCATTTTTATCACAGCATTACTCCCACAATAGCTAAGATATGCAAACAATCTAGCAGACACATGAAAAAATGTTCATCATCATGACTAATGATGAACAATGATTGATGAATAATGATTTGATTTTGATTCATCTCAAAACCATATTGAGATACCACCTTACACCAGTTAGAGTGGTCAAAATTAACAAGACAGTAAACAACATGTGTTGGAGTGGATGTGGAGGAGGGGGAACCCTCTTACACTGTTGGTGGGAATGCAAGTTGGTGCAGCCTCTTTGGAGAACAGTCTGGAGAATCCTTAAGAAATTAAAAATAGAGTTTCCCTATGACCCTGCAGTTGCACTACTGGGTATTTACCCCGAATATACTGATATAGTGAAAAGAAAGGCCATCTGTACCCCAATGTTCACAGCAGCAATGGCCACAGTCACCAAACTGTGGAAAGAGCCAAGATGCCCTTCACCAGACGAATGGATAAAGAAGATATGGTCCCTATATACAATGGAGTATTATGCCTCCATTAAAAAGGATGAATACCCAACTTCTGTAGCAACATGGATGGGACTGGAGGAGATTATACTGTGTGAAATAAGTCAAGCAGAGACAGTCAAGTCTCATACGGTTTCACTGACTTATGGAGCACAAGGAAGAACATGGAGGACATTGGGAGATGGAGCGGAGAAGTGAGTTGGGGGAAATTGGAGGGGAAGACAAACCATGAGAGACTGTGGACTCTGAGAAACAAACTGAGGGTTTTGGAAGGAAGGGTGTGGGGAGTTGGGTGAGCCTGGTGGTGGGTATTATGGAAGGCACGTATTGCATAGAACACTGGGTGTGGTGCATTAAATAATGAATGCTGGGCCACTGAAAAGAAATAAAATAAAATGGAAAAAAAAAAGAAAACAATCTAAATGTCATCAACAGATGAGTAAATTAAAAAAATGTGATACTTGTACACAATGAAATATTATTCAGCCATGAATAAGAAGAAAATCTTGTCATTTGTGACTACATGGATGGATTTTGAGGGTATTATGCTAAATGAAGTAAGTTAGGTAAAGACAAACACTATATGATATCACATACATGTGGAATCAGAAGAACCTGAACTCATAGAAATACTAGAATGGTCATCACCAGGAGCTAGGGGATTGGAGAATTGAGGAAGTGTTTATTAAAAGGTACAAACTTCCAGCTGTAAGATGGATAACCCCTGGGGATCCAATGCACAACATTGTGATTATAGTTAACGGCACTATATTGTACTATATACTATATAGTATATATATTTGAAAATTGCTAAAAAAGTTCTTAAATATTCTCACCACAAGAAAGAGGTAATTATGTCATGTAATGAAAGTGTTAGCTAATACTAAGGTGGTAATCATATCGCAATATATAAGTACAGTCGACCTTTGAACAACATAAAGTTTAAGGACACTAATCCCCTGCACAGTTGTAAATCCTTGTATAAGTTTTGACTCCCAAAAAACTTGACTACTAATGGTAGGCACAAAATTAGGCATGGGTGACAGGAGGATGGACTTTAGATGTGTTGAGGGAGAGCCCCAAGTCAAGACCACCCAGGAACCACCCCATTCCACCCATCTAACAGTCAGTTTGTGGTTACAACATCCCTGCAGAACAAGTCTAGGTTTTGTGCTTGTTGCACTTGTACAGAAAGCAGGCACTTGTCAACTGTACTTATATATTGCAATATGATTACCACCTTAGTATTAGCTAACACCTTTATCTGACCTATGTCTCTATAATAGAAATAATGTGATTTCCTACCCCTTGCAGGTATTTTATTTTAGTTTAGTTTAGTTATGTTATCTTATCTTTTATCTCAAATTTTTAAAAGATTTATTCATTTGAGAGAGGGGGAGTATGTGTGAGTGTGAGGAAGGGCAGAGGGAGAGATTCCTCGCTGAGCACAGAGCCTGACATGACTTGATCCAACAACCCGTAAGATCATGACCTGAGCCAAAACCAAAAGTCAGATGCTCACTGACTGAGCCACCCAGGTGCCTGCCCTCACCCATGCAGATATTTTAAATATATCTTGGGAAAGGACATGCGTGGTTGGCTAAATATTATATAATCTAGAAGGTCACTAAAATGTTGTGACTGTAGGTTCCACCCCCCACTCCCCGCAAAAAATTGATATAAGCCCACACCTGGAGTTTCCTGGGCCTTTATCTATCTTTACTGGCCTGCTCCTCCTTTGGAGTGTACTTTAATAAAACTTGACTCCGCTTCACTTTCATTTCAATGTAAATATATCTTTTGTAATATATCTTGTAAATATATCTTTTTAAGATTTCATGTATTCATTTGAGAGAGAATGACAAGAGAGAGGACAAGCATGGAGAGAGGTAGAGGCAGAGGGAGAAGTAGACTCCCACTAGGCAGGGAGCCTGACACCAGGACTTGATTTCAGGACCTGGAATCATGACCAGAACCAAGGGCAGATGCTTAACTATCTGAGCTACCCAGGTGCCCCTGTTCTGTAATTTTTTTACTCTGGCATAAAAAAAGAACCAAGACTTCATTCCTTTTCCATCTCACTCTAGGTAACACTGATAGCCTACTGCTGACTGGAATCTTTACCAGTAACATTGTCAACACATATTTTGTAGGTTATATGTATTGTATATGCTATTTTATAATAAACTAGAAAAAATAAATGTTATAAAGAAAATCATAAGAAAGAAAAAATACAGTACTGTACTATACTGAAAAAAATCCACTTAAGACTGGATCCCTGCCGACCAAACCTGTGTTGTTCAAGGGTCAGCTATGTGTCAGTCAATACACTGTTCACAAACTTCTACAATGCTATATGTCAATTTTATCTCAATTTAAAAATTATGCTAAATGAAAGAAACCAAACACAAAAGGCCATATATTGTGTGGTTCCACTTGTATGAAATCTCCACAGGAATCAAATTTATAGACAAAAAGGAGATTAGTGGTTAACAGGGGCTGGAAGAAGATAAGAATTGGTGTGACTGGTAATTGAAGTGATGACATGTTTTGGAATTAGATACTGGTGATGGCTACACAACCCCGTAGATATATTAAAAACTACTGAATTGTACCTATGAAAGGTGAACTTCAGGTACTGGAATCATATCAGAATTTTAAAAAGGAAAATATCAAAATACAAATGCTGAAGGGGAAAATCCTTAAAATATATATTATATAAATACTCAAAATGATTAAATAATACTCTAGGATAAAAAAGAAATGTGCTTAAAATCAATAGAATATAAAAATCATTGTATAAAAAGGAGTATAAAATTTAAAGAGAAAGTAAAAAAATAAACACAACTGTTAATAAACATATGAAAAATTATCAAACTCATTAGTGATTCAAAAATATAAATGTGAAGATAATAAAGTATTCTGGTGATATATGTATCAAAAATTCTTTAAAAGTGCCAATTTTGTGTTGACAAACCGTGAAGCAGAACTTCTGAGGTTCCTAATGGAACTTTATTGATTATAATTGGGCAATCCCTATCAAAATTTTTTATTGAGATAAAATTTACATAGAACGTAAAATGAAAAAATTAGCATGTATTAATTTTTAAAAAGCATACAACACAATGATTCAATGTTTGTGTATATTACAAAATAATCACCACAATAAATCTAGTTAGCATCTTTCACTATACATATAATTTTTCTCATGATGAGGACGTTTAAGATCTCTCTTAGCAATTTTTGAATATGCAATACAATATTATTAACTATAGTCACCATGCTGTACATTACATCTCCAGGACTTACTTATTTTATAACTGGAAGTTTGTATTTTGGGGCCCCCTTTACTCACTCCCAATGCCCCACCTCTGGCAACTGCCTATCTATTCTTTATATCTATGGGCTCAGGGTTTTGTTTTTGATTTTTCAAATTCCACCTGTAAGTCAGATCACACAGTATTTATCTTTCTGTCTCTGACCTATTTCACTTAACATAGTGCTCTTAGGGTACATCCATGTCTATGCAATGACAAGATTTCATTCTTTTTCTATATTCCATATACATACATATTTCATTTACACACATATAGACCATAATTTCTTTATCCATTTCTTCATTGGTGAACACTCATGTTGCTTCCATGTCTTGGCTATTATAAACAATGCTGCAGTGAACATGAGGATGCATACATCTTTCAAGTTAGAGTTTTCATTTCCTTCATATATATAGCCAGAAGTGGGATTGCTGGATTATGTGGTAGTTTTGTTTTTAATTTTTTGAGGAAATTCCACAGTTTTCCATTATGGCTGCACCAATTTATCTCTTATGTTTTTGATAATAGCTATCTGACAGGTATCAGGAGATTTCTCTGCATGTTTTTAATTTGTATTTCCCTGAGGATGTGTGATGTTGAGCACCTTTCCATCTGTATATCCTTCAGAAAAAAAAGTCTATCAAGTTTAAAAATAATGATCAGGTCCAATAGTTCCCTTTCTAGAAATTAACTGAAGAAATAATTAGCTGTGTTCACCTTCATAACAGAAGAATATGTATCCCAGTATTAGTTGACAGCCTCATATTGGAAATGATGTAAATTTCCAAGTATAGAAAATACTAAATTATGATACATGTGTACAATGGCTCATTTTAAATAATGTATGTGAGGAATACTTACTGGCATGGGAAAGTGCTCAAAATATATTATTCAATTATAAAGTAGAATACAGGGGACTTGGGTGGCTCAGTTGGTTGAGTGTCTGCCTTCCACTCAGGTCATGATCCTAGAGAACATGGGATGGAGCCCCACATCTGGCTCCCTGCTCAGCAGAAAGTCTGCTTCTCCTTCTGCTCTTCAGCCCACTTTCATGTTCTCTCAATCTCTCTCTCTCTCTCAAATAAAATCTTTAAAAATTATTTAGTTAATTAAAAAATAAAAAATAGGACACAAAGAATAAACTCAATGTGAAGGGTATACAGATGCTTTAAAAATGACTGGAAGAAAATAGATGTTCATGATAGTTAACTATAAGGTGGGATTATGGGTCACATTTTCCTATACAATTCTACAGATGTCCTTCAACACAGACATACGAATTTATTCAGAAATCTGCTACTAAAATACCAAAATTACTTTTCTTCCTATGCTGAATGCCAGTAAATTCTCGAGTAGCCCCTACATACTGTGAAAGCTTTCTCTGAACTAGAGAAAGCTTTCTCCTAAACAACAATTGGATGAGTTTTGGTCCATCTCTTAGACTTTTTCTTTTATTGACCAAGCTGTCCTCTAAGGTAGCCTTATTCAGGTTTGTTTTAGGCATATCTAAGGCTGGCATATGTGCTACACATACGATAGGCTTCAGCCTAACTCACCTTATATCACTAGCACCTCCCATTCTTATGCTACGGTCCTGCTGCATGAGGTACTCGTTAGAAGTTAGAACTGCGATAGGTTTTCTTGAATCTCTTACCCTTGAAGAAGAAATGAAGAAGTTGTTTGAAAGAGTTATTTTACTATAATCATTGGCTTTTCTGCCCATATGTTCACATGTTATATTCCCACATTTTAAAAATGTATGGATGCAAATAATTAAGTATTTCAATGGATTGAATCAAACTATATATGAGTTCTAGGGCAGAGAGGAAGGCTTATGCTAACATCAACTGTAATGCTTAGAAGTTTTAAGGAGGTTGCCTTTCATAATGTTGCAATGAACTATGAAGTGGCAATTAAATGGAATAAATTGAACTCATATTCCTAATCTAATATTGGGTACATTATTTTCTTGCTGGTATGAAAAGCCTTTCCTGCTGTGGTTATTGTTTGCTTTTCTCAAGTCAGTAAATATCAGTGATCTTCCACACAATGCCTCAGGGCTTTGTTTTTCCCTTGAGTGGGTGTCAGCCTTCAGTTTTAGTATATACCTGCATGGTTGTTTAAAAAACAAATTTGAGTGATAATCCTATAAATTAAAAGAGGCAGATAATACAGCAAACCTGCCTTACTTGCTAAATTCATCATCTATATAAATTCTACTATTTTCTAGTAAAAGGGAGTAGAGAGTTCTGTATAATTTGGCTACTGCCTCCTCTCAAGCCTTCCTCCCCACATCTCAATTCCCTAATGTCCTCCATTAGCCTTTGGAAGTTGTTACAGGAGCCCCCGCTCCAGAAGCTCATCCTGATTTCAACCATGTACTGGATTGAGTCCCTCTGTCACATTTCCAATCACTTGGTACCATGGGTCGATCAGGTTTTATGGGGCCTGAAGTTTATGAATCATGGGGGACTTATTTTAAAAGAATAATTGAATTAATACAAAATAGGGTACAAGAACAAATACTTATTTAGAATGAGAAAATAAACCTCATGTATCACAAACATAACCAAATAGAGAAAAAGAGCATAACAATTTCACAAATTAACTGCCTGATACTCCACCAAAATACTTTAGCTTACATTTTTTTTTTTTTACTGCAGTCTCTTTACTTGCCTTTTTAATACATAGAATGATTATCATAATGTTCTCTAAGGAAAAAAAAAAAGATAATGCAATCCTTCCACTAGGTTTTTTGATCCACTAGTTTTTTTTTTATCAAAAACTGGCTTTTATGTTGGTAGCTGGGATGCATAAAATATGAAACTTCCCTTAGGTTAATGCGTAAAACAGGAAACTTCACGAGCAGTGACTGTATTGCTATTGATTTATACTCTCAAGCACAAATATTCTGATTAATTTGATTACATATAATTCAGAAAAGAAAAAAATGAATGTATTTTTGGATCATTTGTTTTCTAATTGTAATTTTGCAATCTGATTATGGGAAGAATTTTCCAGAGAATAGCTACTGGCTTCTTAAATTTCAAACTTTTAGTGTTGGATACTGTAAGACACCTTCTTACTTATCTGTAGCCTTAACCTCCTTTCTAACACTCAATGTGTCATTTATTAGACAGTAGGAATATTCCTGGAATATTCTGTCCTGTATTAGTTTCCAATGGCTGCTATAACAAATGATCACAAATGATCGGTTGCTTAAAACATAAACATTCTTACATTTCTGGAGGTAAGAAAATTGAAATCAGTATTAATGAACCCAAATCAAGGTGTCAGCAGGGTCGCACTCCCTCTAGGAGAGAATCCGTGCCTTGCCTTGCATTCCATCTTTGCATCTCCTGGTGCGTGGACTCTCCCTTCATTTTCAAGTCCAGTAGTGTAGTATTTTGTTTAGAGGTCAACATTGCCATCTTCTTCCTTCTCAGATCTCCTTGGGATTGCATTTAGGGCCCCCCTAGATAATCCAGATTAATCTCCCCATCTCCCCATCTCAAGATTCTTATTTACTCTGTTTTGCTATGTCAGGTCACATTCACAGGTACCAGGAATTAGGATCTGATTATTCATCCTTTCACACACTCCCTCCTTTAAAATCTCATAAATGACTTTACGTAGAAATAACTACAAATTACATAAATAGATTTCACTAAATCCAAGCTAACATAGTCCCACCCTAAACTTTTCTTTGCTGGACCCCCAAAATGCCTGCAATTATTTCAACATTAGCTGGCAAAGGGGGAAATGTGACAAAAGTCAGAAGATAAGAGACAGCTCTCTTCATCAATTGGAATTAATATATCTAATTTTTGCAAGTTGAACAACAAAAACAAAGCAATCACATAAACATCTTACTAGAACCCTTCCAACACTTTGTAAATCTCAATTTTTTAAATCATTTTCAAGATGAAATGCACCTCTGTTTGATCTATACCTCTACCTCAATCATTACATTTAATGCTTTATGTTATAATTGTCTCATTTTTGGTCTATCTCCACCAAAAACTCTAAGTTCCTACAGATTGGGACATCATTCATGAACACCTGGTACATACTAAAAAACAGTAAAACAAAACAAAACAAACAAACCAAACAAACAAACAAAAAAACACTTAGTAAGCAAGTAAACCAAATTAGTGGAGACGGCAGCATTTTGGATTTGAACCTGAATGGGAAACTCAGATCTACTATAGGACTTTGAAAAAGTTACTTCCACTTCCAAGCTTCATTTTTCAACTGATAAAAACACCTGCTAGATACGATTGCTACAGGATTAAAATGAGATCATACCAAAAAGAAAGTTTCTTACACACACACACACACACACACACACACACGTACTCACATCAAGTACCACAGTTCTGTGGAGGTATTTCTTTTTAGGAGATGATTTGAATTGTCTCAAATATACAGGAGTTTGGAGCATCAAAGAACTTTTGAAATATCTTAAGTCTCAGTTTACTTTGCTTATAAAATGGGAATGATAGTTCATACCTGCCTAAACATTTTCTGTGAAGATAAATTTGTAAAATCTCATAAAACTCTTAGGAGAGTATTTAGCACACATTTGATATACACACAAACCTGGTATGTGTTGTATACAAATACAGCTGTATTTGTATACAACTAGTTGTATGGTAAAGTGAAGATTAGAATTAGGGTGTTCTGGTCCAGAGTTCCATGCTGCCTGTACAGCCATGTTAGGTTGTACGCATAAAAAGGAGCTATTCAGGGTAAGTGAAGAGAGAATATTCTCCCTGCTTTTACATGAAAGATCAGTAAAAGCCAGGGAATATTAATATCAGTTGAAAATAACATGGAGGTGGAAGGATCTCACATGGAAACAGAAGTATGATGTGGTTATTGTCTACCTCCAATGTCACCTTCTTGGAGATACCTGTGCTGCCTGACCTCCTCCTTACCCCTCAATTCCCAGGTCTCACCCACACAGGAGTCTTCTTACTGTGGTCTCTATTTTCACTTAGCATTTATCACTTTCTTACATGCTAGATACTTTAAAAAATTTTTTTTAAATAAAAATGGTATTTATTCAGCTTTTTGGAAATATAAATAACACAATAGATGACAAAGAGCAAAATGAAACAAAACAAACCCCTGACATGTTTTATGGTTGATCATTTCCAGGCACAACAGTGTTTATTAATGAATATTATAAAATAAATTTGATTTTAATCTGCTTTCCTCCCAGCTTTACCTACATGGGTGCTTTTGGAAGCTTGCGTTTCTAAGTAAATTCCACAGCTATATACCAGCTATACCAACGTGACTGAATGAGGTTATGGTCCCACTCCCATAGGGAAATAAATGCCTATCATTGGGAATACTGAACCTCTAGACCTCCAGGAACTTAAAAAATAGGTGTTTTTGTTAGGATCCTTCTAACACGGGAAAATACAGCCATTATCTATTAAAACACAATCCGATATGGGTACAGGTTTTCCAAGTTCTCCGCAGGACCACCAAGTGGGCCACCGAGCTTTTCTGGCAGCCTCGCCATCAGCCTGCAGCCTCTCAAGATGCACCAAAACTGGGAGTCACAAACCAAAGATAAGGCATTTCTGACCTTTCCTCCTAGAAGCTAGAGAGTTCTCTGAGTAGGGAGGTTGTTGAGGTTTTGCATCAAGCCGCCTTCACACTCAGTAGCGGGGAAGGGCTACTAAGTCTACCCAGTGCACACCTGTGTTGAGTGTATGGAGTGTGCTTACCCATCACACACAAGGCAGTTGAGAGTAAATGAACAAGTCACTTTGGATCAGGCCCCTTCAAAACAGAGGCAAATTTAGTGAATCAAGGCCACTGCCTGTGGTAATAACCCCAGTTCACCTTAGTCCTTTCCTGAAGAACCATATTAATCTCCTGATTCAAGAGGCATCTCTGGGCAGGACAGAGCATGCAAGGAGAACGTGACTTCTGGGTAGGGCAATGCCACACGGACTTTAGAGGTTGTGGTTTAGTCAACAGCACAAGAAGATGGTGGCATCACTAGTTTTTAGAGCTGGAAAGAGCCATGGCTAGACCATACTCCTGGAGCATCTTTACTAATGGAGCTTAACGGCTGTTTCCCAGATGTTGTTGTTGGGCAATAGGGGAAGGACCCATCCTTGGGGAGTGAAGTTGCTTTTGGATGATCAGATGGCAACCAACCATGCCTTATCTGGATCAGGGTTGGCAGGGGTGCTGGGTTTGGAGGTAATACTGGCAGAAGGGCAGTAAAAGGTGAGCGAGTGTGAACTCATCTGGATCCCCAAAACACTTGTACTCCATTTCACGCTTCTGAAGTAAAATCTTTTCGTTTTCTTTCCTGTTTCTTTTCTAATTCTCTTTTCCTCTTTTCCTCTTGTTCTCCTTCCAGCATGACTCTGAAGACTCTCTCTTCAGCTTCATACAATTCAGAGTGTTTTTTAATTTGTTTTCTTAGTCACTGAAAATGATGCCCGAAAGTCTCAACTGCTGAGGTCGGAGGACAGACGCCCTTCCTCGCTGCTGCCTCTTCCCAAGTTTCCTCAATTTCTGAGTTATCTCAATTTCTCCAAGGCCCGAAGAATGTCCACCATTCTGCTTGCTTTTTCCTCACAAGCAGACACCATCTACTTGCTTTTTCCTCACTTCAGATAAGACACCATCAGCCGCAGCTCTAAGTTCCTGCTCCCACTTCTTCTCCTCCATCTCCTGCATGCGCTTGACCCTTCAAAGGTCAATCTCCAGTGGGCACTCTGCTGCTCAGGTGGCGGCCTTAGCCTCCCACTCTGCTTCGCAATCCTGGGCCTTCTCGTGAAGCCCCAAACTGCGACAACAGACTCTCTCCAACCTCCGCCACGCTTCACGCACATAGGCGGCCTAGGCCAGCAGCTATAGTCTCTCGGGGAGTTGGGAGCAAAGCAGAATGGCCTGGGCATGAAGAAGCACCCAGGTGCAGCCTGGGGCCTCAGCCTCGCACAGGGCCTGGTCCAGGTTGTGCAGCCAGTGCACCAGATGCAGAGCCGTGCGCAACCACGCACACACTTCGCCCAGGTTGAGCCAAGTGGTTGCGCATTGAGGCACCAGCGGCCATTCCCCCAGAGTGTTCCGAACTGCCAGGGATTCTGAACACCACCACCTCTCTCCACTGAGGGTGGCACAGGGATTGCAGGGCAACTTCATGATCACTTCCGTCCGCAGGGGCACCTCAGGCCAGTGCGGGCTCCAGGATTTTTTAAAATTTTATTTTTTCTAAGATTCATTGTTTATGCACCACACCAGTGCTCCATGAAATACATGCCTTCCTTAATACCCACCACCAGGCTCACCCAACTCCACATGCCCCTCCCCTCCAAAACCCTCAGTTTGTTTCTCAGAGTCCACAGTCTCTCTTGGTTCATCTCCCCCTCCAGTTTCCCCCAATTCACTTCTACTCTCCTTCACCCAATGTCCTCTGTGTTATTCTTTATGCTCCAGAAGTAAGTGAAACCATATGATAATTTACTTTTTCTGCTTTACTTATTTAACTCAGCAAACCTCCTCCAGTCCCGTCCATGTTGATACAAAAGTTGGGTATTCATCCTTTCTAATGGAAGCATAATACTCCATTGTATATATATGGACTGTATCTTCTTTATCCATTTGTCTGGTGAAGAGCATCTTGGCTCTTACCACAGTTTGGTGACTGTAGTCATTGCTGCTATGAACATTGGGGTACAGATGGCCCTTCTTTTCATGACATCTATATCTTTGGGGTAAATACCTAGGAGTGCAACTGCAGGGTCATAGGGAATCTCTATTTTTAATTTCTTAAGGAATCTCCACACTGATTTCCAAAGCGGCTGCACCAACCTGCATTTCCAACAACAATGTAAGAGGGTTCCCCTTTCTCCACATCCTAACACTTGTTTGAATTTTGGCTATTCTAACTGGTGTAAGGTGGTATCTCAATGTGGTTTTGATTTGAATCTCCCTATGACTAATGATGATGAACATTTTTTCAAGTGTCTGTTAGCCATTTGTATGTCTTCTTTGGAGAAGTGTCTGTTCATGTTTTCTGCCCATTTTTAGACATGATTATCTGTTTTGTGTGTGTTGATTTTGAGGAGTTCCTTATCAACCTTGGATATCAGACCTTTGTCTGTAGTGTCATTTGTGAATATCTTCTCCCATTCCATGGGTTGCCTCTTTATTTTGTTGACTGTTTCATTTGCTGTACAGAAGCTTTTGATCCTGATGAAGTCCCAAAGTTTATTTTCACTTTTGTTTCCTTTGCCTTTGGAGACATGTCTTGAAAGAAGTTACTGCCTATGTTCTTCTCTAGGATTTTGATTGATTCCTGTTTCACGTTGAGGTCTTTTATCCACTTCAAGTTTATCTTTGTATATAGTTTAAAGAATGGTCAAGTTTCATTCTTCTGTACATAGCTGTCCAATTTTCCCAGCACCATTTATTGAAGAGACTGTCTTTTTTCCACTGTATATTTTTCCCTGCTTTGTCAAAGATAAGTTGACCAAAGAGTTGACCATATCTGGGCTCTCTACTCTGTTCCACTGGTCTGTGTGTCTGTTTTTGTGCCAGTACCATCTGTCTTGGTGATCACAGCTTTGTAATAAAGCTTGAAATTAGGCAACATGATGTCCCTAATTTTGTTTTTCTTTTTCAACATTTCCTTAGCAATTTGGGTCTCTTCTGGTTCCATCCAAATTTTTGGATTGTTTGTTCCAGCTCTTTGAGAAATTCTGGTGAAATTTTGTTCATGCCCTAGAGGCAGAAAGAACACCCACAAAGATCAATGAAATGAGAAAGTCTTCAAGGCACTTAATTATGAAACTCATGAATCATAATTTTAGACAAGAGCTTCTGAAGGCAGCTAGGAGGAAGAGATTCCTTAGGTACAGAGAAACGTCCATCAGAATAATGTCAGACCTGTCCACAGAAACCTGGCAAGCCAGAAAAGCCTGGCAAGACATATTCAGGGCACTAAATGAAAAGAACATGCAGCCAAGAATATTTTATCCGACAAGGCTGACATTCAAAATGGATGGAGATATAAAGAGCTTCCAAGACCAGAAAGGTTTAAAAGAATATGTGACCACCAAGCCAGCAGTACAAGAAATATTAAGGGGGGGGGGGGTCTATAAAAGAAGAAAGAACCCAAAATTTACAGGGACAATCCATAGAAACAAAGACTTCATAGGCAACATGATGTCAATAAAACCTGTCTTTCACTAATCACTCTCAATGTGAACTGCCTAAATGCTTGCATAAAATGGCACAGGATTTCAGATTGGATAAAATGACCAAACCCCTCCATATGCTGTCTATAAGAGACACATTTTGAACCTAAAGATACATCCAAACTGAAAGTAAAGGGATGGAGAACAATCTTTTATACCAATGGACCTCAAATGAAGATGGAATGGTGGTTCTCATATCAGATAAATTAGATTTTAAGCCAAATACAATAGTCAGAGATACAGAAGGACACTACATCATTCTTAAAGGGTCTATCCACCAAGAAGATCTAACAATTGTAAATATTTATGCCCCCAGTATGGGAGCAGCCAACTACACAAGCCACATAACATAAGTTAATCAAGATAAAGAGTCATATTGGTAAGAATACTTTAATAGTAGGGAATCTTAACATGCCATGCTCAGTAATAGACAGATTTTCCAAGCAGAAAATCCGTAAAGAAACATGAGCTTTGAATGACTCATTGGGCCAGATGGACCTCATAGATATATACAGAACATTCCACCTTAAAACAACAGAATACTCCTTCTTCTCAAGTACACATGGAACTTTCTCCAGAATAAACCACATGTTGGTGTGGCTCAATTGATACCAAAACATAGAGATTATTTCCTGTGTATTCTCAGACCACAGTGCTTTGAAACTGGAGCTCAACCACAAGAAAAGGTTTGGAAGGAATTCAAACACTTGGAAGCTAAAGACCACTCTGCTTAAGAATGTTTGGATCAACCAGGAAATCAAAGAAGAACTTAAACAATTCATAGAAACCAATCAGAATGAAGATACATTGATCGAAAACCTATGGGATATAGCAAAGGCAGTCCTAAGGGGGAAATATATAACCATCCAAACTTCACTCAAAAGAATTGAAAAATCCCGAGGGTTGCCGGGGGGAGGGGGTTGGGGAGAAGGGGGTGGGATTATGGACATTGGGGAGGGTATGTGATTTGGTGAGTGCTGTGAAGTGTGTAAACCTGGTGATTCACAGACCTGGGGATAAAAATATATGTTTATAAAAAATATATGTTTATAAAAAATAAAAAATTAAAAAAAAAAAAAAGAATTGAAAAATCCAAAATACACCAGATCTCTTGACATCTTGAAGAACTGGAGAATCCACAACAAATTAAGCCTAACCCATACCTAAGAAGGGAAATAAAATTAAAGCAGAGGTCAGTGATATAGAAGCTAGAGATACAAAATAATACATCAACAAAACTAGAAGCTGTTTTTTTTTTTTTTTGAAGAAGAATCGGTAAGGTTAATAATCCAAAGAAAATCCAAAAGAAAAGAGAGAGGACCCAAATTAACAAAATTATGAATGAAAGGTGAGAAATCACAAACAATGCCAAGGATATAGAAACAACCATCAGAAATTATTACCAACAATTATATGCCATTAAGTTAAGCAAACTAGAAGAAATGGATGCATTCCTGGAAACTATAAACTTCCAAGACTGGATCAGGAAGAAATTGCCAACCTATATAGACCAATATCTAATAATGAAATTGAAGCAGTGCTCAAAAACCTCCCAAAAAACAAGAGCCCAGGACCTGATGGATTCCTTGGGGAATTCTACCAAACATTCAAAGAAGAGATACTTTATTTATGATGTTAATTTTCTTTATTTATCTACTAGATTCTCCCCAACGGGTATTATTTATTGTTTTTATTTAAATTTTTGTTTCATCATACATTTTCAGTTTCTATAAAAATGCCTGGCACATTGTAGATATGTGATAAATATTTGTTTAATGAATGAATAAATGTTGCTTTCTCAAAGATACGTGTTCTTTTCTGGTATGTAGCCATTTTTGGGGGGGGGAAAGTATAAGAAGTTTATAAGCTTCCAGTTATGAAAAAAAATTACACTGAGGTTTGCCTCATTTTAATAAATTGCTCAATTAATCAGTAAGCCTTGACTGAATCCACTTTGGAATAATCACTGTGTCAAGCTTTCTATACGGGGCACAGAAGAATTTATAAATAAGCTACTTATAGTCTAGAGGAGGACACAAAAGGAGCAAATTTGGGATGATTAGTGCACATTGCCAACTCTTATGTAATTGGCTCCAATAAAGTGTATTGATTGAACTCAGAGAAGAGGACAATAATTAAGGACAAGAGTAACACATTTAACAACTGGGTGTAAAACTGTCCTCTAGATAACAATATTGTCATCTATACGATTTATTTCAGTGTTGAAATGGAGACATCTCCATTACATCAACATTAATGTTCTTCTACCTGAATAATTTCATGCCTTTCTTTCTTTTTTTTAAAAGATTGTATTTATTTATTTGACACATAGAGAGAGATCACAAGTAGGTAGAGAGTCAGGCGGGGGGGGGCGGGGAAAGCAGGCTCCCTGCTGAGCAGAGAGCCCAATGTGGGACTCAATCCCAGGACCCTGAGATCATGACCTGAGCTGAAGGCAGAGGCTTTAACCCACTGAGCCACCCAGGCACCCCTCATGCCTTTCATTTCATATTCATTCCCACCCCCATTGCTGCCTTAGCTTGTAATTCTTTCTTAATAAAATATAATTGAGATATAATGTTATATGAGTTTCAGGTATATAGTATATTGACTGAATAATTCTATACATTCCTCAAGTGCTCACCATAATAAGTGTAGTTACCATACAAAGTTAATAAACAGCATTGACTCTATTGACTATGCTGTGCTTTTCATCTCTGTGAACGAGGACTTTGAACTACCTTCAGAGTAAATTGTCACCACGTTCTAACCATCCTCATTTTCACCGTCATCATCAACACCAATCTGGAAACGCTTGGTTGCAGGGATGCCACCTAGTTAACAATGCAGTGTGCTGTGTTCACAAAAAGAGTATAAAGGAATTAAAGATTGCAACATTTTTGGAGACATGGTAACAAAATAATTGTTCTCACTATATTTAGGAACATCCAGATAGAAGTAAACAGGAAAATTAGTAGGTGTTGCTAGGCTGCCTTTGAGGAGACTGGACAATGAAATCACTTCAAATGTAGTTGGGGCTGTCCAAGCCACGTGTCCCTCAGAAACCTTTTCTATTGTAGAGAGCAATCTGGGAGCTCACCCACCCTGTTGAGCTTCTCCAGGTCCCTAGCTTATGAAACTTCTCTATCCCCAGGAGATTCACATTTTTCCAGAAGGAAACTTTAAAATGTAAGCAAAGGAAAATGAATATAATGGATATAATATTATAAGTGGAAATACACAGAGTGTTTGCAGAGCACGAGCTAGAGCCAAGCTAAGCTGGAGCAGCAATGCTCATGGGGGAAGAGTTCCTAGTTTCTTTTCTTGTCTGAATTTCTTAAAGTTTTTATTTATTTATTTGACAGAGAGAGAGTGAGTGTGCATGCACGGCGGGGAAAGCAGGGAGGGAGAGGGAGCAGAAGAGTCCCTGAGAGGGTCCCTGAGAGAGCTCCACATAGTTCTTGATCCCATGACCCTTGGTATCATGATGTGAGGTAAAGGCAGACTCATAACTGGTTGAGCCACCCAGGTGTCCCTTGTCTGGATTTTTTGTGCAAGATTCACTACCTTAAGCATTTCAGGTATGAACTCCATCACAGACTTTATATAATAAAGGAAATAATAAATAATAAATGAAATCATTTCAAATAGAAATGATTTCTTTTTCTTGTGTTAGTTGGTTCACTGTGTGATTAGATTTTACTGCAGTTATTTTTCTAATAACAAGACATAAGCTGTCTAATCATGGAGGCATAAACACACAATTGCAGCTGTATCCGTTTATTTTACTAGCCTCGTATAAAACAAAAACAAAAACCTCTATGAATCTACAGCCTTTTGATTAACTGCCAATTATTCAAATCAATCAAATCAAATCAATCAAAGTAAAATTGAGTTAAGTTTAAAGTACTGTAGTCATTACATCTAATCAGTGAAGAGCATTTGGAACAAAGTTAAGAACTAGAGTTTGGAAGTAAAGCAGGATCAGTCATTTTGGGAATATGTTGCTGGATAGAAAATTCATCTTTCTGGTTGTAGTTACAGTAGTACAATAGCTTGGAGGTGCAGCTCCCTTGAGTAGAAGTCTAAATCCAACTCTGGTTTAATGATACCTTTTTTTTTTTTTTCCAGCGGGGGTGGGGAGCAAAGTTAGCTAGCTATTATACAATTTGAGTCTCAATACAATTCTCTGTGGTTGGGAACTGTTACAGTTCTTTTTTTTTTTTTTTTTTTTTTTTTAGTATTTATTTATTTAAGAGCATGAGTGTAGCAGGGGAGGGGCACAGGCAGAGGGAGAGGGAAAGGGAGAAGCAGACTGCCCAATGAATGCAGAGCAATAAGAGGGGGCATAAAAGACCCCAGGCAGGGAGAGGCCTTCAAGGGTGTACAGTAGGCAGGTCATAGAAGCTGCAGGTGGAGGTGAGATTTCCAACATAAAGATAATTTTTCTTGGAATCTGGAAAGAGAGTAGTCGTAGTGGTAAAAATGAGATGGCCAGCTTAATTAAAGAAGCTGATTTATACAAATCAAAACCACAATGAGATATCACCTCACACCAGTCAGAATGGCTAAAATCAACAAGTCAGGAAATGACAGATGCTGGCGAGGATGCGGAGAAAGGGGAACCCTCCTACACAGTTGGTGGGAATGCAAGCTGGTGCAGCCACTCTGGAAAACAGCATGGAGGTTCCTCAAAATGTTGAAAATAGAACTGCCCTAGGACCCAGCAATTGCACTATTGGGTATTTACCCTAAAGATACAAACGTAGTGATCCGAAGGGGCACGTGCACCCGAATGTTTATAGCAGCAATGTCCACAATAGCCAAACTATGGAAAGAACCTAGATGTCCATCAACAGATGAATGGATCAAGAAGATGTGGTATATATACACAATGGAATACTATGCAGCCATCAAAAGAAATGAAATCTTGCCATTTGCGACAACATGGATGGAGCTAGAGCATATCATGCTTAGCGAAATAAGTCAAGCGGAGAAAGACAACTATCATATGATCTCCCTGATATGAGGAAGTGGTGATGCAACATAGGGGCTTAAGTGGGTAGGAGAAGAATCAATGAAACAAGATGGAATTGGGAGGGAGACAAACCATAAGTGACTCTTAATCTCACAAAACAAACTGAGGGTTGCTGGGGGGAGGGCGGTTGGGAGAAGGGGGTGGGATTATGGACATTGGGGAGGGTATGTGCTTTGGTGAGTGCTGTGAAGTGTGTAAACCTGGTGATTCACAGACCTGTACTCCTGGGGATAAAAATATATGTTTATAAAAAATAAAAAATTTAAAAAAATAAAATAAAATAAAAAGAAGCTGATTTAGATTTCAATACAAAATTTTAGGATCCTAAACTAATCCCAGCCTTAAATTCCTGGACAATTTAAGCAAATTGTTTTGTTCTATGCTATGTAAACAGTGTCACTACCTAATGATAAGGTTTAATAAGCCTTTCTCTTGATAATAAGTAACAATTGACTTAAAACTAAATGTTGCCAGCATTATTTCTTTTGCATGGAATGCATAGTAGAAAAAAAAAACAGGATATTTGTCAACAGGGCATTATAATAATATACACTGAAATGTCATAACTTATTTCTAATATACATAAATTACCTATTTTTTAAAAATTCAGAAGTGAATTTTGTGCTTTAAAATATCTTCTGTATGTTGCCACAGTACTTCTTCAAGACATCATGGCAAATGGTTGATTTATATCAAACTTTAATAATTGTTTTAAATAACTGAAAACCTCCCATGATTAACTTTGAGGATCCCAAGGACTTCAAGGTTGGTCCCCACTCATCTAAATGGAATGATTGTGTTACTTTTTTTTTATGTTCTATACTTACTTGCATAATTGCACTCTTGAAACCTGCATTGATTTTTATATGACTCCATGACACATGCAGAAGAACCAAACATGGAAACTTCAGATGGGAAACTGATCACATCTTGTTGATAGGAGTTTGAAATTTTTATGCAAAGTTCACAAATGTTTCTCTTACTGAAAATCTAGTTTTTAATTTTTTTTCTTTCATATTGGAAAAAGCCCATTTGGAGACCATTAAGAAGGACTTATTCTGGGCACTTGGGTGGCTCAGTTGGTTAATCATCTGCCTTTGAGCTCAGGTCATGATCCCAGGGTCCTAGGATCCAGTCCTGAATTGGGCTCCCTGCTCAGCCGTGAGTCTGCTTCTGCCTCTCCATCTGCCTTTCCCCCAACTCATGCTCTTTCTTGCTCTCTCAAATAAATAAATAAAACCTTAAGAAAATAAATAAAATAGACTTATTTTACTTTTGAATGTTGCTTTCTCACAAAAGGGAATCTATAGAAATGGGAATTATTTAGCTGGAAATTAATAGCAGATCCCCAGGATGAGGACTGTCCCTAGAGGTGTGGGTGGGCTTGAGGAAAGCAACTAAAAACCTGAAGCAGTCAGAGTGGGGTTCAGTGGGATGCCTTTATCTGAGGGATGGGGCATACAGTGGATGAGGAGAGGCTGTAGCTGTATCAGTGGCCCCTCTGACAGGAAGGAACTCAGGCCTTCTGGAGAGGAGGAAGCCACTGTCAAACCCCAGGGCTACCAGAAGGAGCCAGGGAGCAACCACCTTGACATTTTCCTACTTCTGACCTCTACAGTGCTAATGCCTCTCACTCTCTGTCTCTGTCTCTGTCTCTGTCTCTCTCTCTCTCTCTCTCTCACACACACACACACACACACACACACACACACACCACAGGCACATTCATGCCTGTGTGAACAGTAAAAGCATTTGTTGAATTACAAGATAAATGTCATTTGTTGCCTTCTGTGATGGCAAATGGGCTTTTGGAGATCATTACCTTTGGCCTCCAACATGGCTTTTCTGAAAATTATGTGGAGCTTCTGTCTGTCTAAAAATGAAACTTGCTTTTCCCCAAAATTGTACTTTGGAATAATCAGAGTCTAAAATGTGATGTCTCAGACTAGTGATTTGAAATGCACATGGGAAAATGTTTATTTTAGGCGGCACTCATTCCTTTGACAGCTTGTCTCATGGGGATGCAGCAGCAGCAACATATTTTAAAATTCTGGGGCCATTTATACTTGTTTCAGAAGCTTTTAATTGAATAATAAATAATTGTGAGCTATTGGGCTTGGGCTACAGAGGTGATTGACTTTCTACAAAATGATTTAAAGAAAATTTAAAAAATCTATTCTGGGTTAACATAATTACAACACAAAAGAATGATTTCAGAAGATGGTTTAAAGGGTATAATGAAACAGTGGCAAATGAGCTGAAGTTTTGGAGAGATTGCCAAAATTAGGAAAAAATATAAACCTTTACATTTTAAGTCAATACTTTGAGCACTATTCATAGAAAGCAAATGTAAATGAAGTGGTTGTGAAGTTGCTGAGCAAAACATTCTCTTTTATTTTATTTTTCTTCAGAGCTCAGAGGTTCTAAGGTTCTAATCCAATAATGTCGTTAGGAGTTTATAAACATATTCAAATAAACAGCTACCAGAAAACTATAAATCGTGCCTATTGTGATATTGCTTAGAATATCGAGGTAACTAAAGGGCATTCAGGACATTACAAAATACGCAGAAATGTATAATATTGTAGAAAGCTTTGTTCTATGCGAGTCTAAACAAGGAGTGCCTCCCTCTGGGGGATACTGAGAACTGCACACAAGCAATCCTCCAAACCTCCAGGCTGAGACCAGGCCAGCTTCTAATTATCTTAAGGCTGCATTCTTGGGACCACCAGCCCACATTTGAGTACCTGTGTGGAAAAGCTTAGGGTTGTCAAAGAATTAATTGTTTGCTCTTTCCAACTCCTGAGCATGGCCCTTGACTTCCCTTTGGTAGAGCACTTAGGGCTGACAATCATGAACCCTTCCTCTGTTTCTTTGAGATAGATATGCATTTCCTCGAACTCAGTGGTATCTTTCTCACAGACCTGAAAACCATGTCTTTGAGATGCAGTCATCAGGAAGGATAGGGCCTCTAACTTTCATAACTAACTGCCAACTAGCCAACTGATAGACCTAATTGCATCTACGCCAACCACACCTTTGTAACTTCTCACCTCCCTGACTCTACTGAGGTCCTGCTTGCCAACCCGCCTCCTCATCCCTATTCATTTTCTCTCTAAAATGCCAAGTCACCCCAATGATCATTAGAATGAGGTTTAGCTCTTTCTCCCATTGTCAATAGTCACTGAATAAAATGTTTTCACCACTTTACCTGAAGTCCAGCTTTGTTTCTCTTGATGAAACTACCTCTGGGCTCCCGTGGAGAGGTCCCTCTGTAGCCAGAAGTCACAAAGCCTCCCTCTTCAAGAGTTTTATCAAGAAGTTTTCTTGTGCTGGCTACTTCCAGTTTATCAAACTTCAGAAATTAAATATAAAATAAGTCTAAAAGCAACCCTGAAAGAGATGCAAGTTTGGTTTGTAATCTTTTGCACAGAAGGATTCTGCTGTCAGTTTTCAAAGCAAATGGCATTTGTAAACAATCATCTAGTTGATTTAGAGGGTGAAAGAGAGAACCTGTAAAGGACCTTTGAACAGACAAAAACAAACTGATTAGAAAAAGCTTGGGAATGAAATCCTCATAACATCTTGACCTTAACACTTTCAAGGAAATAGTGTTCTAGTGTTCCCAAAAGATTTTAAGCCAAGTTTTCAGTCCCAAGAAAATGTAGAAAGTCATCTCTCTTATTAGGAATGAAGTAAGGTATTACAAAAATAGAAAAGGGGTGATTAAAAAAATCTAGATTTAAATTAGCATTTAAAGTTTCTAAGAAGTTTGTAAAATACGACCAAACATTTTGAAACTTCTTTCATTCCCACCTGCTAAATGTGTAAGAGATCTACAATATGGGACTAATAAATTACTGTTCCCAATAGTACATTTTCACTTCTCCACAAAAACTTCAAAGTCAACACAAGCAAGTATTTATTGGCAGTGGTATATATTGATAAAAGATATTCAGAATGCCAACTCACATTCACTTGGAAAAGAAAAACTATGTTATATAATTACAGTGTAATACAGATGTAGTAAAAAAAAATCTAGTTATTGAGACATGTGATTAAAATATTTAATTCCTAATTTCCCAGCCATCATGGAAAAATGGGAGTTTAATGTATTTACTTTTCTATACCTGCCTTACAGAACAGTCATTGTAGAGTGGAAAATGGCTATATTAGTCAACCAATAAACCAAGAAATCAATAACTATTATTATTAAAAACACATCAAGAGGATTAACACATTAATCTGGGAGGAGCTGTAGTGATATAGAAAAGTAGCAGAGATATTATAGGAAATAAAAAAAAAATAATATCATACCAGCAATAGGAATAAGCCGTAAGAGAAGAAAAATACTTTTCCCTCTACACTTCTGAGTTTCTCTGAGATCCCTCCAGTAAAAGATTAACAAGAGTATAACAAACAGAAGTTCGTTAACATGTATGTCTCATGAATATATAGGAGATAACCCAAGGAAAAATGAGTAATTGTCCAAGGTGGCTTAGAATTCCAGCTTCTATAAATCTTCAACAAAGAACTATAAATCTGTGAAGAAAGACTGCAATAAGGAGAACAGGTTTGGGCTTCCAAGGCCAGAGTCCACCGTCTCTCATGGTTTGTTTCCTCCTCCAATTTCCTCCAATTCACTTTTCCTTTCTTTCTCCTAATGTCCTCCATGTTATCCCTTATGCTCCACAAGTAAGTGAAACCATATGATAATTGCCTCTCTCTGACTTATTTCATTCAGCATAATCTCCTCCAGTCCAGTCCAGAGATAAAGGCTGCTTAGTAAATTGGTCATGCAGATTCTTCTGTTGCTTTCTCCAGGCTGATAGGGTCTAAAGTTGTCTCCAGGGATTAACCTGTGTCCTTCCTGGTAGAGAGGGGAAAAGGGACACCTTTATAAATCTATGGCCTGCTCTTCAGACAAATAAGAGGAGGTAAGGGAGCTTTTCGAGTATCTGCTTCTTCTCAATTGCCTTCAGCTCAAAGTAATTATGCCAAAGTAGCACATTTTAGGATGGCCTACTGTGCTACCCTTCAAAAGTGAGTATGATGAGTGCTGTGAAGTGTGTAAACCTGGCGATTCACAGACCTGTACCGCTGGGGATAAAAATACATGTTTATAAAAAAAATAAAAAATTTAAAACATAAAAAAAAAAGTGAGTATGAAATATTAGGCGATTATGTCATCAAAATAGCAACACAGAGGTGCACCTGGGTGGCTCAGTAGGTTAAGCCTCTGCCTTCAGCTCAGGTCATGATCTCAGGGTCCTGGGATCGAGCCCCACATCCGGCCCTCTACTCTGTGCAGAGCCTGCTTCCCTCTCTCCCTCTGCCTGCCTCTCTGCCTACTTGTGATCTCTGTATGTCAAATAAATAAGTAAAATCTTAAAAAAAAATGCAACACAGAATTTCTAGTCCTTGCCTCCCTCCTCAGAAACATCAATTTGAAAAATTAATCTGCATGCAAAAATACCTGCACAAGAGCCAAAGATTCCAGGTGATGGATTACAGCACCTGAAAGACATAAGAAAAGACAGAATAAGATGTGTAGGAGAAGATTCACACTACCCCATAACCCCTCTCCAAAACCAGGCAGTCCAACAAGGAAAGAGACACCTCATCGAAGGAAAATGAGCACCCAACTTCACCCTGGACCCTAGTAATGACCTGCCACAGCACCACTCTACTGCTGTGGCTGCTCAAGGTTGCTCCTTGAGGACTGCTGTGAAGTCAGACCCCTGGTTACCTTTGCACCTGCCAGCTCAGGCGACCCCAAGTGGATCTTACAGCCACAGGAGTTTCCTGCAACAAAAAGTGGCTCTTGCAGACCCAGGTGAGTTCCCCAGCACCAGTCTCCCAGCTGGCTCCTATGAAACCACAATCTCCCTGGCACTGGCTGGCTCTAGCAGCCCTGGGTGGTTCTCATAACTCCAAGAAATTTCCTTGGCTCCAGACGGACATAAGGCTCCCACAAAACCAGAGCCCCAGGCCATCTGGTCTCTAGCTGGCTCCAGCAGTAGCAGTTGGTCCTATAGCTCCAGGTAGCTCCTATGGCATGAGGCTACCAACGGGCCCTCATGAACCCAAGCTCCCAGACCAACTCAGCGCCAACTGATTTCCATGGTGCAAGGCTCCAGATGAGCCCCTACAAACCCAGGATTCTGGATGGGTCCTGGCCTGGCCAAGTACCACAGAGGTAGACTTCCAACTAACACAGCACCAGGCCTCTGGTCCAACCCAGAACCAGCCCGGCCCCCATAGACCTAATGGTAGTAATCAAAATGTATGAATTGGTATGGATATGGTATTGGCATAAAAACAGACACAAAGACCAGTGAAATAGAACCAAGATCTTACTTTACACCACTCACAAAAGTTTAACTCAAAATGGATTAAAGACTTAAATGCTAAGACCCAAAGCTATAAAACTCCTAGAAGAAGACACATTAAAAAAATCTCCTTGACATTGGTCTTGGTAACAGTTTTTTGGATATGATACCAAAAGCACAACAACAAAAACAAAAAAAGATAAATAAGTGGGACTATATCAAACTAAAAACCTTCTGCACAGCAAAAGAAATGTTCAACAAAATGAAAAGGCAACCATCTGTATAAGGGGTTAATAACCAAAATACATACAACTCAATAGCAAAAAAAAAAAAAAAAAAAAAAAAAAAGTCTGATTAACAAATGGGCAAAGATAAAACCAATAGGTACCTATTTTTTTTAAATGTTCATCACTAATAATCAAGGAATTTCAAATCAAAACCATAATGAAATATCACCTTGTACCTGTTAGAGTGGCTAACTATCAAACAGACAAGAGATAACAAATGCTGTCAATGGTATGGAGAAGAGGGAACTCTTCCTCACTATTGGCAGGAATCTAAATTGGCATGGACATTATGGAAAACAGTCTGGTGTTCTTTTTTTAAATTAAAGATGAATTGCTATATAGTCTGGCAATACTATTTCTGAATAGATATCCAAAAGAAACGAAATCACTATCTTCCAAAAATACCTTCATCATCATGTCCAATGCAGCATTGCTTTTACAAGCCAAAACATAGAAATAACCGAAGTGTCCACTGACAGATAAATTGATAAAAATGTTCATTATGTATATTGTATGCATGTGTTATATGTCTATATTACCTGCAGGTAATGAAACTATCACAGACAAGAAGAACTTATCCACATAATGATTAATTGTGATGTGGTATCTTGAATAGGATTCTGGAACAGAAAAGGGGTATTAGGTACAAACAGAAGAAATCTGAATAAATTATGAACTTTAATTAATATTGACTTATTGATTCATTAATTGTAACAAAGGTGTCATACTAATATAATAATTTGGTGTGGGGCAATGGGACTTTCTATAATATTCTCAATTTTCTATAAGAAACCCACTTCAGATACACGGAGGCTAAAAGACTATAATTGCCATATTTTTGTTCTCTAGGTTTTGCTAATTTGATTGAATAATTTGATGTATCTTTATAGAAATAAATGAGAAATACAAGTAATCTAGTTAAAATTGAATTCCAGATAAATAATTTTTTCAGTAAAGGTATGCTCCATGCAATATTTGGGACATTTTTATATTAAAGATTGTTTGCTTTTAATTTTATTATATTTTAAAGATTTTACTTATTTATTTGAGAGGGGGAGAGAGCACAAGTGAGTAGAGGGACAGAGAAAGAGGGAAAAACAGACTCCCCACTGAGCCAGGAGCCCGATTCTGGGCTTGATTCCAGGACCTCAGGATCATGACCCGAGCCGACGGCAGACTCTTAAAAGAGTGAGCCCCCCAGATGTCCCTGCTTTTTATCCAAAATTTAAATTTAATTGGTATACCATATTTTGGCATAAATCCTAGACTTTGAGCCTAGGTTCCCACCCTGATTCTGCTGTTCCATTCTTGGTACACATCTTTCATTCTCAAAGTCACATTTAAGTCAAAAGACACTGCTGCCACTCAAACATCCATGATTGAGGTGAGCAAGAGGATGGAATGAAAGGGTAAAAGGCCCAAAAGAGCCACTGGATCCCTCTCTAAAGAGTTTTCTGGGAAGATTTCCATGGTGATTTCAGTTTATGATAGAGTCTGGGGAATGAATACTTTTTAGCTGGGCACATTGCCCACCTCAATAAATAAAGTTGAATGAACCTGGGGATCTATAAAGAAGAAAATAAGAACTCATATTGGATAAATGACGAGAAGTTTTTGTCATGCTCCATAAAATATTTACACCTGCCTTTGTATAAAAAAAAATGCCTTCCATCATTTATAATTGATGTGCTAAAAGATGCACCACATTTACCTTCTAATTTCCAGTTTGAGAAGCACAGGCTAATGTACACTTATAATTAGGCTCTGAAATCAAACAGTCTGTCATGTCTTACTGTGATTATTTAAAAACTTAACAAGGGCTCTCACCCTTTAATCTAAGCTTTATCCTTCCCAACCCTTATCCTGGGCTTTTTGTCCCAAATAATGGAGAGCCCAGAAAAGGTCTGAGAAAAGGCAGATTTTTTTTTACTGAAGTGGAAAATAAAAATGAGTGGGGAAAAAACAAGAAACAAAGAAAGAAAACAAGTAGGCTTCAGAAAAATTCAGACAATTTCTTAAATGTTACTTATTTTATTTTTATTTAATTGTTTTAGAAGCTTCACAAAAATTAACAAGAATGGGGTGAGGGAGGAAAGATATTTGGAGAACTGTTGCCATAAACTCTAAGTTAGAAACTCTGTCATGTCATATCATTAAAATTTCCCAAAGGATGGAATTCCTCTCAGCTCGTTTGAGTGCTGTCCTCTGCATGTGCAAGTTAACAAAGCAAGTGCTGTGTGGTCATAATATGAAAATAAAGAAACTGAGGCTTGCAAGATTTTTGGAAACATGGTGTGACAAAATCCTTTTTTCTTCGGTGTATTTGAAAACGCCTATGGAGGTATCAGTGCTAAAACAGATACTTAGGGCTTTCATAAGAAGATTAGACTCTGCAATTGTGCAGGCCCAACACAACCCAGGCCACGAGTCTCTTGGCAATTCTTTCTCTCAGCTTTAGAGAGTAGAGCTGAAGTGAAAACAAACAAAAACAAAAACAAACAAACAAAAAACACTTTTGCCCCTTCGGAAGGCCACTTCTAATTAGCTCTTCCAGGTTCCGAGTTCTGAAACTTCTCTAGCCCACCAGTTCTCAGGAGATGAGCATTTTCCAGGAGGAATCCTTGTAATACAAGCAAAAGAGAATGAGTAAAATTCCGTGCGTGCAAATGCGTGGGCATGTCTGTGGAGCACAGACAGTTGGAATGCAGAGCAAGCAGGACAGGAAGCCCCTGGTGCCCTATCTCTTCCTCAATACTTTGTAGCTGCTGGACTGAGCCATCATCTTGAGGTTTAAATTGATCTGGGCTATGGGGTACCTGTGTATCTCCATTGGTTGACTGTCCAACTCTTGATTGATTTCAGCTCAGGTCATGATCTCAGGGTCCTGGAATCAAACACTGCATCAGGCTTAGCGCACTCCACCAACAAATAAATAAATAGATCTTTAAACTGAGTTGGGCTTTGAGTCTGTGTTGATAGCAACTTAAACCAAGTGGGAGCCTTGAGCTTTCCTGAATCTGCTGATCTGTAGTTGTGGATAGACTAGTTAAGTCATTGAGTACCTAGCCTCTTGAAGGTTCTCTCCTGGAACCTACTCCTTCTCTTCAGTTAAGCTCCTGCCATTCCAAGTAATAATAGTAATGCAAAAATAATACCACCAATATTTGTGCTAACTTTGTGCCAGGTATCATCCATTTTGAGATGAAGAAAGAAGGAGTTAACTTGCTTCAGGTCCAAATTTACGCAGCAGTAGAATGAGAGTCAACCTTGATCTCTCTGACAACAAAGTGTATGCATTTACCTGACTATAACAATCCAAATTCCTTGGCTTTAAGACTCCTGTGGTCTGAATTTTCAATCCCTTCCCCTCCTAGCAGTCTCCCTTTCACCCCACCACTTGCCCTGCACTGCTGAGTTAGCAGGTGTGAAGCCTGTGTCTAACTATGGAGGTGCTCAGCTATGTCCCTGGTGCCAGCTAGCCACCTTGCCCTTGCTGCTTGAGGAATGAGCAGTGTTAAAAACAAACCCAGAAGGATTGCCACTTGGAGCTCTTCAAGTATACTCTGGCCAACCTAACAAAGAGCCTTCTTCCTATTTCTAAATCACCCCTATTTGCTGGAATGTTCCCAGCTCTTGCTCATTTTCAGTGTGGAATAACCAGACATGTCTTTCCCTGGCTTCCCACTGATAGCTCATCTCACTCTCATCCTTTCCTTCCTCCATAGGCACTAATAGCATCTTTTAATGTTATTCTTACCACACATAAAATTTTAAATACATCTTGGTAACATGGTATGCATCCTCAAGCCCCTCAAATTTTCCTCTTCTTTTGTGAAATGAAAGTTATTTCAACCACAATATGCAATATTTTTTTAAAGATTTTGTTTATTTATTTGACAGAGAGAGATCACAAGTAGGCAGAGAAGCAGGAGAGGGAAGCAAGCTCCCCGCAGAGCAGAGAGCCCGACGTGGGGCTTGATCCCAGAATCCTGAGATCCTGACCAGAGCCGAAGGCAGAGGCTTAACACACTGAGCCACCCAGGCACCCTCAACAATATGCAATATTTAAGCCACGTTTGATAGATACCAGGCATTGCATGCTAAGTGTCAGAGATATAATAATGAACAAGAAATAAACCTACCCTCGAGGAATTGATAGTCCAATGCTGAGGTAGGACTCCAAATGATTTGATTTGACTTAAGACAGAATGAGAGAAATGCTATAATAAAAATGAAATGTCATTTTTATTTTATTTATTTATATTTTTTATTTAAATTTACTTATCTTCATATATAAAAATAAAGGTCATTTTGCACCCAGAAATGGATAACTTATTTCTATTAAATGCAATGCTGAACAAAAAGACAGTAAATTTCAGGTCAATTATTTTGAAAACTAGTTGAGCTCATGTAGCTGGCGACATCCAGCACAAAGGAAATGCACTGACTAGTGTAGATGGTGGGTACATTTAACAGAGTGACTGGTCATGCGTGGGCCAACATTATGACCAAAGACCATCAAAAGCCACTGAAAATTGGGATTCAAGAAAAGGCAGTTCTATTGATCCATGTAACAGCATTGCTTTAAAATATTCTAGAAAATGTGGGCCAGAGTTCTGAAATGTCAATCTTCAAATAAATAGCTAAGAGAAAAACTATGATTACTGTCTCAGACTTGTCAAATCACCTCTTGAGAGGTAAATGTTGTGTTCTCAAAAAAGAATGAGTTCATTTTGCAAACAGTATTCATAGGAAAGTGGAAAGCTGCCTACTGGGACGTAATTTTAGCAGTCCCCCAGAGTTCTATCTGCCTAATATGATATCTCCTGGCCTGGCATACCCCTTCCACCTTTTGAAATCCCACTGAAATTAAAGGTAGGGTTATAATGGAATTTTTAAAAAAGCATGTTGGTGGAGAGGATTCAAGATGGCGGAGAAGTAGCAGGCTGAGACTACTTCAGCTAGCCGGAGATCAGCTAGGTAGCTTATCTAAAGATAGCAAACACCTGCAAATGCATAGGCAGATCGAAGAGAAGAAGAACAGCAATTCGGAAAACAGAAAAACAACCACTTTCTGAAAGGTAGGACCGGTGGAGACGTGAATCCAAAGCGACGGGAAGATGGACCCTGGTGGGGGGAGGGGCCGGCTCCCGGCAAGCGGCGGAGCAACGGAGCACAAAATCAGGACTTTTAAAAGTCTGTTCCGCTGAGGGACATCGCTCCAGAGGCTAAACCATGGCGAAGCCCACGCAGGGTCAGCGTGGCCTCAGGTCCCGCAGGGTCACAGAAGGATCGGGGTGTCTGAGTGTCACAGAGCTTGCGGGTATTGGAACGGGAAAGCCGGCTACAGAGACAGACCCGACAGTAAGCTCACAGCTCGGTGTTACCTTGAACCAGCCACAGGCTCGGTGAGCTCGGAGCGTGGCCGGAGGTCAGGCAGACGGGAGTAACTGGGCGCTGTTCTCTGAGGGCGCACTGAGGAATGGGGCACTGGGCTCTCGGCTCCTCTGGGCCGGAGACCAGGAAGCTGCCATTTTCATTCCCATCCTCCAGAATTCTACGGAAAGCGCTCAGGGAACAAAAGTTCCTGAAAGCAAACCCCAGCGGATTACTCAGCCCGCCACTGGAAAGGGTGGTGCAATTCCGCCTGGGGCAAAGACACTTGAGAATCACTACACCAGGCCCTCCCCTAGAAGATCAACGAGAAATCCAGCCTAGACCAAGTTCACCTACCAATGAGTGCGGTTTCAATACCAAGGAAAGCAGCAGAATTCCAGAGGAGGAGAAAGCAAAGCACAGAACTCATGGCTTTTTCCCTGTGATTTTTTTTTTTAGTCTTGCAATTAATTTAATTTCTTTCTTTTTCATTTTTTGTTTTTTTTCTCGCCTTCTGGTAAATATTTTTTTAACTTTTACCTCTTTCTTTTTTAACGTTTTTTAACTAGTTTATCTAATATATATGAGAATTCGAGAGATAAGTGACACCATAAGACGAAACAACATTAGAATAATTGGGATTCCAGAAGAAGAAGAAAGAGAGAGGGGAGCAGAAGGTATACTGGAGAGAATTATTGGGGAGAATTTCCCCAATATGGCAAAGGGAACAAGCATCAAAATTCAGGAGGTTCAGAGAACGCCCCTCAAAATCAATAAGAATAGGCCCACACCCCATCACCTAATAGTAAAATTTACAAGTCTCAGTGACAAAGAGAAAATCCTGAAAGCAGCCTGGGAAAAGAAGTCTGTAACATACAATGGTAAAAATATTAGATTGGCAGCTAACTTATCCACAGAGAGCTGGCAGGCCAGAAAGAGCTGGCATGATATTTTCAGAGCACTAAACGAGAAAAACATGCAGCCAAGAATACTATACCCAGCTAGGCTACCATTTAAAATAGAAGGAGAGAATAAAAGCTTCCAGGACAAACAAAAACTGAAAGAATTTGCAAACACCAAACCAGCTCTACAGGAAATCTTGAAAGGGGTCCTCTAAGCAAAGAGAGAGCCTACAAGTGGTAGATCACAAAGGAACAGAGACCATATACAGTAACAGTCACCTTATAGGCAATACAATGGCACTAAATTCATATCTCTCAATAGTTACCCTGAATGTTAATGGGCTAAATGCCCCTGTCAAAAGACACAGGGTATCAGAATGGATAAAAAAACAAAACTCATGTATATGTTGCCTCCAAGAAACTCATTTTAAGCCCGAAGACACCTCCAGATTTAAAGTGAGGGGGTGGAAAAGAATTTACCATGCTAATGGACATCAGAAGAAAGCAGGAGTGGCAATCCTTATATCAGATCAATTAGATTTTAAGCCAAAGACTATAATAAGAGATGAGGAAGAACACTATATCATACTCAAAGGGTCTGTCCAAAAAGAAGATTTAACAATTTTAAATATCTATGCCCCCAACGTGGGAGCAGCCAACTATATAAACCAATTAATAACAAAATCAAAGAAACACATCAACAATAATACAATAATAGTAGGGGACTTTAACACTCCCCTCACTGAAATGGACAGATCATCCAAGCAAAAGATCAACAGGGAAATAAAGGCCTTAAACGACACACTGGACCAGATGGACATCACAGATATATTCAGAACATTTCATCCCAAAGCAACAGAATACACATTCTTCTCTAGTGCACATGGAACATTCTCCAGAATAGATCACATCCTCCGTCCTAAATCAGGACTCAACCGGTATCAAAAGATTGGGATCATTCCCTGCATATTTTCAGACCACAATGCTCTAAAGCTAGAACTCAACCACAAGAGGAAGTTTGGAAAGAACCCAAATACATGGAGACTAAACAGCATCCTTCTAAAGAATGAATGGGTCAACTGGGAAATTAAAGAAAAATTGAAAAAAATCATGGAAACAAATGATAATGAAAATACAACGGTTCAAAATCTGTGGGACACAACAAAGGCAGTCCTGAGAGGAAAATATATAGCGGTACAAGCCTTTCTCAAGAAACAAGAAAGGTCTCAGGTACACAACCTAACCCTACACCTAAAGGAGCTGGAGAAAGAAAAAGAAAGAAACCCTAAGCCCAGCAGGAGAAGAGAAATCATAAAGATCAGAGCAGAAATCAATGAAATAGATACCAAAAAGACAATAGAGCAAATCAATGAAACTAGGAGCTGGTTCTTTGAAAGAATTAATAAAATTGATAAACCCCTGGCCCAACTTATCAAAAAGAAAAGAGAAAGGACCCAAATAAATAAAATCATGAATGAAAGAGGAGAGATCACAACTAACACCAAAGAAATACAAACTATCATAAGAACATAGTATGAGCAACTCTATGCCAACAAATTTGACAATCTGGAAGAAATGGATACATTCCTAGAAACATATAAACTACCACAACTGAACCAGGAAGAAATAGAAAGCCTGAACAGACCCATAACCAGTAAGGAGATTGAAACAGTCATTAAAAATCTCCAAACAAACAAAAGCCCAGGGCCAGACGGCTTCCCGGGTGAATTCTACCAAACATTTAAAGAAGAACTAATTCCTATTCTCCTGAAACTGTTCCAAAAAATAGAAATGGAAGGAAAACTTCCAAACTCATTTTATGAGGCCAGCATCACCTTGATCCCAAAACCAGATCCCATCAAAAAAGAGAGCTATAGACTCATATCCTTGATGAACACAGATGCGAATATACTCAACAAAATACTATCCACTAGGATTCAACAGTACATTAAAAGGATTATTCACCACGACCAAGTGGGATTTATTCCAGGGCTGCAAGGTTGGTTCAACATCCACAAATCAGTCAATATGATACAACACATCAATAAAAGAAAGAACAAGAACCATATAATACTCTCCATAGATGCTGAAAAAGCATTTGACAAAGTACAGCATCCCTTCCTGATCAAAACTCTTCAAAGTGTAGGGATAGAGGGCACATACCTCAATATCATCAAAGCCATCTATGAAAAACCCACCACAAATATCATTCTCAATGGAGAAAAACTGAAAGCTTTTCCGCTAAGGTCAGGAACATGGCAAGGATGTCCATTATCACCACTGCTATTCAACATAGTACTAGAGGTTCTCGCCTCAGCAATCAGACAACAAAAGGAAATTAAAGGCATCCAAATCGGCAAAGAAGAAGTCAAATTATCACTCTTCACAGATGATATGATACTATATGTGGAAAACCCAAAAGACTCCACTCCAAAACTGCTAGAACTTGTACAGAAATTCAGTAAAGTGTCAGGATATAAAATCAATGCACAGAAATCAGTTGCATTTCTCTACACCAACAGCAAGACTGAAGAAAGAGAAATTAAGGAGTCAATCCCATTTACAATTGCACCCAAAACCACAATATACCTAGGAATAAACCTAAACAAAGAGGCACAGAATCTATACTCAGAAAACTATAAAGTACTCATGAAAGAAATTGAGGAAGACACAAAGAAATGGAAAAATGTTCCATGCTTCTGGATTGGAAGAATGAATATTGTGAAAATGTCTATGCTACCTAAAGCAATCTACACATTTAATGCAATTCCTCTCAAAGTACCATCCATCTTTTTCAAAGAAATGGAACAAGTAATTCTAAAATTTATATGGAACCTGAAAAGACCTCGAGTAGCCAAAGGGATATTGAAAAAGAAAGCCAACGTTGGTGGCATCACAATTCCGGACTTCAAGCTCTATTACAAAGCTGTCATCATCAAGACAGCATGGTACTGGCACAAAAACAGACACATAGATCAATGGAACAGAATAGAGAGCCCAGAGATAGACCCTCAACTCTACGGTCAACTAATCTTCGACAAAGCAGGAAAGAATGTCCAATGGAAAAAAGACAGCCTCTTCAATAAATGGTGCTGGGAAAACTGGACAGCCACATGCTGAAAAATGAAATTGGACCATTTCTTTACACCACACACAAAAATAGACTCAAAATGGATGAAGGACCTCAATGTGTGAAAGGAATCCATCAAAATCCTTGAGGAGAACACAGGCAGCAACCTCTTCGACCTCAGCCGCAGCAACATCTTCCTAGGAACATCACCAAAGGCAAGAGAAGCAAGGGCAAAAATGAACTATTGGGATTTCATCAAGATCAAAAGCTTTTGCACAGCAAAGGAAACAGTTAACAAAATCAAAAGACAACTAACAGAATGGGAGAAGATATTTGCAAACGCCATATCAGATAAAGGACTAGTGTCCAGAATCTATAAAGAACTTAGCAAACTCAACACCCAAAGAACAAATAATCAATCAAGAAATGGGCAGAGGACATGAACAGACATTTCTGCAAAGAAGACATCCAGATGGCCAACAGACACATGAAAAAGTCCTCCATATCACTCGGCATCAGGGAAATACAAAACCACAATGAGATATCACCTCCCACCAGTCAGAATGGCTAAAATCAACAAGTCAGGAAATGACAGATGCTGGCGAGGATGCGGAGAAAGGGGAACCCTCCTACACTGTTGGTGGGAATGCAAGCTGGTGCAGCCACTCTGGAAAACAGCCTGGAGGTTCCTCAAAATGTTGAAAATAGAACTGCCCTATGACCCAGCAATTGCACTACTGGGTATCTACCCTAAAGATACAAACGTAGTGATCCGAAGGGGCACGTGCACCCGAATTTTTATAGCAGCAATGTCCACAATAGCCAAACTATGGAAAGAACCTAGATGTCCATCAACAGATGAATAGATCAAGAAGATGTGGTATATATACACAATGGAATACTATGCAGCCATCAAAAGAAATGAAATCTTACCATTTGCGACAACATGGATGGAACTAGAGCATATCATGCTTAGCGAAATAAGTCAAGCAGTGAAAGACAACTATCATATGATCTCCCTGATATGAGGAAGTGGTGATGCAACATGGGGGCTTAAGTGGGTAGGAGAAGAATCAATGAAACAAGATGGAATTGGGAGGGAGACAAACCATAAGTGACTCTTAATCTCACAAAACAAACTAAGGGTTGCTGGGGCCAGGGGGTTTCGGAGAAGGGGGTGGGATTATGGACATTGGGGAAGGTATGTGCTTTGGTGAGTGCTGTGAAGTGTGTAAACCTGGTGATTCACAGACCTTTACCCCTGGGGATAAAAATATATGTTTATAAAAAATAAAAAATTTAAAAAAAAAAAGCATGTTTATGCCTGAGGAGGCAGGTCAGTTAGAGGGACACTTGTTAAGAGAAAAACTTTTTGGAGCATTATTAAAAATCTCAACTTCCCTCCAAAGTCTGCCCCCTCTATCAGAGTGCCAAAACTCCTTCCAATGAATGTATATTTGACTACAAGAGTGGTTGCAACACTGTGCAGAAATGCCAAGAGATTCTGTAAATACTACACAACATTATTAGAGCAGATCTATTTTTAAGGTCTTTTGATTGGATAAATACACTTCACCAGGCTGGGAAAATTTCCTACCATTTCTAATTTTCTGAGTACTGGTTTAAATTTCAAATGCATTTTTGCTGCATTTTTTAAAACAAAATCTACTTATTGAGTGAATTATATTCATTGAATTTTTAATGTTAAACCAAACTTTTATTCCTAGGATAAACCCTACACAGCCATGATTATTCTTTTTGTATATTGTGGAATTCAATTTGCTGGTATTTCTTAAGGATTTTTGCAGTTTCTGTTAACAAGAGATATTGGTCTATAATTTTCTTCATTTCCAATGTCTTTGCTGGATTTTGGTTTCAGAAACCTGGAAAGAAACTTGGAAAACATTCACTCATTTTAAGTTTTCTGAGAAGTATGCATATAATCAGTGTTATTTCTCCCTTCCATATTTAGAAGAATTCATCATGGGAATCATTATGGTCTGGAGTTTTTTGCAGAAAGATTTGAAACTATTAATTCATTTCTTTTCAATAGATGGAAAGGTATTTGAATCTATTTACTTTAGTGAGCATTATTTTATCTTTTAAGAATTTTTTCCATTTTTTAAGTTATTAAATTTATTGGCATAAAATTTTTTTATAATATTCTTATGGAGAAGTCATCTTTTTCAGCCCTGGTGTCAGGAATTTTTCTTTTCTCTTTTTTTTTCTTGATTAGTCTAGCTAAATGTATTACATTTTTTAATAGTTTCAAAAAATTCACATTTTCTTTAATTAATTCCCTGTTACTTGTTCATATTCTATTTTGTGGTTTTCCACTTTTATCTTTACCATTTATTTTCTTCTGCTTGTTTTAAATGTAATTCGCTCTATTTTTCTTGTTTAATGAAAGCTGATACTTTGATTTAAAACCTTTCATTGTTTTTAACATGAGCATTTATGCTATAAATTTTTTTCTGAGCATTGCTTCAGCTGTAGCCCACAGAATATGATATTTTGTAAAGTTCTCACTTTCATTATATTTAAAATGTTTTCTAATTCCCCTTGAGATTGCTTTTTTGACCCATTGTTCATTTAGTTTTGTGATGTTTAGTTTTTAGATGTTTGGGGGTTTTAATTTATTAAGACTTGCTTTTGGCCCATAGTATATGGTCTAATTTAGTGTAGGTTCCTCGTGCATTTGAAAAGATGAGTATAGCATATGAGCTGTAGTGAAGGGAGTGACACATAAAGATAAAATAGGTCAGGATGGTGGACAGTGCTGTTCAATGTTCTGCCTTTACTGATTTTCTTTCTACTTGTTTGATGACTTATTGAGGAAGGAGAACTTAAGTCCCCTATTTTAACTGTGTATTTGTCTATTTCTTCTTTAGGGTCTGTGAATCTTCACTGCATGTATTGTAAGACTCCAGGCTTGAGTCATACACATTAGGATAATTATATCTTCTTGATTAATTAGCCCCTTTATCATGATGAAATATCCATCTACATCCTTGTTTTGAAATCTACTTCGTCTTGTATGCCTTCAAAAATATACATTTTGAATTTATGTGTACTATAAGCACTTTGCAGCATTTTGCTTCCATTTTCCCCTCCTGGCTTTAATGTTATTTGTTTTGCTTGTTTGTTTTAAGATTTCATTTACTTGACACAGAGAGAGACAGTGAGAGAAGGAAAACAAGCAGGGGGAGTGGGAGGAGGAGGAGCAAGCTTCCCGCTGAGCAGGGAGCCTGATGTGGGGCTCAATCCCAGGACCCCAATCATGACCTGATGGAAGGCAGAGGCTTCATGACTGAGCGATCCAGGTGCCCCAGTGTTATTTTTTCATACATGATGTTTCATATAGGAATCAAAACCCAGACAGTACAGTGTTATTAATTTGTTCAAAATAGTTGATTATACTTTAAAGATACTTAAAAGGAGGGGATTTTTTTTTATATTTATCCATATATTTACCATTCTGGTACTCTTCATTCCCTCATGTAAATACAAATTTTCATCCTGTGTTATTCTCCTATTGCCTCAGCAACTTCTTAACATTTCTTGTATTTTTAGGTCTGCTAATAATGATGTCTTTCAGCTTTTATTTGTCTGAAATATCTTTATTTCACTTCATTTTGAAAGTAGATAAGTTAACTTGACAACTTTTGTTTGTCAGTACATTAAAAATTTTGTTCCATTGTATTCTGGCTTGAATTGCTTCTGATAAGAAATGCGTTGTTATTCTTCTCCTTCTTCTGCTATGCATAATGTGTCCTTTTTTCCTTGTGACCACTGCTAATATTTTTTCTCCAACACATTTTCAGCAGTTTGATTATGAGGTACCTTGGTGATTTTATTTGTGTTTATTCTGCTTGGTGTTAACTGAGCTTCTTGAATCTGTGGATCTATTTTATATATTCTACTTGGAAAATTTTTAGTAATTACTTTCCCCTTCAAATTCTAGCTACCTCAGCTTCCTTGAACTCTGGTTTCTTTCTTCTTATCTTTGCTCAGCTACCTGGGTTTCCAGTCCATGCCCGGAGGCCTGGAAGATGCCTCAGGCAGTAATTTGGGGTCATTATAGGGCTAACCGTGCAGATTCCCTTTTCTCAGTCCTGCACTGCCTCTTGTCTGAATAAAAGTACTTCTTTCATAATTGTTAATGGTTTTCTATTTGTTTGTGGAAGAAGGCAAGTTCCATAGTAACTCATTTTTTTGTGGGTAAACTGAATTTTAAAATTTTCTCCATAAAAGTTGGGAGCATTTTTAGTTAATTAATGATTTTTGTTGTTAGCATCAATAGCACCCTACATGTTATTGTACGGAATAGTTACTTACTAATATATGGATTTCAATCTTTCATGGTTTTCAATCTTTACCAAGAATCAAGAGCTTAACTTGTGACAGTCTGTGAGGTTGACTCTGGAATAGAGGAAAGACAAATAATGGAATTAAAACAGTGAAACCTTTCAATAATTTTCTAAATATTGAGAAATTAAAAAAAAAATTGTTAATGTTCAAAGTCTAAAGGGATCAAGTTTGCCAGAACAGTTGTTATAAAATGGAATGCTTATCTATGATTATGTAGAAAAATACTGGGATAAAAAAATCTAGAGTTTGTTGTTCATAACCCTCAGAATTTTGTCTATTAGTAATGATTTTACTGATTAAACAATATTAAAGTTAAATATATAACACTATTTTTATGAAAAGTATGAACTAACTTTTAAAAATCTTAGTTTATACGATGTGTAGATTGATTCTATTATAAGAACTTCCTGAATCCTCAGTAAGGACTTCCTGAATCCTCAGCTACATAATCTTAAACTCCACCATTGAATGGAAGCCTGTCTCTCATGTAGAACTACGAATAACTCCATTACTTGCCAGTTGGCTCAACAGACCAGTCAGCTGCAGAAAGAAACCAATCGTCTTTCCCCTGGTGATAGAATATTCCACTGGCCTTGCTCAAAGCAGGAGCAGATGGTCACCCAAATGCCATTTACCTTTTTTTAGAAGTTCCTATAACATCCTGCCATCAGATTCACAATAAAGCTTATTTTAAAACAACTGTACATTTCAGATGGTACCTTGTAGGAATATTGTCAAAACTTTCTTAACTTAATCATAGATTAAACACATGTTTAGCCTGGCCAGTTGTATAGTAGGAGATGTCCTTTCAGTTTCTAGTAGTTCAAGGGTTTACCAACTAAGTCCTGATAAATGAGAGCATGACTTAAGTATGCACTGGAAAGGAACTGATTAGTGCACACACTTGGTTACTTAAAACTGGTACCTGTTTTTGCCTTATTTTTTTTAAAAAGATTTTATTTATTTATTAGAGAGAGAGAGAGAGAACTCAAGCAGGGAGAGTGCCACGGGGAGAGGGAGAAGGCTCCCCTCTGACCAGGGAACCCAACGCGGGGCCCCATCCCAGGACCCTAAGATCACAACCTGGGCCAAAGGCAGACCCTTAGCCAATGGAGTTACCCAGGTACTCCCTGTTTCCCCTGTTTTTGTTTTAAAATAAATCCGTAGGACCACTCTCAGTCTATATGGACAAGTATTCTAGTCCACTAGAATATTTGTCAATAAAGTTAAAAATACAGACTTCAGTAGTTATGCTGCTTTTTAAAAATGCTTTTGTCTTTCGTCTTACATTATTTTCTGCAGCTATCAGATGGTGATGAATTTGCACGACATGATTATTTTTCATTGATACATAAGATCTTAAAGGGTAACGTTCATAATTTTTATTCCCTACCACCATCTTGTAGTTTTATTTATTACAAAAACAAAGATTTTGTTAATTATGAAATATATAAAATATGCTGAACACTCATAAAATAGTATTTCTGAGACCTATGATAGTAGTGTTGTGCTACATTCATGAACTCTTTCTCTGTTTCAGCAACAAAATATTAAACAAATCTAATGACCCCACCCATCCCCGAACCCATCTCTTCCTTTTCTCTTTAACTCCCTTACAATTATTACTAGACTTAGGTTGGCCCTTATGGTTTCCATACATGATTTTGTAATTTTATTACATATGCATATATCTATAAACATATCTCTTTTATGAACTTGGCTTCAGAGTGAATGTTTCAGTAGGATAAAAGGAATATGCAAGATGCTGGTGACAAATGATAACTACTTCTCTCTCTTCTCCCAAACATAGCGATCTTTGGTTTCCACGGAAATCACAGGCAAACTTACCTTAAGTGGTCATAGCCAAATCCGTATCAGTACTGTGGCCTCTACCCTCTGGTTATGAAGTACAATCTGAACTACCATGCTCCCTAGCAGGCATCTTCTGGGCAAAAAGCGAGCTTCTTTTGTAGAGAGATGCAGCTGGTTTTTTGACATGGCAAATTATTCATCAAAAATTAGGTACATTTGTGGGAATTTCATTAAGAAATTTGTGCAATAAGAAGTAGAAAAACAAATTAAATAGTATAAATTGGCCCTGCTACGCATCTAAGGGTTGAACACAGTTCATGCTGGCTTATAATCAGAGCAACTCAGAGATCAGTTAAAACAATATTTAGGAAGAGAAACCTCCGAAAGAAAATACACCTGAAGTTGTTCCTGGTAAGTTGCATGTGTATGTGAGTGGCATTAAATAACAAAAATTCAATAAGTAAATTTTAAAGATCTAGTTAGCTTTCCTCATTGATTCATGAATCAGACAGTGTGCTGTCCAACAAGTAGAGGGGAGCTCCAAAAGGGTACAGAAAATGTTAAGTTTTTTTAAAGGTAGAGAGGGAGCAGAAAAAAGGAAATTATTATCAAAGAATCTATTTTTTTAGGCAAGGTTACCCTCCTAAATGGAATGGAAGGGATTGATCGGTAATTTCTTAGTGCTGACCAGGAAATTCCCACATTGACTGGCTAAAATTTACCTTTTGGGGAGGTTATAACTGCAGTTAGGTTATGCATTAAAGTCTTGGTTTACTGACCTGGACCTTAGCCTAAGTGATGCCATTTTCGCTATGTTTTTTTTTTTTTTTAAGTGTCCGCACACATTCTGACTCTCCATCTCATCTTTCACTACACCACTCCCTTGTCCCCTACATTGTTCCTCAACACACTGTGTTCTACTCCCCCATCCACCCCTCACCCCAACCACTTCACATTCCAGCCTCACTTAGCAAAATCTCAGAGAACCAGAGGAAGGGAAGCCACCTGCCCTCACTCAGCATTACTGGAGAATCACTCAATGTCACATGACTCAGTATTTACATAGGTGGAGTGTTCCATTTGGGCTACTGCAATCTCCATTTCTACTTGTTTAAAGAGAAGTTTCTGCTTCATATTTACCATCAGTGAGTTCCTTCCCCTGTGCTCTGAAAGCATTTGTCATATCTGGGCATGGTTTTTGGTTCATAATTGTCTACTCTCCAAGGCTATGAATTCTTCAGAGGCAGTGTCTCTTGTCCCTAAGAGTATTGTATCTAATGATAGAAAAGGGGAAGCACAAACAGTTTGCATCCCTGACAAACGATTAGTATCTTCATCCAGGGTTGTGCATACTTCTAGCACGCTCATGTGCATACAGTTTCCCCAAGGAAATAAGCTGCTCCTTTAGCACTTCCATATTTTTTTTAAAAACTTTTTTAAAAATTTTTATTTATTTATGTGAGATAGAGAGAGTGAGAGCACACAGGAGCAGGGGGGAAGGGTAGAAGAAGAAGAAGACTCCCCACTGAGCAGGTAGCCCATTATGGGACTTGATCCTGGGGTTCCAGGACCATGACCTGAGCTGAAGGCAGATGGTTAAAAGACTGACCCACCCATGTGCCCAAGACTTCCACATTTAAAAACAAAACAAAACAAAACAAAACAAAATCTCCACAATTATATTAAACCTTAATATTTTTACCACTTATAAATATTCAAGGAATATTTTTATTTACCTATTATATATGAGATATTGCTTGGACTCTAGAGATGCCACAGCGAACAATTTAAAGTTGTCAGCTGGTTTCTATTCTAGCACTGTTTCATTTTCCTTGGTATTATGTGCCTTGATTGTTGATCTGAAATGATTTCATTCACTACAATTATAATTGTTAGAGATTCCTTTTCTGTGAAAATATTAAGAACTGTTTTTTAATAATTTATATCAGAAACAGCACTTATAATGAAGAAAGTATCAGTTTCATCTAGTCTTTATATTTTGTAGCCCTAATTGACTTTATTGTACATTTAGCAAAGTGGAGAAGCACATATCAAAAACTTATTTGGACATTCTTAATTTATATACAACTTTTCATGGTCTAGCAAAGAACGTAAGCAGGAATAGTAAATAGATATAACACAGAGGGGCATTTGAGTGGCTCTGTCGGTTAAGCATCTGTCTTCGATCCTGGTCATGATCCCAGGATTCTGGGATGGAGCCCTGAATCAGGCTCCCTGCTTAGCAGGGAGTCTGCTTCATTCTCTGCCCCTCCCCCACCATTGATCATGCACTCTCTCTCTCTCTCAAATAAATAAATTAAATCTTAAAAAAGACGTAGCACTTTCCTTTGGTAGCCATTGATTGTGAATTGTAGATTTTGCCCCACTCTTACATACAGGCTTTCAGATATGGAATGAATAAGTCACTGGGATGAAAGATAAAGCACAGGGAATATTGTCAATGGTACCACACTAGCATTATATGGTGGTAGATGGCAGCTACCCTTGTGGTGAGCACAGCATAAGAAGAGAAGTTGAATCGTTCTGTTATACACCTGAAACTCATGTAACATTGTGTGTTAGCTATAGTTAGATGAAAAAATTAAAAATAGATAAAATATTTTGTTTTTACTATTATAAAAAGCAACTTGCCCACTCCCACTTCAGAGAAATGTTGCAAGACTCAGCAAGTGATGATTGGAAACATTTTAAGTATCTATTCAAAATGAGTGAATGGAAAAATAATAACAGTAATCTGAGGTCACACATGCTAATATCTCCTGGTCTGCCTGCTGCCACCTCCTCACACCTCAGCTCACAAATCCATATGAATTACACTACCCTTTGGAGGGAGAGCTTATTTGCTTATAGCTATAATACTAGTATATTTTTTCTCAGGTAATGAGAACTAAGACAGCTTTTTTGCTTCCAAATCAGCCAACTTAAATTGTGTCAATTACCTATTTTATAATACTAAAATATTTTAATTTTAGCTTTATACCTGGTACAACTTAGTGATGGATCATTGCAATGAAACTAGCACCTACAGTAGGTATTTATAAAATTTATTGTACAGTATAGATTGTACTTATTCAATTAGGAAAAAAAAACTCATCTGATACAGAAGTTTAATAGCTTTCTAATATCTAAATTAAAATCTTTACCTGAAGTTGAATAAACATTTATAAATTGACAATGTTTGATATTCAGGTTGTCAAGCAGATTTCTGAACTCCTCCTGAAGGAAATAGCATAAAGAAAGATACTCAGAGGCAAGCTCTTTACAAGGCATCCAAAGGACAGTCTGAGCAATAATCTAAACAATGCAAACAAAAAATAAATGACTTTGTTTTATTTTGTTTTGCTTTGGTTTCAGGTCTTTCCATAGAGTGAGAAGAATAAGTAAGTTAAAATGACTCAAGGAAGGATGCCTAGGTGGCTCAGTCATCTAAGTCATTCAAGTGTCTGAATTTGGCTCAGATCATGATCTCAGGGTTCTGGGATCCAATCCCCCATTGGGCTCCCTGCTCAGAGGGGAGTCTGCATCTCCCTCTGCCCCTCCCCCTCTCCCTGCTGGTGCTGGAGTGCTCTCACTCTCTCTCACACACACACAAAAAATAAATAAATAATCTGCAGAAAGGGGGGGAAAAAAAAAACACAACTTTAACTTTAAAAAAATTTCTCCTGGGCGCCTGGGTGGCTCAGTGGGTTAGGCCGCTGCCTTCGGCTCAGGTCATGATCTCAGGTTCCTGGGATCGAGTCCCGCATGGGGCTCTCTGCTCAGCAGGGAGTCTGCTTCCTCCTCTCTCTCTCTCTCTGCCTGCCTCTCTGCCTACTTGTGATCTCTCTCTGTCAAATAAATAAATAAAATCTTTAAAAAAAAATTTCTCCCACTAGAAAATATCCTACAGTTGGGACTCTATACTTTTTCTTTTTGCCTGGAGATCAGCACGATGGAGGGTGTGAGGAAAGAAAGATCGTGCAGAGAGAGAAGTGAGGTGCGGTGTGAAGCAGTTGGAACAGAGCACTCAGGCACCTTTGGGGAGTGGGGGAGGGGCAAGGCTCTTACACCAGGTCTTAACACTTCACTGAGAATATCTGTCCTCTTTTCTGATTGGCTTAGTTCTGGCTGATCCTCATTTCCTCTTCTGTAAAACGGACTGGACAGGATTAGAAGTTCTCAAATGATTTACCCTTTGGAATCATCTGAGGATGCTTATTAAGGACCAGACCTCTTGAGTGACAAGTAGAGATTCTGACATGATGAATCTGAAGAGGAGGGGGTGGCAAAGGAAGGGGCAAGGGCCAGGAACAGTTATTTTTAACAAATACCTTGGGTAAATCTGATACATTCTCCAAGCTAATATCCTAACCTTCTCTGACTCCTGACACACATAAAGCATCTCAGACATATAAGAAAATAGAGACAAGCATGTAAGAAACTAGGAACTATTAATCAAATACCACTGGGTGGGTTGTATTTGAAGTTTCAACTTCCACTTGCTCAACATATCACACAGGCATGGGTGAGAAATAAAAAAATCACCTTTCTCCAATGAAGACATACAAATGGCTATCAGACACATGAAAAAATGTTCATCATCACTAGCCATCAGAGAGATTCAAATTAAAACCACATTGAGATATCACCTTACACCAGTTAGAATGGCCAAAATTAGCAAGACAGGAAACAACATGTGTTGGAGGGGATGTGGAGAAAGGGGAACCCTCTTGCACTGTTGGTGGGAATGCAAGGTGGTGCAGCCTCTTTGGAGAACAGTGTGGAGATTCCTCAAGAAATTAAAAATAGAACTTCCCTATGACCCTGCCATTGCACTGCTGGGTATTTACCCCAAAGATACAGATGGAGTGAAAAGAAGGGCCATCTGTACCCCAATGTTTATAGTAGCAATGGCCACGGTTGCCAAACTGTGGAAAGAACCAAGATGCCCTTCAACGGACGAATGGATAAGGAAGATGTGGTCCATATACACTATGAAGTATTATGCCTCCATCAGAAAGGATGAATACCCAACTTTTGTAGCAACATGGATGGAACTGGAAGAGATTATGCTGAGTGAAATCAGTCAAGCAGAGAGAGTCAATTATCATATGGTTTCACTTATTTGTGGAGCATAACAAATAGCATGGAGGACATGGGGAGTCAGAGAGAAGAGAGTTGGGGGAAATTGGAATGGGAGGTGAACCATGAGAGACTATGGACTTTGAAAAACAATCTGAGGGGTTTGAATTGGCGGGTGGGTAGGAGGTTGGGGTACCAGGTGGTGGGTATTATAGAGGGCACAGATTGCATGGAGCACTGGGTGCGGTGAAAAAATAATGAATACTGTTATGCCGAAAATAAGTAAAAAATAAATTTAAAAAAAAAGAGTAGTGGTTAAAAAAAATCACCTTTCTGTTATACACAATACACAAACATAGATGGCGCCTATGACAGCCATTTAGAAGTAATAAAATGAGCTTTTATTTCTGTGAAAGTTAAATGATAATTCTAACATCTAAGTATTTTCACACCCACTGAGAAACAATCAATAATTTCTGTCTAATTTGGGAACCCAAGCAATTCTTGTTATATTTCATCTATTTCATATCCCAATGGAAAGTTGTCAGAATCACAGCACTTTATTTCTGAACTTGCAAAATAATTCAAACAAAAAGAGTAGCACGTTTCTATAGTCTCAGTTGCTGTGATTTTCAATTACCTACCAGTTTCTGGAGATGATTTGTCAAGAAAATGAAAAAATATTAGGCTTTTTTCATTTTATGAAGGGTAATAGATGAAACCATTTCCCATTCAAAACAATCACTTTCATCAGCTGAACTTCTGAAAAGTAATTCTGAAAATAGTTACATTTTAAGTTGAGCTACATTATAAAGACAGGCTAAAAAATAAGAAAAAATAACCTTAATATTGACCCATTTGGAGAATGCTCTAAGAGTTTGCCATATGTACAAACTAACTTAACTGGGGTATGTGATTCTTTAAGTGGGCAAGCCGATCGACCCAGGAAAACAACTGAGGCTTCTTCTTTCTTGTCAACTTTTGTTCCTCCTTGCTAAGGAAGAAGTTTGTAGCTGCTAAGATTTGTTACTAGATCCTATTAATCATTTCCTACCAAAGTTTTCATCCACAAAGACTCTTATTCTCTGCCCCCAGCTGCATGGTCCTAGACTGCTGTCTTCTGTGTTGACTTAGGGACCATATCTTCTTGATACCATTCAGTGGGTACTCAGCTGCTATCTATGCCTGGAAGACTGGCCAAAGTATGCCCAGGAGGGATGGCCTGAGGCTGCTTGGAAAGTTTTGCCTCCCACAGAGATAGTGTTAGAGATTATCTGGACCTGCTTCCTTCTCACATGGAATCCAGAGACTTTTCTCATTAATTCCTATCAACACTGAAGCTGAACTTTCTCTTGCCGTGTTCTTCCTCTCTCAGGTTTGACACTTCTGTGTTGATCATGTCCACATACAGCCCTGGCCCTGCCAAGGCTCTGCTTTTATTTCTTAAACTAGTTGGAGTGGTGATACATTGGGCCAGTCCAGTGTTATATCTTGCTGATTGGCTTCTGGTTTCTAGTTGCTCAATTTTCAAATTAGCTGAAAAATTTTTTCCTTATCTACAAGCTTATTTTCTCATTCTAAATTATTCATTAGGAAGAGCCACTATTGGCAGGGGGTGGGAGGTTGGGGTACCAGGTGGTGGGTATTATAGAGGGCACTGATTGCATAGAGCACTGGGTGTGGTGAAAAAATAATGAATACTGTTTTTCTGAAAATAAATCAATTTAATTTAAAAAAAAAAAGCTGTGTTTAAAAACCAAAAAAAAAAAAAAAGAAAAAGAAAAAAAAGAAAAGAAAAGAAAAAGGAAGAGCCACTATTAAGTTAGGGTTATGATGGAGACAATGGCAAGCAGCTTCGTCAGAGCAGGGTGAATTTACCATCCCTCCACAATCACTGAGTTTGGCATCCTTACTGCAGCTTCCAGTATTTGACCCCCACAGGCCAGTTCTGGTTCCTTTTTCTTCTCCTGCCCTGGAGTGAACAGATCTGAGCCTCTAGGCTACCACTGCTCTACTGCCTGATGTTATTACTCATACCAATTTCATGATTCAATATCCTTCCCTAGCACTTCATAGATTTTGAGTGAGAAGCAGACTATAGTAAATTTAAGGAGTCAGGATCATCTTCTAGCCATTAATATGAACTTTAAGTGGTAAAGTTTACATAAACACAGTGACTTCTTATTCATTCTCCTTAGGGTTTTAAGGCTATGCTCAACATAAGAAGAATGGAAGGGAACTCCCTCAACCTGTTAAAGGGCAACCATGAAAAACCCAGAGTTATCATCATACTTAATGATGAAAGAATATATTCTTTTCCCTGAATATCAAGAATAAGACAGAGATGTTTGCTCTAGCTACTTCTTCTTTTTTTAAAATTTTATTTATTTATTTATTTATTTTTAAATTTTTATTTTCAGCATAACAGTGTTCCTTGTTTTTGTACCACACCCAGTGCTGCATGCAATCCATGCCCTCTCTAATACCCACCACCTACTTCCCCCAACCTCCCACCCCCCACCACTTCAAACCCCTCAAATTGTTTTTCAGAGTCCATAGTCTCTCATAGTTCACCTCCCATTCCAATTTCCCACAACTCTCTTCTCCTCTCTGACTCCCCATGTCCTCCATGCTATTTGTTATGTGCCACAAAAAAGTGAAACCATATGATAATTGACTCTCTCTGCTTGACTGATTTCACTCAGCATAATATCTTCCAGTCTCATCCATGTTGCTACAAAAGTTGGGTATTCAACCTTTCTGATGGAGGCATAATACTCCATAGTGTATATGGACCACATCTTCCTTATCCATTCGTCCGTTGAAGGGCATCTTGGTTCTTTCCACAGTTTGGCACCCATGGCAATTGCTGCTATAAACATTGGGGTACAGATGGCCCTTCTTTTCACTCCATCTGTATTTTTGGGGTATATACCCAGTAGTGCAATTACAGCATGGTACTGGCATAAAAACAGACACAAAGACCAGTGGAACAGAGTAGAGAGCCCAGATATGGACCCTCAACTCTATGGTCAAATAATCTTCGACAAAACAGGAAAAAATATACAGTGGAAAAAAGACAGTCTCTTCAATAAATGATGCTGGGAAAAATGGACAGCTATATGTAGAAGAATGAAACTCAACCATTCTCTTACACTGTACACAAAGATAAACTCAAAATGGATAAAAGACCTCAACGTGAAACAGGAATCCATCAGAATCCTAGAGGAGAACATAGGCAGTAACCTCTTCGATATCAGCCATAGAAACTTCTTTCAAGATATGTCTCCAAAGGCAAATGAAACAAAAGTGAAAATAATCTTTTGGGACTTCATCAAAATGAAAAGCTTCTGCTCTGGCCACTTCTATTCTACATTGTACTAGTTCTAGCCAGGACAATTGGAAAAAAAGAAAAAGAAAGAAAAAAAAGAAAGAAAAATAAAAACAAGAAAGAGAAGGCATCCAGGTTAGAAAAAAGGAAATTTAAAAATCTCTACTTGCAGATGAATAATTTTGCATGTAGAAAATCCTAACATATACACTAAAAAACTATTCGAACTAATAAAGAAGTTCAGCAGAGTTGTAGGATACATGATGAATATATAAAAACTCAGTTGTATTTCCATGAAGTAGCAAAGTACAAACCAAAAATAAACCAAGAGAAAAATTTTCATTTAAAATAGCATCATTATGTTGAACACCTAAAACAAACCTAGCACCATAAGTTAAGGAAAAAAAATCTACAGCAAAATAATTGAGAACAAAAATTTTAGGGACACCTGGTGATTGAGTGTCCAACTCTTGATTTCAGTTCTGATCATGATCTCAAGGTTGTAAGATGGAGCCCTGCCTCAGGTTCTGCACTCAGCAGGGAGTCTGCCTGAGATTTTCTTCCTCTGCCCCTCCCCCGCTTGAGTGTGTGCATGCACTCATGGGTTCTCTCTCTTATAAGTAAATTTTTTTTTAAGATTTTATTTATTTATTTGAGAGAGAGCATGAGAGGGAAGAGGGGAGAAGGTCAGAGGGAGAAGTAGACTCCCTGTGGAGTTTGGAGCCCAATGTGGAACTTGATCCCAGGACTGAGGGATCATGACCCGAGGCAGTTGCTTAACCAACTAAGCCACCCAGGTACCCTCAAATAAACAAAGCTTTAAAAATAAAAAAATAACAAAAGGTTAAAAAGTAGGGCAAAACTTAACTCTGAATACTACAAAATATTATTGAAAGAAACATAAGCTTCATTCTTCTGCATGTGGCTGTCCAATTTTCCCAACATCATTTGTTAAAGAGACTGTCTTTTTTCGACTGGACATTCTTTCCAGATTTATTGAAAGTTAGTTGGCCAGAGAGTTGAGGGTCCATTTCTGGGCTCTCTATTCTGTTCCATTGATATGTCATATGATCTCTCTGATATAAGAAATTTGAGAGGCAGGGAGAGGTATCATGGGAGGAAGGAAGAAAAAATGAAACAACATAGGATAGGGGAGGGAAACAAACCTTAAGAAACTCTTAATCTTGGAAACAAACTGAGGGTTGCAGGAGGGATGGGGTGGATGAGTGATGGACATTGGGGATGGCATGTGCTATGGTGAGTGCTGTGAATTGTGTAAGACTAATGATTCACAGGCCTCTACTCCTGAAACAAAGAATACATTATATGTTAGTTAAAAAGAAAAGAAAAGAGATAGAGGAGTCAAGATGGCGGAGAAGTAGCAGGCTGAGACTACTTAGGCTAGCCGGAGATCAGCTAGATAGCTTATCTAAAGATTGCAAACACCTGAAAATCCATTGGCAGATCGAAGAGAAGAAGAACAGCAATTCTAGAAACAGAAAAACAACCACTTTCTGAAAGGTAGAACCAGCGGAGACGTGAATCCAAAGCGACGGGAAGATAGACCCCGGGAGGAGGGGCCGCTCCTGGCAAGCGGCGGAGCAACGGCGCACAAAATCAGGACTTTTAAAAGTTTGTTCTGCTAAGGGACATCGCTCCAGAGGCTCAACCGGGGCGAAGCCCACGTGGGGTCAGCGTGGCCTCAGGTCCCGCAGGGTCACAGAAGGACCAGGGGTGTCTGAGTGTTGCAGAGCTTGCAGGTATTGAAACGGGAAAGCCAGCTACAGAGACAGAGCCGACAGTAAGCTCACAGCTCGGGGTTACCTTGAACCAGTCGCAGGCTCGGTGAGCTCAGAGCGTAGCCAGAGGTCAGGCAGACGGGAGTAACTGGGCGCTGTTTTTTTAAGGCGCACTAAGGAGTGGGGCCCTGGGCTCTCGGCAACTCCGGGCCAGGGACCAGGAGGCCACCATATGTATTCCCGTCCTCCGGAACTCTACGGAAAGCGCTCAGGGAACAAAAGCTCCTGAAAGCAAACCCGAGCGGATTACTCACCCTGGCCCCTGATAAGGACGGTGCAATTCTGCCTGGGGCAAAGACACTTGAGAATCACTACAACAGGCCCCTCCCCCAGAAGATCAACAAGAAATCCAGCCGAGACCAAGTTCACCTACCAAGGAGTGTGGTTTCAATACCAAGGAGAGCAGCAGAATTCCAGAGGAGGAGAAAGCAAAGCACTGAACTCATGGCTTTTTCCCTGAATTTTTTTTTTAGTCTTGCAGTTAATTTAATTTTTTTCTTTTTCATTTTTTGTTTTTTTCTCGCCTTCTGGTTAAATTTTTTTTAACTTTTACATTTTTTTAACGTTTTTTAACTAGTTTATCTAATATATATATTTTTGCTTTTTTATATTTTTCTTATTTGTTTTCTTTTATTTATTCTTTTCTTTTCTTTCTTTTTTCTTTTTTCTTTCTTCCTTTTTGAACCTCTTTTTATCCCCTTTCTCCCCCTCACGATTTGGGATCTCTTCTAATTTGGTTAAAGCTTATTTTCCTGGGGTTGTTGCCACCCTTTTAGTATTTTACTTGCTCCTTCATATACTCTTATCTGGACAAGATGACAAGACGGAAAAATTCAACACAAAAAAAAAAGAACAAGAGGCAGTACCAAAGGCTAGGGACCTAATCAGTACAGACATTGGTAATATGTCAGATCTAGAGTTCAGAATGATGATTATCCAGGTTCTAGCCGGGCTCGAAAAAGGCATGGAAGATATTAGAGAAACCCTCTCGAGAGATATAAAAGCCCTTTCTGGAGAAAAAAGAACTAAAATCTAACCAAGTTGAAATCAAAAAAGCTATTAATGAGGTGTAATCAAAAATGGAGGCTCTCACTGCTAGGATAAATGAGGCAGAAGAAAGAATTAGTGATATAGAAGACCAAATTACAGAGAATAAAGAAGCTGAGCAAAAGAGGGACAAAAGCTACTGGACCACGAGGGGAGAATTCGAGAGATAAGTGACACAATAAGACGAAACAACATCAGAATAATTGGGATTCCAGAAGAAGAAGAAAGAGAGAGGGGAGCAGAAGGTATACTGGAGAGAATTATTGGGGAGAATTTCCCCAATATGGCAAAGGGAACAAGCATCAAAATTCAGGAGGTTCAGAGAACGCCCCTCAAATTCAATAAGAATAAGCCCACACCCCGTCACCTAATAGTAAAATTTACAAGTCTCAGTGACAAAGAGAAAATCCTGAAAGCAGCCTGGGAAAAGAAGTCTGTAACATACAATGGTAAAAATATTAGATTGGCAGCTAACTTATCCACAGAGAGCTGGCAGGCCAGAAAGAGCTGGCATGATATTTTCAGAGCACTAAACGAGAAAAACATGCAGCCAAGAATACTATACCCAGCTAGGCTACCATTTAAAATAGAAGGAGAGAATAAAAGCTTCCAGGACAAACAAAAACTGAAAGAATTTGCAAACACCAAACCAGCTCTACAGGAAATCTTGAAAGGGGTCCTCTAAGCAAAGAGAGAGCCTACAAGTGGTAGATCACAAAGGAACAGAGACCATATACAGTAACAGTCACCTTATAGGCAATACAATGGCACTAAATTCATATCTCTCAATAGTTACCCTGAATGTTAATGGGCTAAATGCCCCTGTCAAAAGACACAGGGTATCAGAATGGATAAAAAAACAAAACTCATGTATATGTTGCCTCCAAGAAACTCATTTTAAGCCCGAAGACACCTCCAGATTTAAAGTGAGGGGGTGGAAAAGAATTTACCATGCTAATGGACATCAGAAGAAAGCAGGAGTGGCAATCCTTATATCAGATCAATTAGATTTTAAGCCAAAGACTATAATAAGAGATGAGGAAGAACACTATATCATACTCAAAGGGTCTGTCCAAAAAGAAGATTTAATAATTTTAAATATCTATGCCCCCAACGTGGGAGCAGCCAACTATATAAACCAATTAATAACAAAATCAAAGAAACACATCAACAATAATACAATAATAGTAGGGGACTTTAACACTCCCCTCACTGAAATGGACAGATCATCCAAGCAAAAGATCAGCAAGGAAATAAAGGCCTTAAACGACACACTGGACCAGATGGACATCACAGATATATTCAGAACATTTCATCCCAAAGCAACAGAATACACATTCTTCTCTAGTGCATATGGAACATTCTCCAGAATAGATCACATCCTCGGTCCTAAATCAGGACTCAACCGGGATCAAAAGATTCGGATCATTCCCTGCATATTTTCAGACCACAGTGCTCTAAAGCTAGAACTCAACCACAAAAGGAAGTTTGGAAAGAACCCAAATACATGAAGACTAAACAGCATCCTTCTAAAGAATGAATGGGTCAACTGGGAAATTAAAGAAAAATTGAAAAAAATCATGGAAACAAATGATAATGAAAATACAACGGTTCAAAATCTGTGGGACACAACAAAGGCAATCCTGAGAGGGAAATATATAGGGGTACAAGCCTTTCTCAAGAAACAAGAAAGGTCTCAGGTACACTATCTAACCCTACACCTAAAGGAGCTGGAGAAAGAACAAGAAAGAAACCCTAAGCCCAGTAGGAGAAGAGAAATCATAAAGATCAGAGCAGAAATCAATGAAATAGATACCAAAAAGACAATAGAGCAAATCAATGAAACTAGGTCCTGGTTCTTTGAAAGAATTAATAAAATTGATAAACCCCTGGCCAGACTTATCAAAAAGAAAAGAGAAAGGACCCAAATAAATAAAATCAAGAATGACAGAGGAGAGATCACAACTATCACCAAAGAAATACAAACTATTATAAGAACATACTATGAGCAACTCTACGCCCATAAATTTGACAATCTGGAAGAAATGGATGCATTCCTAGAAATATATAAACTACCACAACTGAACCAGGAAGGAATAGAAAGCCTGAACAGACCCATAACCAGTAAGGAGATTGAAACAGTCATTAAAAATCTCCAAACAAACAAAAGCCCAGGGCCAGACGGCTTCCCGGGGGAATTCTACCAAACATTTAAAGAAGAACTAATTCCTATTCTCCTGAAACTGTTCCAAGAAATAGAAATGGAAGGAAAACTTCCAAACTCATTTTATGAGGCCAGCATCACCTTGATCCCCAAACCAGACAAGGATCCCATCAAAAAAGAGAGCTATAGACCGATATCCTTGATGAACACAGATGCGAAAATACTCAACAAAATACTAGCCAATAGGATTCAACAGTACATTAAAAAGATTATTCACCACGACCAAGTGGGATTTATTCCAGGGCTGCAAGGTTGGTTCAACATCTGCAAATCAGTCAATGTAATACAACACATCAATAAAAGAAAGAACAAGAACCATATGATACTCTCCATAGATGCTGAAAAAGCATTTGACAAAGTACAGCATCCCTTCCTGATCAAAACTCTTCAAAGTGTAAGGATAGAGGGCACATACCTCAATATCATCAAAGCCATCTATGAAAAACCCACTGCAAATATTATTCTCAATGTAGAAAAACTGAAAGCTTTTTCGCTAAGGTCAGGAACACAGCAGGGATGTCCATTATCACCACTGCTATTCCACATAGTACTAGAGTCCTAGCCTCAGCAATCAGACAACAAAAGGAAATTAAAGGCATCCTAATCGGCATAGAAGTAGTCAAATTATCACTCTTCGCAGATGATATGATACTATATGTGGAAAACCCAAAAGACTCCACTCCAAAACTCTAGAACTTATACAGAAATTAAGTAAAGTGTCAGGATATAAAATCAATGCACAGAAATCAGTTGCATTTCTCTACACCAACAGCAAGACAGAAGAAAGAGAAATTAAGGAGTCAATCTCATTTACAATTGCACCCAAAACCATAAGATACCTAGGAATAAACCTAAACAAAGAGGCACAGAATCTATACTCAGAAAACTATAAAGTACTCATGAAAGAAATTGAGGAAGACAGAAAGAAATGGAAAAATGTTCCATGCTTCTGGATTGGAAGAATAAATATTGTGAAAATGTCTATGCTACCTAAAGCAATCTACACATTTAATGCAATTCCTCTCAAAGTACCACCCATCTTTATCAAAGAAATGGAACAAATCATTCTAAAATTTATATGGAACCTGAAAAGACCTTGGATAGCCAAAGGGATATTGAAAAAGGAAGCCAACGTTGGTGGCATCACAATTCCGGACTTCAAGCACTATTACAAAGCTGTCATCATCAAGACAGCATGGTACTGGCACAAAAACAGACACATAGATCAATGGAACAGAATAGAGAGCCCAGAGATATACCCTCAACTCTACAGTCAACTAATCTTTGACAAAGCAGGAAAGAATGTCCAATGGAAAAAAGACAGCCTCTTCAATAAATGGTGCTGGGAAAATTGGACAGCCACATGCAGAAAAATGAAATTGGACCATTTCCTTACACCACACATAAAAATAGACTCAAAATGGATGAAGGACCTCAATGTGTGAAAGGAATCCATCAAATTCCTTGAGGAGAACACAGGCAGCAACCTCTTCGACCTCAGCCGCAGCAACATCTTCCTAGGAACAATGCCAAAGGCAAGGGAAGCAAGGGCAAAAATGAACTATTGGGATTTCATCAAGATCAAAAGCTTTTGCACAGCAAAGGAAACAGTTAACAAAATCAAAAGACAACTGACAGAATGGGAGAAGATATTTGCAAACGCCATATCAGATAAAGGACTAATGTCCAGAATCTATAAAGAACTTAGCAAACTCAACACCCAAAGAACAAATAATCCAATCAAGAAATGGGCAGAGGACATGAACAGACATTTCTTCAAAGAAGACATCCAGATGGCCAACAGACACATGAAAAAGTGCTCCATATCACTGGGCATCAGGGAAATACAAATCAAAACCACAATGAGATATCACCTCCCACCAGTCAGAATGGCTAAAATCAACAAGTCAGGAAATGACAGATGCTGGCGAGGATGCGGAGAAAGGGAACCCTCCTACACTGTTGGTGGAAATGCAAGCTGGTGCAGCCACTCTGGAAAACAGCCTGGAGGTTCCTCAAAATGTTGAAAATAGAACTGCCCTATGACCCAGCAATTGCACTATTGGGTATCTACCCTAAAGATACAAATGTAGTGATCCAAAGGGGCACGTGCACCCGAATGTTTATAGCAGCAATGTCCACAATAGCCAAACTATGGAAAGAACCTAGATATCCATCAACAGATGAATGGATCAAGAAGATGTGGTATATATACACAATGGAATACTATGCAGCCATCAAAAGAAATGAAATCTTGCCGTTTGCGACAAAATGGATGGAACTAGAGCGTATCATGCGTAGCGAAATAAGTCAAGCAGAGAAAGACAGCTGTCATATGATCTCCCTGATATGAGGAAGTGGTGATGCAACATGGGGGCTTAAGTGGGTTGGAGAAGAATCAATGAAACAAGATGGAATTGGAAAGGAGACAAACCATAAGTGACTCTTAATCTCACAAAACAAACTGAGGGTTGCTGGGGGGAGGGCGGTTGGGAGAAGGGGGTGGTATTATGGACATTGGGGAAGGTATGTGCTTTGGTGAGTGCTGTGAAGTGTGTAAACCTGGTGATTCACAGACCTGTATCCCTGGGGATAAAAATATATGTTTATAAAAAATAAAAAATTAAAAACAAAACTTGTATGAAAATGTTAAAAGCAATATGATACACAGTAGTCAAAAATTGAAAACCTAAACATCAATGAAGAGATGAATGAGTGAGTAAAATTTGTACATCCATATAATGAATTTTATTCAGCAATAAAAAAGGTACTTCTACTAAAACCTGGTTAAGTCTTGAAAACATTACACCAGATAAATAAAACCAGTCACAAAAGATCAACTATCATGATTCTCTTTACATGAAATGCTCAGAATAGGCAAATCACTTGAGATAGAATGTAGACTAGCTGTCACCTATGGCTTGTAGAGATAAGGAGACTGGACTGGAGAGTAAAGGAGTAGTAAAGCGTATGGGGTTTCTTGGGGCACCTAGGTGGCTCAGTTGGTTAAGTATATGACAATTTTGGCTCAGGTCATGATCTCAGGGTCATTAGATCAAACCCCATGTGGAGGTAAAAGCTGGGTGTGAAGCCTGCTAAAGATTGTCTCTGTCCCTCTCCCTCCACCCCTCCCCACTTGTATGTACTCTTTCTCTAGAACGTATATATGTGTATATATATATATATATACACACATATATACATACACACACACACACACACACACACACACACATATATGTGGCTTCTTCTGGGGTGATAAAAGTGTTCTAAAATTTATTGTGGTGCTGGATGCACAACTCTGTGAATATACTAAAAATTATTGAATTGTATGGTGTGTGAATCATATCTCAATAAAACTGCTATTTAAAAAGTTTAAAGGACACCTGGGTGACTCAGTCAGTTAAGCATCTGCCATCAGCTCAGGTCATGCATCCTGAGTGCTGGGATTGAGTCCTCCATGGACTCAGCAGGGAGCCTGCTTCTCCCTCTGTCTGCTGTTTCTTATCCTGCTTGTGTGTGCACTCTCTCTCTCGACAAATAAGTAAAATCTTTTGAAAAAATAAAAATAATAAAAAATAAAAATTTTAAGTGTGGGTGGGTGGTTCAGTTGATTGAGTGTCTAACTCTTGATTTCACCTTAGGTCATGATCTCAGCATCATGGGATCAAGGCCCACATCAGGCTCCACACTCAGCTCAGAGTCTGCTTTTTCCTCTCCCTCTGCTCCTCCCCCTGCTGTCTCTCTCTTTCTCAAATAAATAAATAAATAAATAAAATATTTTTTAAAAAGTTTTTAAGGGTAGTGACAGGATAAGACAGTTACTTAAGTGATAAATAAAATGTTAAACTCCTGAATCTTGTAACACAGTAAGGTAGATTCTCCTCTCTCTTTATGAATTTCAAAGACTGTACTGAAAATCATTAAAGATGCTGAAGAGAGGAAAAGGTTTGCAAGAGGTAAATTAGGCCCGTTTTTCCCAGTTACAACAAGAAATCAATAATATCAAAAGAAAAGGATATTTGTTCTCTACATGAAAAAATTTTACTAATGGTTTTTTCATGGTTAACTTCTAAATGCTAGCAATATTCTCTGGTCAAAATATACAGTTTATGTAAAAATTATGTCAGTGTTTTAGAGGAGAATATGACTGAAATTTTTATAAATTCAATAAGCTTCTAAAATAAATTCCTGAAATGAGGTTTAAAAAAAGCAGAGCTTATTAAAAATCTACACAGGAGTCCAATCGCCGGAAGAAGAATACACAACAATCTGTTTCCTTCTAACTGTTTCCGATTCTGCAATGCAACTGCAAATCTCATGTTGTCATGTCTGCTCCTCTGCAAACAGCTAATGGTGGTCTTCTATTGATATTAAACGGAGTCCTGGTGCTCTGGGTAGGTATGTAACCTTGGAAATTGTCCCTCTCTGGATTGTGTCATTAGGAAAAAGATTGAATAAGAGTAGAGACTGCTAACACTCTTTTTGCTAGTGATTAGAACACACTGATTAACTATATTTAATTAATCCATATAATGTTCTAACATTCATCCACAGCACTCAACAAAATGAATGAGTTATATGCAAGACTAGACCTGTCAATTAACATCTCCAATTCAATACACTCAGCAAAGATGTGATGAGATCAGTTGTGTAGGAAGGACTCCTCCTTAGTGAACATTTCAGCAACTTTTCCTCTGACTGAGTTTTCTTCTGCTTTTTTTGCCTTGTAAATATATTTGGCTAACATCCACCACCTACATGTGCCGTCCTGAGTAAACCCTTACAGGAAGGGACAGGAAGCTTTACCCACTGATCCCCCACTAACACAGCCCAAATACTATTTCCTGACGACCAGACCTAACGTACACTTAACCTTAAAGGCAGAGTCAATCCATGAGCCATTCTCCCCATCTCCTGCCCATTCCCAATGCTGGCTTAGACTAGAGATGAATTTCTGCTTGAGTTTCCCTGCACTGCTTCCAGGTACCAGTTCAGCTGCCCCTATCTGGTCCTTCCTTGAGGAGGAAGTCTGACAACCCGCATAGCTCCTCCACATCTCTTCCCCTAGCACTGGATCCTGGCCTCTGTGCTCATAGCTCACAGAAGAACAGGGAGCCATCTTGCCTGAGTTCAAAATTAGAAGGGAATGTGGCCATATCCTTTTCATACCTGGCTTTGCTTAGCTTAATAGATTTCCTGCCATTTCCTATAAAGGGCAAATGACAAGTTTCACTCTTGTCCAAGCACCTATAATACCGAAGTGGGAACATTTAGCTCCAAATCATTAGCTCTCTGAACTTAACCAACCTTCATGGAAGACTATTCATGTATTTTTAACTTATTATTTTAAAATAATTTTAGACTTACAGAACAGTTGCAAAAAATAAAGGAAATAGGTCCCATGGTTATGTCACACTGCAGAAGGGATTTTACAGATTAAATTAAGGTCCTGAACAGTTTACTTGGGTTGTCCAAAAGCAAGATTATCCTGCCTGGGCCTGAACTGGGAAGTGGAAAAGACTCTGCAGGTTGAGGATAAAGCCCTGTGGCTGTGAATAGAAGCCACATCTAGTAGTTGAGAAGGGCCCCAGTTGACAGCCATCAAAAACACAGTCTTCAGTTCCAGATCACAGGGAACTGAATTCTGACAACACCCTGGATGATCTTGAAAGACAAGCCTGAGCCCCCAAAGAGAATACTACCTCCTCGCACCTTGATTTTAACCTGCAGGACTGAGCAGAAGACCCTCCCTGGACTCTTGACCCATAGAAACTGTGACAATGCTTAGATGTTATTTGAAGCCACAAAGTTTGTGGCAATTTGATATGCTTCCAGAAAAAAACAAATACATACACTATCTTTCCCTTTGTAATTAATGAATATTTGGGGAGAGATACTTGGAGACTATTCAGATATCCTGTTTCTTCATAAACTTTTGCCCAAGAATGTTAGCACCCATCACTGGGTCTCAACTGCTACAGTGGTTACGATGCTGTTCTAATGCCAGTTTTCTATTTCCTTCACTCTCTTTATGCTTACTATTCAGAATTCTTTGATAATAAAATCCTGTCCTTCTCCTTGTTTATTTATTTATTTATTCATTCATTCATTTGAGACCACTGGTTTTTGACATCCAAAGAATAAAGTAGCAATGGAAAAGGAAGCAAGCTGAGTTAGAACTTAATTTTTGGGAGAACAGTTTGTCAGTCATGGAGATAAATATAAACAATTCATGTTTAGCTATCTGAAACAGCCATATATGTTTCTTATAAATGTAATTCTTAATCAGTTCTCAAGATAAATACCCCAAGACATATTGAAAAATGTTGTCCTGCTCTGTCTTTGCAGCACTGTGTAAAGGACTAGAGTCTTAAGACAGATTAGCTAAGTTATAGTTAGCTTTCCAAAAACAAAGTTAAGATCAAGGAGTCCAATTTATACTTCCTAAAATAAACATACTTCCCCCCCCATATCATCTAGTTATCATTTTTAAGATGGTAACAGTATTCCTTGGCTTTACACACTGGAAGCCAGGAGCACCACTCAGCTATAACAACCAAAACTGTTTGCAAACTTTTCCAAATGTCGTCGAGGTGGGATGGGGATAGGGCCAAAATGTCCCATGATTGAGAACCACTGACACAGATATATAGATGGTAGATAGGTAAGTAGATGTGTGTGGGGGGGAGGTTTGCTTACTTCTCCAGTTTGTCAAATTATGGAATACTCTGAATTGCCCATCATTTTTTATAGGTGTGCCAAGGCAGGTCCCCTAACAAGGGCACAGGTGTTCTGCACTCATGAGACAGTATGTAACCTGACTTCTGTAAAGCGTAATGAGCTGTAATTGAAACTGTAAAGAAAGATACAAAATTAAGAGCTGCTGAAGAGCAATTAAGTAAATAAAAGCAACTGACTAATTCAGCTAAATAAAATCCAATAGCTACAAAGGCAAAACAGAAGAGCACTCTGTAAACAAGTAAGCACTAATGTTAAATACAAAATGACATAGCTACCTCAGTAATTCCGTTGCAAATTGGAATCCTGATACAGAATTAAGAAAAATGTAAACGGCGGACAACATTATGACTCACTTGCCACAGTGATGCATGGCCAGCGCTTCCTGAGGGAGGGAGCACAGGAACAAGACCAGGGTCTGGCTTGGAGCCCTGGATGCACCATTTGTTGGCAGACCTGAACAAGCTCTTGTTCAATATTTTCAGAAATACTGAGGAGGGTGGCCTAGATAATTTTTTATTTTCTCATTCTCTAAAATTCTATGACTCCAGGTTCGAAGAAAAGTGGCTAGACCTGAAACTGTAGAAGTACTAGATAATTTTCTACCTTAATGCCAACAGAGAACCAAGTTTAGATAGTTGTTGAACAAAGGTATGTTTTAAAAACAAACAGGTATGATGATGAGACAAAGACTATACAAGCTGCACCATTTCAGTTGACTATTTGAACAAAAGAAGCTCTGCTGTTTCTAAACTATGCGAATCATCGAGAAAAATGAACAAACAAACATTTTCTGCCAAACTCTCTGCTAACTCAGCTCTATGTAGCTCTGGTCTGAGAGACTGTAATGTAAGATGATGAGCTAGTCTTCTAGCTACCAACAGTTATAGAATGTTGACCTAGATAGTGGCAGACACATGTCATGCTACGCCCATTTCCATAAGCACTTCGCACCACTGCTATCTATGCAGGTATCCACATATCTGCTTTCCCTGCTAACACCTGGTAGACTTTGAGCTTAGGGAATCCCTAACTCACCTCTCTGTCCCCCCACAGAAAGTCTGACAGTGGTTGGTATATGTTAGATGCTCTGCAGATGCTTGTCAAATAAGTGAATAAATGGATGAATGGATGAATGGCTAGAAAAACGACTCTGCGTTCAGTCTCCTCCATGTGAATTACCATGATAACATTTGTAGATCACAGAATTTCATCTTCTCTCAAGAAAGGGCACCCCAAGAATGTATATTCCAGCCAAGCTCACAGCTTAAAGGGCCCTTGTGAAATCTATACAGGCTAAGGTATACCTAATAAGGTAATGGATCTGCATAGCTCCCTTCATCTGAAAAGTATTCTCTTCCTTTTTAAACAAAGTCTTTTAAGTCCCAGGCCTATTCTGACTTCAGTGACTTTGATACAGTTCTAAGATACTCTGTATCAATGTTTGGGGTTGACCAGAGAACTAAATGTTCCATGGTAGTAATATTTTTAAGAAGCTGCATTCAACCAGCTGCCCTATTAAAAATGGCACACCAGTTAATTAGTGTTTCATTTGTAGGGGAATGGATTTATCACAAAATAGCACTTTTTTCTCATGTGAGATTGGGAGGGAACATTTTATAAATCATATCAGCTATTGTGCTGGTTTAAAAACCCTTGTTGAAAAAATATACAAAGACCAACTAATGACAAAAACAAAGGCTATTTATTCTGAGCTTGTTATAGCAAGTAGTCAGTCATCATCACTTAGAGTTTGGCAGAGACTCTAAAGCAGACAGAGGAGTGGGGTGGCTGTATACAGAAAAAAAAAATAGAAAAAAGAGGGGGAAGTCTTCAGATATATCCCAATTGGAGGCTGTTAACTTAGGAAAACTGCAGGTGAGCCAAGGAGCAGGGTACACTATGTGACTGGTCAGAAGTGCATATTTGACTTCTCTCTCTCTCTGTTATTGTTCAGTTATTGTTTATTTTTCCCATAAGTATTTTATTAAATGTCTTTAAGATAAGACATGTCTTTTAAGATACCTGTAGCCACATACCGTTACCACACCCAACAAAATAAACTGTAATTCTTCAATATCATCTAATACTTGGTCTATTTTCTAATTTCTCCAATTACCCCAAATGTCTTTCCAAGGGTACTTTAAATCAAGATGCAAACAAGGTCTACAGACTGCCTTGGGTTGATGTGTCTCCAGTCCCCCGTGATCTATAATAGTACCATTTTCCTTCTCTAGAATCAATTGTCATGTAGTACATTGTCCTGTAGACTTTGTGGATTTGGTTGATGACATCACAGAATATCCTTTGTATGTTTCTCTTTGTCATATTTCCTGTAAGCTGGGAGTTAAATTTAGAGATTTGATTAGACTGTGGCTTAATTCTTTTGGTGCAAATTCTCCATAGAGAGTGCCACATGCTGTTAATTGCATCAGATAAGGAAGCACAAAAGGTCTGGCTATCCCACTCTCAGTGATGTTGTGATAGATTAGTGAGGCTGTCAGCCTCCCATCCATCATGAAGTTCCCCATTGACACTTCATCTTTTCATTTATAATATTTTTAGGATGTGCAGGCATCCTATTTCAAGCATATTGTCTTGCATTTCATTTAAATCTATATTTGTGTCTTTGAGGAGTGTTTTATAGTTTTAATCATAAAGGTTTTATACATTTTTAGTGAAACCATTCTCAGAAATTTCGTATATAGTTTTCGCTATTTTGATGGTATTTCCCTTCATTATATCATTTTTTCCAGCCTTTCTAAGATATTATTAACATATAACACATGTAATTTTAAGGTGTACAATGTAATGATTTGATACATGTATATACTATGAAATGATAATCACATAATGTGAGGTAACACTTCAAGCTCCTCACATAATGATTGTCTTTTGTGGGAATAATATTTAATATCTACTCTCTTAAAAAATTTTTAAAGTATAAAAGAATTTTAAAGTATATAATACGATACTGCTAATTGTAGTCAACATGTTGTTTGTTAGAACCCTAGAGCTTTCTGATCTTGTTTTAAAGATTTATTTGAGAGAGAGCACATGAGTGGGCAGTGGGAGGGACAGAGGGAGCGGGAGAGGAGAATCATAAGAATACTCTGCACTAACCACAGAGCCTGATGCAGGGCTCCAGAGCTGAACTGAAACCTAGAGTCAGTTGCTTAACTGTCTGAGCCACCCAGGCACCCCTAGAGCTTATTAATCTTATAGCTGGAATTTTCTACCATTTGACCAACATTTTCTCATTTCTCCAGCCCCCATGTTTACTAATAGACTCAAATATCTTTTTAATCTTCTTGTAAAAATAAGAACACAAAAGTAGATAAATTTAAACTTATGTCTCACAATTAGTGTTTCAGTATTTTATCTTATTTGTAATCGAGATTAATTAATATCCATCTTTCAAATAATTATAATTTCAAGGTTTAAAGTCACTGAAAGTGTTTTGGAAACTATTTTTAAGCAGAAAAGTTCATTTACAAAATTTATTTCATTTATATCCACCTAAAGCATGGGTTCTTATCAATTATGCTTGGACTGTTTATGAAGTTTCATGAGACTTTGGACAAAACTAGCCATTACCATAAGTTATTTTCTTGTTCACAAATTTTGTAACATAGTCATGTTAGGCAAGCAATAAATATTGCAGAATTAAAGAACCTAAAAATTAAACATGTGATTCTCCCCACCAACTTGTTTTTGACATACATCAAGTTATTTATTTTTATTGAACATTTTGTTCTTAGAATTATTTCCTAATTTTACAGTTTCTAAAATCTAAAAGAGATAATATAATCTTATTTGACTAGTAAGCCCAAGTGGAATAACTATGTACTTAACCAAAGTGACAATAAAATATTTGAAGGTAAGGTAAAGCATCATGGTTTAGATTTTTTTTTTAATTAGCTCTTTCAATATTAAGGAGAAATTATTTTATTATTTTATTGTTTTCAAATATTTTATTTATTTACTCATGAGAGAGAGGGTCAGAGGGAGAAGAAGCCTCCCTGCAGCCTCTTAACTGAGCCACCCCAGTACCTGAGAAATGATTTTAAATATAAGGCAGACAGTTCTGAAGAAATGCATGTTTTAACTAACCCAACAATATTAAATAAGCTTTATTTTCCAAAGATCATCCCTTAAGAACACATAGGTTAGATTTGATAGTTCTGAGAGTTTTATGAATACTTAATTTATATATGTACTGATTTTTTTATTTATTCATTTGAGAGAGAGCACACAAGAAGAGGGAGAGGCAAAGAGGGAGGGAGAAGCCGACTCCCTACTAAGTTGGGAGCCTGACATGGGTCTTGATCCCCGGTCTTGGAGATCATGACCTGAGCTGAAAGCAAATGCTTAACCATCTGAGCCATCCAGGTGCCCCTGTGGTTATTGTTTTTTGTAAGTAAAAAACTTACTTAACTTTTAAGTAAATAACCCCTGTGGTTATTGTTTTTTGTAAGTAAACTAAGACAGAACTCTTTTAGAAGTCAATTTTGATAACAACATCCAGAAGCAGAGAAATGCCATTATAGATAAATATGTATATACATACATAGACATATATAACATACAGAGAGATGTAAATAGATATCTTATAGTAAAGTTAAGCTTTACCAAAATAAATAAAAATAAGTATACAAAAATAAATAAAAACCTTTTGCACAGTGAAGGAAACTCTCAGTAAGACAAAAAGGCAACCTGTTCAATGGAGAAGATAGTTGCAAATGATATATCTGATAAGGGGTTAATGTCCAAGATATATAAAGAGTTTATACAACTCAACAAGAAAAAAATAATAATGCAACTAAAAATGGGTAGAGGACATGAACAGACATTTTTCTAAAAAAGATAAATAGGTCACCAATAGACACACGAAAAGATGTTCAATGTCACACCATCAAGGACATGCAAATTAAAACCACAATGAGATATCACGCTATACCTGTCAGAAGGGTTAAAATCAAAAACAAAAGAAATAGTAAATGTTCGTGAGGATGTGGAGAAAAAGGAATTCTCATGCATTGTTAGTGGGAATGCAAACTGGTGGAAAACAGTATGGAACTTCCTTGAAGAATTAAAATTAGAATTACAATATGATCCAGCAATTCCACTATCAGGTATTTACCTGAAGAAAATAAAAACACTAATTGGAAGAGATCTATCTACCTCTATGTTTATTGTACCATTATTTCAATGGCCAAGATACGGAAGCAGCTCGATTCTCCACTGATAGAAGAATGGATAAAGAAGATGTAGTATATATTTTAAAGACTGTAATTCAGCCATAAAAAGGAATGAAGTCTTGCCATTTGCAACAACATGGGTGGATCTAAAGGGTATAACGCTAAGTGAAATAAGTCAGTCAGAGAAAGACAAATGCCATATGGTTTCACCCATATGTGGAATTTAAGAAACAAAACAAATGAGCACAACGAAAAAGAGACAAACCAAAAAACCAGACTCCTAACTATACAGAACAAACTAGTGGTTGCTAGAAAGGAAGTGGGTGGGGGGAGGGGGAAAATGAGTAAAGGAGATTTAGGGTACACTTCTCTTGAACACTGAGTAATGTATAGAGTTGTTGAGTCGCTGTATTATACACCTGAAATTAGTATAACACTGTATGCCAATTATACCTGAATGAAAAGAATGTTAGCCATGACTTCAGTAAAATAGTAATATAAACTCATTGGTCCATATGAAATAGATCCTATATGTTTCTGGCAGATGGAACAAGTTAAAGTTATCCACTCAATGACAACTAAAACTTTTTGCCAGTATTTGAGGAGATTACTTTTAAAATTTCCCCTAATATGTGACCTAATAGAGACTGTGGGCTAAATTTTGGTCAAGGAAATTTTTAGAAATACCAAGTGACTGTCTGGATGTTTTTAAAGGTCGTATGAATGGATAATATATTCAATTTGTTTCCAAATAGCACTTGAGAATTTTTTTCCAAATGTGTGTCTATCCCAAATGTGACTCAAAACTAAAACTAATAAGCTTTTATATATATATATATATATATATATATATATGTATATATATACATATATATATATATATATATATAGCTTAACCATGAACATAAGAAGGTGTAAAAGATGCAGTCCCCCCATGATTTCAAGTCACTTCCAAAGATAACTACAAGAAAAACCTAGCTGGGCACTCTGAGAGCTGACAATGATCAGCAGGACATCAGCTACAATTGGGGTGCAGCCCACATATGCAGCACAGACCACCACAAATTCTCAGTGTCCCCCAACCTCACAGCAGGTGCAGATCCAACAAGCAGACCCTTGACAGGTAAAAGCTAGAGGGAACCAAGCCATGCCCTCAGGACATAAAGCGAAGGCAGAAGGAAAATCTCATCCTGCAATTCTCCTCTTTATGACAAATTACACATAATACATAAAAAGGAAAACAATGCTGTCACTGGAAGGAAAAGAATCAGTAACCAATAAGGACCCCAAACCAAGAGTTACGTAAGAGTATTATTCAGAGAACTAGTTTTGAGTGATTTCTCCTGCCAATGTAAACTTAGACAAGAATAAATTCCTAATGCTCTCATGCGATCAGACTCTAAGCAGAAATCAGAGAGGGTGCCTTGGTAAGAATTTTTGCCTTTTCTGCTTTGTCAGATGTTCCGAGACTCAGCTACAGCCTCCCAGGGGAGTGGCATCCCATCTGGATCTCTAAAACTGTACAGGAGGGCAAAAATCTTTTTCCTCTTTCCTCTTAATATCAGCAGCTGGGGTATGAAAATTAAACTGAAAAAAGGCAGATTAACAAGGAGAAAATGTTTATTTCACATGTGTAGGGAGGCTTCATAGAAAAGAAGTAAAGACTCAGTGAAGGCTAGACCTGGGAACTTAAAACCATTTTCGTAAAGCACAGTAAATTTTGGAGAAGTGTCCAGACAGAGAAAACGGGTGTTGGGCTTCGGGGTGGTCAACCAGGAAAGTAAATACATGGGAAAACTAAATGGAAGACAAGGGCTATTTCAGTGAAGTTAGTTTACACAGATTCAAGCCATGCTATCTCCAGTGACAAGAATAGTCTCCGAGGACTAAGAGTCCTTCTCTTCCTATCACAGAAGAGGGGAGAGGGATCACTTCACAAAGGGAATTTTATGCTTTAGGCAGATTGGAGAGCATGGAGAGCTCTTTTTGAGCTTGCTGTTTGTGAATTGCCATCAGCTCAAAAAAAAAAATCCTCATGCCAAACTGGCGTATTTTTGGGTGGCAGCTTCTGTTCCCCTTCATGACTTATAGCTGCCTGACCTACAGTGTGGTTTGTTGTAGATAAGGGGTTGGTTTCCTGGCAGGGTGGCACAGGGTATGCATCAAAGTTCTGTTCTTTTATATATGATCTGGCCATTGTTTGTATATTTGGTGTCTCACTCTCTTCTGTTTTGTGATAACTGAGGACTTGACAAAGACCTAAAGAAGCACTAGAAGCCTTTAAAACTGTTGTTTGATGTGGTCTTTCCCTACAAAATAAAATATTAAAAATATTAAGGTAATTGTAAAATGAAGAATTTAGTAAGTAGTCATATAATGAAAGAAAAATTAAATTCAAACTCTACTCAATATTTTTACTGAAGCCTGTTTTGGCTGAATTATTGGGACAATCACAAGTCTGGAGATCCCAAACAACTCATCTTCCCCAGCATGTCAAGCACAGAGATCAAAAGACGAAGTAATATCATTGTTGCTTCACTTGAACCATAAAATACTGTGGTATTCAGTTTCTTAATGAGTGCTGCATAGTTGTGTTGTGATGAGTGATAATAAGATGGTGTCTAGAAGTTACTTTGAATTCAACAAAATAGTAAGATATTACTTCAAAATAAAGGCTGGTTATGATTCTATCCTACAATTTTCTTTTTCTTACATATATTTTTTATTGTTATGTTATTCACCATAAAATACATCACTAGTTTTCGATGCAGTGTTCCAAGATTCATTGTTTATGCACAACACCCATGCTCCATGCAATATGTGCCCTCCTTAATACCTACCATCAGGCTTACCAATTCCCCAATCCCCCTCCCCTCTAAAACCCTCAGACTGTTTCTCAGAGTCCACGCCTCTCATGTTTGTCACCCCTCCTACTTCCCTCCCTTCACTTTTCCTTTCCTTCTCCTAAGTCCTCTACATTATTCCTTATGCTCCACAAGTAAGTGAAACCATATGATACTTGACTTTCTCTGCTTGACTTATTTCACTCAGCATAATCTCCTCCAGTCCCATCCATGCTGATGCAAAAGTTAGGTATTCGTCCTTTCTGATGGCTGAGTAATATTCCATTATGTATATGAACCAACTCTTCTTTATCCATTCATCTGTTGAAGGGCATCTCAGCTATTTCCACAGTTCTCAGCTATTTCCAATGCTATGAACATTGGGTACATATGGCCTTTTCTTTTCACTACATCTTTATCTTTGTGATAAATACTCAGTAGTGCAATTGCTTCATTTACTCTATTTTTAATTTCTTGAGGCATCTCTACACTGGTTTCCAAAGTGGCTGCTCCATTTGCATTCCCACCAACCATGTAAGAGGTTCCCCTTTCTCCACATCCTCTCCACAATTTTCTTTATCACCTTTTGGAGTAAATCTATCATTTGTAAGGATAATGGAATTGGTCAAGCACAGATCTCTGTGTAACAAAATATAGTTAGCAGTACAATGCTAAGCTAAAAATCTGTGTTATGTACGATTATACATTTTAAAAGCTAAGATTTAAAAAGCTGGGTTAAAGATAATATTGTATATCCTACATTCTGGTTGCTTAGGCATTAACATGAGATGTGGTCCAGTGTTTACATAATTTTATAGTGAACAATTAACTAGTAGCTCTACTAACCCATTTAGGGAACAGTAAATGCGTTCAGTTAGAAACTATCACTTGGAGATCTTGCAAAATGAAGAATTTCTCTCCCTTGCTTTAGTTTGTGCTTGCAAGGAAGGCCCTAGACCTCTGAGAGAAATTCTGGGTTCTCTTGGCACTTGGCGTTCCTCCAGAGACACAAAAAGCAATGAAGAAATGGAGTAGCCAGTCCCTCTGCAAGATTCAGGAAACTCCTCTTGCAAGCCTGTATGAAAGTCACTAATTAGAGGGAAAATGGGCTGCCCAATCCGGCAAAGATTTTAATAAAAGAAGTCCTAGTTAGAGAGGGAACATTCTTTGTTTTGGATAATTTCGATTGTTTTTACACATAAAGAAATCCTGAACCATCTACCATTATCTGCATTCCTTAGACTGGGAGAAAGGCTGTTTTCTTTGAGAGGACATAATACATAGTCCCTATAAATGCTGAGGTGGGCTGCTGGAAGGAGGTGGGAGGCTCTGGAGACAGTGCACGGGTACACAATGCCCTTAATAAATGCAGTGGCTCTGCTCCTCAACATGTATCTTTGGACATTGGTGTATGTAGCCTGTAACAGTGTCATGTTGATAAGTTAGTAAGTTGGGTGCCTTCTGATCTCATTAGTCTGGTACAATACAGGCTCTGTGTGTTTCCCAGGACAAAGGGAAATGTCTGGCCATTGAGATACTCTAGACCAGCAACCAAAACAGGGAAAAGAGGTGACATTTATCCAAGGGAAGCAAAGGTACTCTGGCATCTGTTACTCTGAACGAGGACAAGAAACACATTTAAAATACTTCCAGGCTACTTTGAGTTGCTAAATATGAATATAAGCTAATAGTAAAATTAAGTTCCACTGATGTTAGACTTCTCTTGCAAAATTATTTCATATGCATTGTCTTGCTATATCTGTAACTAAGTCCTATGAGTTACATTAGGTTCTCCTTATCCAACTGAGTCCAAACTAGGATGTTTTTCAATAGCCATAAAACCTCAGTTTCTTTGGGCTCCTGGGTGACTCAGTTGGTTGAGCATCTAATTCTTGATCTCAGCTCAGGTCATGATCTCAGGGTTGTGATATTCAGCCCCACATCTGGCTCTGTGCTCAGCATGGAATCTGCTGGAGATTCTCTTTCTCCTCTCCCTCTGCCCCTTCCCTTGCTCACTCTCTCAAATAAATAAATAAAATCTTTTTAAAAACTCAGCTTCTTTTTAATTTCTAAATCTCATGTTGAAAAATATTATAATGAAGTTTAAATAATTTAGATAAAATTTTAAAAAAAACGAGTATTTTTTTAAGGATTTTATTTACTTAACAGGCAGAGATCACAAGTAGTCAGAGAGGCAGGCAAAGAGAGAGGAGGAAGCAGGCTCCCTGCCTAACAGAGAGCCTGATGTAGGGATCCAACCCAGGACCCTGAGATTATGACCTGAGCTGAAGGCAGAGGCCTTAACCCACTGAGTCACCCAGGTGGCCCTCCTAACAAAACCATATTTTTAAATATATGAACCTTTTAACCATTAAACACTTTGACTATAATATTTACAGAATTTTTATCATAGAAATGCTGCCAAATATGTTTTTTTTAAATCCACTATCATGATAAGAAAAATTTTTGAACAAATTATTTAGACAAAGCCAAATTCAACTTTTATTAGCACAAAATAAATAGACCATTACTGTTCTGGTTATTTCTGTACAAATAACTAGATTAGGGCAGCTGCTTGGCCAGATAATTGATTGTTTGGTCTCAGCTGTTTCATAGCAGAAAAGAGTCAATTTAACATAATTGTTCTTTGATGCATATAAATGCCTTGACAATGAATATTAAGTTTAAATATTTTTTAACTAAGACAGTTCAGGGAAGCCAAAAATACAGTGTTTTATGAATATTATGGTATTCTCTGTAGAAGGAACTATATCAACATTTCTTCAGATAATCTCCATACTGGAGTGGTCATTTTTCTATTGTCTACAGACATGATGGGGAGTGTGGAAATAAACCAAGACCAGTCAAATGAGAACAAGTCGATAATCTATTCATTCAGAGCTTGCTATCAGCAAGCTACCATTTTGTCATTTGTCAGAGACTGGAAGTTAGACAGAAGAGGGGAGAAGTTTTATAGAAGAAAGAGAAGGATTTGGGTGTACTTTGATTGGAGGCTGTTGACCTGGGTTTGGTGGGGGGCTGTAGCTGGCTAATTAGAATTTGGGATCCTATTGATGGCTTAGGGGTGTGTTGGACTTCCTCTGGTTTGTTCTAAGTTGGAAGTGGGGACAAAAATTAGGAAAGCTATCAATTATTAATCAAGTCCTGGCCATTTGGGGCTGATGTCACAGGAGTTATTGTTTGGCTTCCTGGATTGTTACTAGAGATAGTGGGCTGACTTCCTACAAGCTGACACAAAGATAGCAGACTGGCTTCCTAGTTTGGTTGCTGCAGATTAAGGATCAGAGCTTTATTTTTAGATATGGTCTGACCATTCTTTGTCTATTTTTTTTTTTCCACTCTCAGGGACTTGAAAAACTACTTTTATAACAAAACCTTGGTTAATAAAACCACTTTGGCAAAACTCACTTTTTCTCTCAGTAACTACATGCTAACGACTCACAATTTCACATCACCATGAGGCCTTTCTCCTCCACTCCAACTCATGGTCAACTGCCTGACATATATTTCCATTCAGATATTTTAATTATTACATGTGCCAAATGGAACCCCTAAGATTCCCACACAATCTAGTTTCTTTTGGAATTTTCTTTAAATTGGCCAAGGGCATATTCATTAAACTTGAAGTCATTCTTGACTTTCCTTTTCTTATACTCCATCTGGAGTCTATCGGCAAATGCCGTGAACTTTACTTTCAAAATATATCAGGGGCTGGACGTTTCTCACACCCTAACCCCCATTCCCCTACACTGGGGCAAGCACCATAACCTGTTAGAACTCTGGACCATTCCAAAAATGATCTCTCTGTTTTTCTCCTTAACTCCTGCCTCTGTTCTCAATATACTATCAGAAGGATACAGTTAAAACCTAGGTCACATCTTGTCATGCCTTTGCTCAAACCCTGCAGTAGTTCCCTTTAAACTAAGGGTAAAAGCCAAAGTACTCACTTTATCCCCAAAACTCTACATAATCTGACTTCCCATCTATCTGCTCTAGCACCCTGGTTTTCATATATTCCTCAAATACTCCCAGGGTGCTCTTGCTTTGGGACCCTTGTACTTCCTGTTTTCTCTTCCCAGAACTTTTCCTCCCACATAACTGCATACTAAGCTCCTCATTTTTTCCCAGTCTGTCAGAGTGAGCTCCTGCCCTTGCACCTTATCTAAAACCTCATGCTCCTTTTCCAGCATTTTATATCCACACTCTTGCCTCTATTTTTCCTCCTTACTGATTCCTACAAACTCTGTCTGCAATTTACCTACTTAAATAGTATTTCTTTTCTATTCTCCCCAAGAGTATGGGCACCTGCCAATTTTGTTTGTTTTATTCCACTACCACACCCCCAGAATCTAGAACAGTGTGTATGGCAGCTTAGAATTTTCAAAGTATTCTCATAAAACTTCTAAGATATTATTTCTACTTTACAGATCAAGAACTTGATCTCAGCAACTGAAGAGACTAGCTCAGTCACATGCCTTAAAAGTGACAGAACTTAGGTCTCCCATGTCGGTGCCCAAAGCTCCTTTGACCAACCATTAATATCTTTCTGAAGGTTATGCTTGTTTCCATTGTTAGTCTCATGGTTTTTTCCCACATAACTTCTAACCCAGACTATTGACAATGATGGTCTTCTTAGTAGTCTTCTACTTCCAGCCTCTCTCTTTTCTATTCTCTCTTTCTCTGTTCAAAAACCTTTATTGGAAGTTCTATCTGGCATTCAAAGTCCACCAAAGCCCAGATGTAATCTGTCTTTCCAGTGATTCTTTATACTTCAGGTAACTATACATCCAACCAAACCCAGTTTTTGCAATTCCATAGCTAAGAGAGGCACTTTCATGGCTCCTTGCCTTTCTTTAGCCCCTTTGTCTAGAATCACTTTCTCTCATCTCTCATAATCCACCAATTAACTTTCTGGAAGTTTTCTGCCAACCTTTCATTAGAATTAACATCTGATTGTATGAGGGAACTTTGTACCTTCTTTGTTGTAGAGTGGGTCTGGTGTTTATTCTTTAGTGGATGTCTATGCCCTTGAGCACAGAGATCATCTCACTCCACCTGTCACACCTCATTGCAAATAAAAGGTGCTCAACAAATATTCATTTATTTAAAGTGAATAATGTTCCACTGTTGGTGGGAATGCAAGTTGGTGCAGCCACTTTGGAAAACAGTGTGAAGATTCCTTAAGAAATTAAAAACTGAATTACCCTATGAGCCTGCAATTGTAGTACTGGGTATTTACCCTAAAGATACAGATGTAGTGAAAAGGAAGGCCCTATGTCCCCAATGTTCATAGAAGCAATGGCCACAATCTCCAAACTGTGGAAAGAGCTAAGACGCCTTCCAGATGAATGGATAAAGAAGATATGGTCCATATATACAATGAAGTATTATGCCTCCATCAGAAAGAAATACCCAACTTTTGTATCAACATGGACAGGACAGGAGGAGATTATGCTGAGTGAAATAAGTCAAGCAGAGAGAGTCAATTATCGTATGGTTTCACTTACTTGTGGAGCATAAGGAATAACATGGAGGACATTGGGAGAAGGAGAGAAGTGAGTTGGGGGAAATCAGAGGGGGAAATGCACCATGAGAAACAGTGGACTCTGAAAAACAAACTTATGGTTTTGGAAGGAAGGTGGTTGGGGGCTTAGGTGAGCCTAGTGGTGGGTATTAAGGAGCACCGGGTGTGGTGCATAAACAATGTATCTTGGAATACTGAAAAAATAAAATTAAATTTAAAAAAATAAAGTGAATAATGTTCCATAATAGCAAAAGTAGATTCACAAATTTCTCATCAGCAGGCAAGAGAAGCCAAGGCATATCAGGGAAAGCAAATCTGAGAGACCTGTAATCCTTCTGGAAGTCTCTGTACAGAAGTGCTTTGTATTTTTCCCCTTTCATTTAAAATAAGAACCATTATGCCCAGTACAATCTGTCCCGTTGTTGGCTTGTGACAATGATGTATTGTCAGGTAATATAAGATTCTTAAAGGGAAGAGCTAATTATACCCCAGAGGGGGGATGTTGTATTCCTGAAGTTTCTCTATCTCTGCTCTTCTCTCCTCCCTGAAATAACAAAGGGCAGAATGCATAGCACAACACCTGCCTAAGAGGGAGCACTCAACCAACAGCCATTCCCTTCTCTTTTTCTATTTATTCTTTCTCCTTCCTACATTTTTTTTCTTCAAGATAATTTTTCTCCTTACTTCTTAAGAGAAAACTCAATATAATTAACAAGATGTATATTTTTCTTAAGTGTTGACCTTATTTTCCACACTTAGAAAAGCTAAGGTCTATGTTAGTCATGCGAAATAGTAACCTCATATCTATACAAGAAGAAATGTTTACAATAACTTACCTACACCTTGATATTTTAATGATGCATTTCTATGCCAACCAAATTCAAGTTTTGACAAACTATGTGGTTTTTTCCTTTCAAGGTGACATTTTTCTTATCTTTTTCATATCAAACCATGGGAAACTGATTATTCACAAAGTGGAAGGATTCAAACTGATGTTGTCAGTCAAGTGTTAGATTGTGTGTTAGATTGTGTGAGTCTGACTAAGGACTAAATTTCTAGGTCCAGAGGTAAGCTCTACATGAGTTATTTTTGCTCTGGGCAAGTGAGGCTTTGCATTGAGATAGAGTATGATCAAATATTAACAAGCTTTAATACTACCTCTTGTCCTATTCCTGGAGGAGTTAAGGGTTACGAATCCTCATTATTCCACCATTCCAAACAGGCAGACACTTGTGGTAGGGAACGGAAATGATTGTTCTGGAAGTCTGTGGGTCTCCAAAGAAACCCAGCTTCTATCAGCTATTCAAAAGGAAGTTCTCTCCAAAAAAAAGCAGCATGAGCACTGGCCTGAGTGTACTTCACTCCCTCAGGCATGACCACGGGGCTTTCCGGATCTCAGGGGTACCAACACCCCTCCAACCTTTTATGAATAGATAGCTAAAACCAATCACATTTCTTATTTTCAAACATTTCAAATTTAGGTGCCTACATTCAAACTGTGTGTTAAAAGCAAGAAGAATCAAGCTGCTTTATATTTAAGGCTCTTTGAGTTTGAAACAATTTAAGGGACATCCTGGTGATGGAAAAATAGTTCTCATTACCAGATAAAATGCACTCTGAGAGCCCGTGGTCCTAGAGACACTGTTCTTGTACTCCTATGCAGCAAGGCCTCTGAGTAATAGAACACAATAGGGAGAGGCTTTGTGGAACCCAAGGCCTCACACCCTATGCGTAGAAATGAGCAACTACAACAGAAAAGTAGAATTTGAAGGAGGTCAGAAAGTGCTACTCAGTACGTCACTTTAGCAAAAGAACTATTTTGAGCTGAAGGCAATTAAAAAATGGAAGACACAGGAGTGACTCCTGGCCCTCTTCCTTTCTGCCTAAAAACAGGGCATAATCTCCCTTTGTGAAGGTGTATCCCTCCCCTCTCCCATCCGCAGAGGAAGAGAACAATCCTTATCACGAGAAATAGAAAGTCAGCACCAGCTTGAATCTGCATAACCAAAACCTACTGCAATAATCTTTACCTTCCATTAGTTTCTCCCAATATATTTACCTCCCCACAAAGTCCAAAACCCCTTTCCTTTGTCTTGACACTTCTCCACAATTTATCAGCTTCTGGTAAAATGCTAAGTTGACCCTTCTTTTGGTTTGCATTTCTTTTATGTGAAGCTCTTGTGTGCATATGAAATAAACTTTTTCTTCTGTCAGTCTGCTTTTTTTCAGTTTAATTTTTAGAGCTCTGACTACTAAACTGAAGAAGGTAGAGGAGAAATTTTTTCCTCCTCTGTGAGAGGAGGGGAAGGAGAGAGACAGAGAAGAAAGAAGGAAGGGAGGAAAAGTTTCCAATGAAATAAATTTTCACTTTCCCCTAATAATAATTAAAAAAAGGAAATAACTCTCTATATAGAGACAGACAAACAGGAGAAAATGCTTTAAACAAAATGAGTTGAAAATGATCTTTACATGAAAGAACCTCATGTAGAGTAGACTATAGCTGCACAGGTATCCCCAGTTTCCAAGCAGCTCCTTTTTCTAGAGGTTGTTTTTGCCCAGATTACTTGGAATTCTAAATATGCTTCATCAAGAGAAGCAATATTATAAATGGAACTTGGATCTGCAGGCTGGCTGTAGAAAAGGTAGCTTCCTCTAAGAATTAGAATAGTTCAGTTCTCTGTGTCAACACTGGTAGGTTACTTGTCTGGGAACTCTCTATATTTTCTGAATAGAGAACAAAGGGCAGCACCACCCCAAATCCCCAAGAAGGAGGGTAAAAATCTCAGGCTCAGATTCACCTGCTACTCAAGAATAATTCAAGGGTAGTGTCGCCAGTTAGGAATTGCCTGGTCTTCACATGAAAAGAAGAGAAAGCCTAGATAGTGAAGAAAGAGAGCTTACCATAAAGTAACCATACACTGTCCAAATTGTGCATGCAGGTGAGGAACACAGCTCAGCACCACCTCTCCTGATCACATGCTTACATCCACTTTCCCAGCTATTACTTTTTCCCCCATGAAATTCCATTAAGAATGGTAGCAGGACCGTAAGAAAGTATTAAAAGTTGCATTAGGAAATTTTTGGTGGCAGTAGGTTTGTTCATTATCTTTATTGTGGTGATAATTTCAGGTTTATATGATTATAAGAAAATGGGAAATAGTTTACACATGTGTCAAAGATGACCACATTGAACACTTTAAATATGTGCAGTTGATTGTACAACATACATCAACTAAGCTTTAAAAAATATATTAATCTGGGGCTCCTGAATGGGTCAGGCAGCTTACATTGGACTCATGATTTCAGCTGGGGTCATGATCTAAGGGGGTGAGATCAAGTCCCATGTGGTGCTTTACACTTGGTGCAAAGTCTGCTTGAGATTTCACTTGAGATTCTCTCTGCCCTACCTGCTGCTCCCACATTCTCTCTCTCTCTCAAGTAAATAAATAAAATTTTTTGAAGAAAAATGTATTGACCAACATACCTTAATTAAACTTTAAAAAAAATGTATTGACCACCTACCAAAAAAATCCCATTGAGATAGATAAAAGTCCTTTTCTACTCTACACAGTGCCATTGCCACTGTGGGCTACAATACTGCAAAGCATGAGCCTCAATCCCTGGGTTTTCTTGTTTAATTCTCAGTGATGGCTCACAACAGTAATAAAAACTCTGACCCATAAGCATAAATATTTTTTTAAAACAGTCAACAAATAAAACTTTATAAGTGAAATTAAAATATTAATCATTATAAAGGCAAAAGAAATCAGAACAACTCATGAGATAAATATCCTTGACTAGAAAGGCAGTTTAACCTATTAAATCAATGAATTCACATTGAAACTTCATAGAACTTGACGAACAGATTCTAAAACTTTATGGGAAATTACTTTTTAAAGGATATTTAACATAATCGAAAGGAAGAAAAGCAAAAATTTGAAAATATCTACTTGATATCAAGATTTTAAAAAAATCATTGAATCACTACATTGTACACCTGAAACTAATATAACTACTGTGTTAACTACACAGGAACTGATTTTTTTTAAAAATAATAAAACAGCACAATAAAAGCAAAGGTAGAGACAAAAAAATCAATAAAATAAAATGAAAAATTCACCATATGTACTGCTGATAGTACATGGATAAAAGAAAAACAAACTAAAAGATTAGAAGGATTCACATCAAATTCATGTAAATGAACTGGAATGGCTTCGGAAGCATAAAGTTAATTTTAAGTTTATTAATAATTTTATTTTTCTTTAAAAAGTTAAAGAATTTGGCAAAATGTTGATATGTATTAATTTTCTGTGTTGAGCAAATTGATGTTTTTAGAATAGATTTAGTGAATTTAAAAATACTTTTCAACAACAGCAACAACAACAACAACAACAAAGGCAAAACACATAGTGAAAAAAGGATTGTACCAAATAAATTTTAGGTAACTTTAATAGCCTCAAAAAAAGGAGAAATTGAGTTTCTTTCTTAAAGTACCATGAATGAAAGAAAACTCTCAAGAATTAGGAAAGTTAGGGGTAAATAAATCAAAAATAGAAAATCTTAAAATAAATCAGCAATATACTGGCAAGATATCCAGATAGAAGAATGGTTAACTAGAAGAGAAGAAGTACCTCTAGGAAAATGATAAACTGCAATCCATATTACTCAGACTGTTTTTGATGTCAAGCAGACAAATGATCCTTGTCAACTAGGGCTACAATTGGTGTTTTTAATGGTCATCACACCATCCACTAATCTGCCTTTACATCATAAGGATTGACAGCCCCCACACTCCAAATAATCCCTGCTATGCTGAGATTCAGGATATGTGCCTCAATGAGACAAAGGCTTGAAGGGCTCTTTCGGAAGAAAAATATTTAGCCCTGATAAGGAGAGGAACTGGCTGACTTTGCAATGAATTTCTATCCCCTTCTCAAAATTCACATGCATAAGAATTCATAAAATAGTCCCACTCTGACACACACTGGGAATGGATTAATCAATAAACCACCTCAGTCAACCTCTGTTACTTGTATCTACTTTTTTTTTCAATTTACTTTGTTGCTAAAAGGTAATGTTATTGAACCCTTAAAATATTAATTTGAATGATTGAAAGGTTTTTCTAAATTTAAAGTGAACTTTAAGAAATGTGCTCTATTACAAAAGAGTCAGATGACCTTAGGAAATAATTTAAGTAGGAAAATAAGTATAACACATAAATGTTTCAAACGTCACAAGTCCTAACATTAAATAAACAAAAAAGTAGAACAAGAGTGTTTTGGTGAGAGCTGATACTTGTTTTTCCAGATTGAGATGTTGACCATGTGAGACTCAGATAGGGAAAAGTGATAAAGTGGAGATAATTGCAATCACCAGTGAGAGGGGATGATGGTTTTGATCAGGATGGTAGCAGTGGAGGCAGTAGAGTATGACAGATCTTTGGTATATTTTGAGGTTAGAAGTGACAAACTGGACGTGAGATACTAGAGAAAAATAAACCCAGGAAGTCGAGGATGACACCAAGTTTTTTGGCCTGAGAAGTTGGAAGATGAGGTCACCATTTACCAAGATGAGAAAGACTGAAAAAGGAATATGTTTGAAGGAAATCACACCAAAGCTGAGAGGTATACAAGACCTCTGATGTCAGAAATCTGAAGTAAGCAGGTGTGTATATAAGTCTGGAATTCTAAGGGGGAGTTAGAGGTGGAAATACACATTTGGAAATTTTAAGCATATTTAAATATAAACAGCATTTAATACCATAAAACTGATGAGTAGCTGAGTGGTTCAGTTAGTTGAGCATCTGACTCTTGGTTTTAGCTCAGGTCATGATCTCTGGGTCATGGATGGCGCCCCACATAGGACTCTGTGCTCATTGGGAATCTGCTCCAAGAATCTCTCTCTCTCCCTCTGCCTCTCCCCCACCAAATAAATAAATAAATAAATAAATTTTAAAAACAAACAAACAAAACAATGAGACTGATTGAGGTTATCTAAGAGTAAGTGTAACCTGAGAAAACTTGGGATCTGAGAGCAGAATTCTGGAGCACTCCAGTGTTTTCTAATTGTTGGGGGTCAGTATGGCAGGAGGATGATAACGAGAAAGTAAAATCCTGGAGTTGATGACAAGTGTTTCAAAAAGGAATGACCAACTATGCCAAATGCTGCTGATAGGCCATGTAAGATGGGAATGGAGAATTAGTCACTGGGTTTAGCCACATGGAGTTATTACTGACTTTAGCAGAAGTTATTTTGTTACAGATCTAGAGGGAAAATCTTTGTTTGTGTTGGTCAAAAAGGAAATAGGAGATTTCTTTTTCTGGCAAAGACTCTATTCTTACATGTTCCTCCCTCTCATAACTAAAACACCCTGGATATGATTTAAAAAAAAAAAAAAAAAAAAAAACAAGCATAGGAATACTGAAAGGTAGAAAGAAGGGAAGCCTGAAGACCTTGAAACTTGGGGAGCAACACAGCAGGATTGGCCCCTGTTTTTTTCTTACAGTTTCACATGCATCCCAGACGAGTTGATCCAGAGCCTCCTACCCAGAATTGCCAATGGCATACATAAGTAGGGTTCTGAGAAAAGCCTGTTTCCCTAGCCAAAGGACTGCATGGCTTAACAACAGAAAATCTTGTTGGCAATCCTCACACTATTTTGGCTAACACCACAGAAAAATCGCACCCCTTTTTTACTCCTTCACCCCTGTGGTTTTAACAGGACTAGGCAAGGGGCTGATCGTTCACCCACCACTCCTGCCCAATGGGAGCGGATGGCAATACTCTGATCCCTTCCATGGTGGTGTCCATGGAGCCAAGAAGGTAGTTAAACTTTCATCCTCTGCCTGTCAGAAATGGCAGCACCCAGATTCCTCCTCAGTGGGGCTGAGGAGCATAGGCAATAAGGGGATAATATCAGCAGGTACAGCTGTGAGCAAAACCTCCAACCACAGCGAGACTCTACAGAGCTGGTTAGGAGGTGGGACTAGTCCCCACTGGGCTCTATCCTTTCCATGATGTCAGCAGGGTTCAGTTGGGAGCTGAGCCTTTAACTGGTGTCAGTGACACGGAACAATGTGGTCCTAAGCAGGGCTTATGGGTACTCTGCTTCCCCTATTCTTCCCTTCTAAGATTGGAGGACAGTGGGGAGCTGAGCCTCCAACCCATCCAGCATCAATTAGACTGAGCAGAATGATAGAAGGCAGGGTTATTCAGTACTCAGATCCCCCTCTGCTATGATGAAGCAGGGCAGCTGAGCCTCCACCTCCACCTGTGATCAACCAGGCTGGATAATGTGGTGGAAGACATTACCATCCCTCCTCACTTCTCTCCAGGTGTCCCCTGGTGCATCTCCACTCCCACTCTGTGTAACGAAGTCGTAGGATTTAACTCTTCCTTGCCCCATTTCTGGTAGCAGGAGGGCACAGGGTGGGGAAAAACTTACACCCCCATTCCAAGGCAATGAGCTGGTGAGTTTGGTGCCCTGCTTTCAGCAGGACCAAAGGAGAAGTGAAATTTTACCCCAGCTATCTTCAACAAGTATTTCACTTTTGCCAGAGTAATGTCAGCAAGGCCAACAGGAAACTAAAGATATACACCCACTGGCCCCTTGTGGTACACATTAACTGGAATGCCTGCTTAAAGAAATAAAAAGATTAAACAGGATTCAGAGTCCCATAATGTAATATTCAAGATGTCCAGGATATAATAGAAAATTAGTTATCTGCCAAGAACCAGGAAAATCATGACTTAAGCAGAAAAAGATGATCAACAAATGGCAAAACCAAGATGAATTGTATGTTGGAATCATTTACCAAAGAACAGATACTAAAGAGCAATCATAAAACTGTATCAACAAGCAGTTACAAATTCTCCTAAAAGAAATTTTTAAAAATGCAAAATCCCAGCAAAACAATAGAAGTGATAAAGGAAAAAAGGAAATAAAGAAAGAAAGAAAACTACAGAACTGAAAAATATAATCACTGAGATGGAAAAAAAAATACTCAGTGGATGGGCTAAATGGCAAAATGGAGGTGACAGTGGATAGTCACTGCACTTAATTGATAAAACTCACTTGGTCTGAACAGCAGACATAATTCAGCCAGTCTGAACAAGAGAGAACTAGATTTTTTTTTCTTTCAGTGGATGGAGCCTCAGGGGTTTGGGGACAATAACAAAAGAGCTAACATTCATTTCAGCAGAGTCCCAGAGAACAAGGGAATGAAAAACTATTTTAAAAAGGAATGACTAAAACCTTCCCAAATTTGGCAAAATACACAAACCTCCAGATTCAAGAAACTGAATAAACACACATAAAATGGGATAAAATCAAAGAAATCTATACCAATACAGATAGTAATGAAACTTCTTAAAAGTAAAAACAAAGGGGCGCCTGGGTGGCTCAGTGGGTTAAAGCCTCTGCCTTCGGCTCAGGTCATGATCCCAGGGTCCTGGGATCAAGCCCCATGTCCGTTCTCTGCTCAGTGGGGAGCCTGCTTCCTCCTCTCTCTGCCTACTTCTCTGCCTACTTATGATCTCCGTCTGCCAAATAAATAAATAAAATCTTAAAAAAAAAAAAGTAAAAACAAAAATAAAATCTTGAAAGCAGCTGGAGAGAAATAACCTATTGCATATTGGGAAACACCAATTCAAAGAACATCCTAGTTCTTACCTGAAACCACAGATACCAGAAGGAAAGGACACAATATTTTTCAAGTACTGAAAGAAAAAGAAAAATCAACCTCAAATTCTATAGCCATTGAAATAATCCTTTGGGAATGACAAGAAATAAAAACCATTTCAGATAGAGGAGAACTAAGAGGATCTGTGTCATAAAACCATCCTTAAAGAATTGCTAAAGGAAGTTCACTAAACAAGATCTTTAAGTCATTCAATACACTCCTGATTGTAGCAGCAATAGGCTAAATGCTAGGGATGTGAGAAGGCAGATAATGCCATAGGGTAGACCAGGGAAAAAAAGAATACGCAGTTAAAAAAAAAAAAAAAAGAGATAGAGAGAGAGAGAGAGAGAGAGAGAGGGAGGGAGGCAGGCTAAGGATTAGGAAAGCTATTCAAGCCTTATACTTCAGCCTAAGAGCATTGGGAACCCACCTCAAGGTTATCATAGATAGGGGAAAGTTATGATCAGATTCATTTTTTCAAAAGGATGGTTTTTGCTATCCATGGTCTTAGGTTTTCAAATCTTTTTTAAAGCATTTGTGATCTGATGAAATTGCATAGCTCCTATTATGCTTATCAACTACAAATTAAATAAGATAAGATGACTTTTATAATAATAAAAATAATATAACCCCCCTAAACCTTACTAGAGTGTCATAATAATGGGAATAATGTGGATAATACAGTGAATTTCTGAGGTGTTAGAGGATTAAATAAGTAATCCATGACAAGGATCTCTGGCGTACTTTAGACTTGGAGATACTGAAAAAAATGTTGGGTCTTTCACAAGACCCTTTTCTAATATATACTTGTTGGAATTTGGATTTTGTAATTTGGTATGGGAAAACATCCACATATTCTCTAAGAAAAGACACAAAATGCAGTCTTCTAGAAAACCACCCTTTGATCATACAGATAGCAATCTGCACCATATTCTTTAGGATAGATTCCTGTGTCTTGAAATAGAAACACTATTTCAAATGAGTGCCAAGTTCTCAGGAAAAAAAATTACAATTTATAAACATAAAAGTCTCTATAATTTGTTCTCTATACCAGTAGACATAACAAAGAGAAAATAAAGTTATCCAGAACTCATCATTCCTGTTCCCTAGTAGTGTTTGTGTGTGTGTGTGTGTGTGTGTGTGTGTGCATATACATATTTTTTTTTAATTTTTAATTAATTTTTTATTTTTTATAAACATATATTTTTTATCCCCCGGGGTACAAGTCTGTGAATCACCAGGTTTACACACTTCACAGCACTCACCAAAGCACATACCCTCCCCAATGTCCATAATCCCACCCCCTTCTCCCAAACCCCCTCCACCCAGCAACCCTCAGTTTGTTTTGTGAGATTAAGAGTCACTTATGGTTTGTCTCCCTCCCAATCCCATCTTGTTTCATTGATTCTTCTCCTACCCACTTAAGCCCCCATGTTGCATCACCACTTCCTCATATCAGAGAACACAGGCAGCAACCTCTTCGACCTCTGCCGCAGCAACATCTTCCTAGGAACAACGCAAAAGGCAAAGGAAGCAAGGGAAAAAATGAACTATTGGGATTTCATCAAGATCAAAAGCTTTTGCACAGCAAAGGAAACAGTTAACAAAATCAAAAGACAACTGACAGAATGGGAGAAGATATTTGCAAACGACTAGTGTCCAGAATCTATAAAGAACTTAGCAAAACCTAGTAGTGTTTTAAAGGCTGTCAAATAGCCCTGAGCCAAAGAGATGCTTTTCTACCTCTTCATCTTTTGATTTAAAAGTAAAAATCAAACACTAAAAGTATAAGCAACAAAAGAAAAAAATAGATAAATTGGACTGCAACAAAATTTAAAACTTCTGTGCATTAAGGAACATTATTGGGGCACTTAGGTGGCTCAGTCAGTTAAGCGTCTGCCTTCAGCTCAAGTCATGATCCCAGGGGCCTGGGATGGAGCCCTGCATTGGGATCCTGGCTCAGCGGGGAGTCTCTTTCTCCTTTTCTCTCTCCATCTTCCTCTTCCCCTGCTTGTACTCTCACTCTCTCTCAAATAAATAAAATCTTTTTTAAAAAAATCATTAAGAAAAGAACATTATCAAGAAAGTGAAAAGACAATCTGCAGAATGGGAGAAAATATTTGCAAATCATGTATCGCATAAAGTTCTAAGAACCAGAATATATAAAGAATTCTTATAACTCAACAATAAAAAAAAAAAAAAAAGCAAAATACCCAAATTGAAAGTGGGCAAAGGAGCTGAATAGACCTTTCCTCAAAGAAGGCATACAAATGGCCAATAGACACTGGGAAAGATGCTCAACATCATTAGTCGTTAAGGAAATGTGAATCAAAACCACAATGAGATACTAGTTTATAACCCCCAGTCGGGCTGTAACTTTTTAAAAAAGAGATAATAACAAGTTGGTAAGACTGAGAAGGAATTGGAACTCACACATTGCTGGTGGGAATGTAAAATGGCTGAAAAACAGTCTGACAGTTTCCTTAAAAGGTTAAACATGGAGTCAACTTATGACCTAGTAATTCCATTCACTTTCACCACAGAGAAATGAAAACATAACCACATAAAAATTTGTACATGAATGTTCACAGTAACATTTTTCATAGCAGCCAGATGTAAAAGGTGTAGATAAGACAACAAATATCCATCAACCAGTGAATGGGTAAATATGGCACAATGGAATACTTTTCAGCCATGGAAAGGGGTGAAGCACGGAAACATGTCATAATGTGGATAGATCCCAAAACCATTATGCTACGTGAAAGAAGCCAGATCCCTAAGGACACACATTGTATGGTTTCATTTCTATGAAGTATGCAGAATAGTTAAGGACTTAGAGACAGAAAGCAGATAGGTGGTTGCCAGGGACTGGGAGAAGAGGAGATGCAGGGTGACTGCTTAATGGATACAAAGTTTATTTTGAGGTGATGAATTTATGGAGGTAGACAGAAGACACTAAATGACACTGAATAGTTCATGTTGTTAAATTTATGTTATAAAAATTTCACCTCAGATTAAAAAAATAATTAAAAATTTAACCAGTCAAATTATGGTGAACTTCAAATGACAAGATAAAAGTTCTAGATAGTAGGGCATGTGATGTGATGAGAACTGGGTGTTATATGCAACTGAAACTACTGAATACCACATCAGAAACTAATGCTGTACTAAAACGGCTAAGTTAAATAAGGAAAAAAAAGAAAAAAAAAACTCCAAGAAAAAAAAGTACTAGATTGTATCCTGTAATTAATAAAGAATATTTCTTAAAGTATTTTTAAATTCCTTATGTCTGTACTATTTATCAAGACCAAAACAGCCAGGAGCACCTTAAATCAGTTCAACACCCTACTCTTGGTCTTCAGCTCAGGTCATGATCTCAGAGATTTGAGATCAAGCCCTGCAGCTGGCTCCATGCTGAGCTTGGAGTTGGCTGAAGAGGTCTCCACCTCCTCCTGGCCCTCTTTCTCTCTTTTTCTAAAATGAATATATAAATCTTAAAGCAAAACAAAACAAAGCACCCAATTATAAGTAGAACATTCTATCAATTTGCTGTTTTGTTTAAAGAAAGCTTTCCAATTGTCAAGACTGTGGGGTTTTTTTTTTTCATTTTTAATGTATTTTATATATTTATTTTTTTATTTTTTTATTTTTTATTGTGTTTTCGTTTTTGTTTTTTATTTTCCACGTCCTCCCTCATTTATGAAATTAGATGCATATGGAGGCTAGTTCTGTATTCAGTTCTGTGTAACCACACAGGCTCTTTCAGCCTTCAAACAAGAATCAGTTTATGGGCACCTGGGATAATAATGGGGTTTTGAAAATGCCAGTGTGAACATGGAGAAATATATGCAATTATTGCAAACTGTAAGACTCAGTCAAATCAGTCCACAGAGAAGTGTGAGAAAAAAGAGGGGAGACATAAAGAATGAGTGGGAGGACCCCATGGCTCAACCTGTAATGCAGATGATCCGGCCCTACGTGAAATTTGAACATGGGGTCTGCCCCTTTAACATCCAACTGTAAGATCTTGTTTTCTTAAGACTCAGGCAATCTTAGAGTTCGATTTTAAGAAAAACTAAAGGTGAAAGCAGAGTTCTGGATATTCAGTCACGAGAGGGCCCTAGACCTGTTGGGTTTTACCGCGTTTATATAATTGTCTGTCCTACAGTTGTGCAGTTTATGTCCAAGATGATGCATGTTTTTGACCTCAAATTGACCAAGGCTGCTGTTGAGGAGAGAAAGAAGAAAGGAATGTAAAGACAAGGCCCCAGAAGCAGCCAGCCAGTGCGTGCACCACAATGGGACCCTTTCCAGCCACATGTAGTCCAGGGAAGTGAACAGTTCAAATGCAGAGAACCTGGGGCACCTGGGTGGTTTACTCAGGTTATGATTTCAGGGTCCTGGGATCAACCCCATGTGAGACTCTCTGCTCAGCGGGGATTCTGCTTCTCCATCTGCCTGACGCCTCATGTGCTCACAAACTCTTTCTCACTCACAAATAAATAAATAAATAAACTTTTAAAATGCAGGGAAGCTGGTTTTGTTTGTTTTACCTCAAACTCTTGTTTATAAAATGTATCCAAACGTCGTGATATCTAATCATTTCCTTTTGCATCTTCTCTCTTCACTTTCTTTAACTGTTTCATTAATAAGAGGCCTTATAGGATCTCAGTGATACACTCTCATCTCTAAGACAAATGGTTGATGTGTGCTGTAAGCCAACAGACGAATAAAACATTCTCAACTTCATGCTTGAGTAAAGTGCTTCTTTCCGCTTGGAGGAAACACTGTTTCAGCTGCTTATTAAAATAAATATTGTGGGGCACTGGGTGGCTCAGTGGGTTAAGCCTCTGTCTTCGGCTCAGGTCATGATCTCAGGGTTCTGGGATCAAGGCCCGCATCGGGCTCTCTGCTCAGCAGGGAGCCTGCTTCCCTCTCTTTCTGCCTGCCTCTCTGCCTACTCGTGATGGCTCTCTCTCTGTCAAATAAATAAAATAAAATAAAATAAAATGTAAAACATTTTTACAGATGTATTTCCTAAGGCATCCCCAGAGCTTTTTACACTTGCCTCAGCAGTAGGACATTTGGCCTGTTTTGGATGTATCCATCTCCACCATGAAACCAAAAGCCTGGATATAGGAAACTTTTCTTACATTTCTGTGACCCTAGTGGCCCGCACAATACAAAGAAGCAGAATAGAAATGTTCATGATTTATGAAGACAGAGAGACCTCACATCCCTTGCTCACTGCCATAGCTTCAATAGGTAGTTCAGATCAAGCACATAGCAAGACCTCGGCTATGTATTTGCTGAATGAATGAATGAATAAATGAAAGAAAAATGTATTTTAAAGATGCATATATTCAGCCATTTTCATTCTTTTGAGCTCTTCGCCAATATTAAAATATCCAAATAGAAGTTTAAAAAAATAGATGGCCATTTGGATATTTTGTCAAACATCTGCATGTTGGATGGATCAAGATATTTAATATTATGAATCTGAATGATTGAATACGAGACTTCTCTAGATATTTCAATGTGGTTAGGTACAGTCATTTTCCTTGTGAGTACAATTTGTCAACCCTCTTTTATATAAAACTAAAAAAGAGGATTTCTAATCTAATTCTTTTTGAGATAAGAACCAGTCTATGCCAAGTAAATCAGCAGGCTGAGTCCACATAATCTTCCTGCTTTCCCTTCTCAGCTGAACTGTCCTTCTGCTCCGGGGAATGACCTGGAATTTCTGCCTCTCAGAACTTTGTGTCATCAGGGATGACTGTGGCCTGTTTTCTTGTCTCCAAAGTAATTTTCTTTTGATCAGAAATGCTCACGTACTGTACTGTATCACACAAAGTAATGTCCTCTCAGCTTTGGGAAACAATAACAGAAGGAAGCAGGGACACAGTGGAGTCTTCTAAACTGTTTAAAACATCCTTTTTTACATTCACACATATTAAAAAACCTATCAGATATTTTAGGAAACATACTTTATTAATTGGTAAGTTAATGTAAGCATAACAAAATAGTGATATTCAAACTTGTAACACTGTCTAGAGACATTATAAAATTAAAATTCCCCTCGAATCATAAAAAATGTGTTATCATAAAAATGTTTTAGTATTGGGCATATACTACTTTAGCCGAACTCTCAACTTTTTCAAATAGGTATACTATAAATTTTTGTGTATATGAATAAACATACACACATATAATCAAAATCTCAATTTTTTTCAAATACTTATGATACACACCATTTCACATGATAAGTTTCTGAGATATTTGTTTCTATTTGTAGAGATTGGTACGCATTATCATTTGTATCTTTGGAAGTAAATATTTGGTGGTTACCATGGCAAATCCAAACCTATGACCAAGTCACAGAGTATAAAAAATAACTGTTAGATATGGTTCATATGGTTCATACACGCACACAGTCACACACACACACACACACACACACACACAATTTTTAAAGAATAACAATTATTATTAAGAAACCTGTTTCCTGGCCTGCCAGAAAGTTCTGATGATAAAGTAGATAATGTTAATATATACAGATAATCAAAATTATTTTTTTATCTGTAATAAATGTTGAAATGTTAGGTTCTAGGGAAATGTTAAGTTCTGGGAAAAAAAAAAAAATCCCACATTCATCTTGCCAAGTTCTTTCCAGTAAGGAATGTTTTAGGAAAATCTAAAGATCACATTTCTTTTATTTTTTTCTTCTTTTTTTTTTGCATTTACTAACTGTGTTCTTTGACTCTTGATTCTCAACTTCCTTAATGGACCCTCTCCAAAACTGTGCTTTTTGGAAGAGAAATTTTCCTTTGGCAACATTAAACCAAATCTAGATTTCAGTTTGGTTACCATCTTATATACTTGAACAGAAGATTTAAAATTAGGGCTAGAAGTAAAGGTGTCTACAGATACTGTTTCCAAATACACTGTTTTTGTCTTCAGTACCATAAGCTAAATTAAGCAAAAGAAGGAATAGTTAAGAACAAAAAAGAAAGATGCTGCTCCCTTACAAGACAAAGGCATCTTTTTTTTCCATTTGTATAAAATTTATTTATTTATTTTTAAATTTAATTGTATTTTTTCAGTGTTCCAAGATTCATTGTTTATATGCCACGCCTAGAGCTCCATGCAATACATGGTCGGTATTGAGGAGCCACCTATTGCATGGAAGACAAAGGCATCCTAAAAAGCCTTGTGAGTTGTTATATTGTTGCTTGTTTTTTTTCCTCTGTAACTCCTTCTATGAGAATTAAACTAAAAACCTGTATGCCATCAGTGTTGTTAGAATGTCAACAAATGTTGTGTTTGTCATAACTCCACATTTAACTTCCAGTTGTTGAGTATAAGCCGTCAAAAGAAATCAAACATCTATATAGATGTTGTAGAGTAGCACCCTATATATGCAGCCTTGCTCAGATTACTGGGGAAAGTTCTCAATCATTGTCAGAGTTGAGATTCACAACTTCCTAAAATATCATCAAACTGCACTGTGTTACAGTTTAATTTTCAAAAATGTAAAATCATGCAGATACAGAATGAATATGTGTAAAAGATTATTTTTAATTTAGTAATCACTGAAGGAGATAGTGAGGTGTTAAGCCAAGTCCTAAAGCACTAAGAATTGATGTCTACAGGCTATTGGACAACAAAAACATTAGAATAAAACTGCCACATATACATATAATACTGGCTTACATCCACCAGGCCATTGACCACAATCTTTGAGGTGCTAGGGAGCTGATGAAGTTGTATCTCTGTAAGGCAAAAATCCACAATTTAACCTTTGCTTCTACAGAGGTAACTTGCTTAGACAACAACAATCAAGCCCAGCACCACACTGAAAGAATGGATAGTGATTTTTGTCTAATTCCAAGTTTCAAATAGAAATAATGTGTCTGAGTGGTTCAATCTGTTAAGCATCTTTGATTCAGGTTATGATCCTAAGTCCTGGATGGCGTCAGGCTTCCTGCTCAGTAGAAAGTCTGCTTTACCTTCTCCATCTCGCCCTGTTTATGGGCTCTCTCTCTATCTCTCAAACAAATAAAAATCTGAAAAAGAAAATAAAAGGGGGAAAAATTGTTTGTTTGGGTTTCCTCCATATTTAACCATCTTATTTCACCATGTTCCTAATTCTGTACATCCAAGTATGAGAAATGTCCATATGACAGCAATATCAATAATGCAAGAGAAATACTGTTTCAGAGAATTTAATTGAGATCCATGCATTCAACAAATTTTTAAAAAATTATAATAATAATAAGCAAAATTTATTGAGTTTTTCCTGTGTTCCAGAAACTGTGCTTTACATTTATTATGCTATTTAATACACGTAAAACTCTATGGAACAGCTATTATTGTTATTTTTACTTAATTTTATTAACCTCCATCTTTTAGAGTTTAAATAACTTGCCCACAATTTTACCTGATAAGTGGTAGAACTGACATATAGGGCAATGTTTTTGGAATAACAGAACCTACACCCCTAACTTGTAGAAGTGTCTGTATCCTTAGTTCTATCCACAATGCTTGATTGCTGAGAGCATAGTTGTTGATAAGACATTGCTCTTGCCTTCAAGGAGCTTAAAGTCAAGTGCCAGAAGTGAACCAGCAACTGTTAACTATAAGATATAAATGTTATGATGTTATAAGTACAGATATAAGGGTACCAGGACATGTGGGAAAGGCACTGAGCCCAGTTTGGGGGGTCCTGCAAGGCTTTTTAACGGGATGTCTATAGGTGCACCTGGGCGGCTCAATTGGCTAAGTGACTGCCTTTGCCATAGATCATGATACCAGGGTCCTGGGATGGACCCACTTGTTGGGGCTCAGGAGGGAGTCTGCTTCTCCCTCTCCTCCTGTCTGCTACACCACCTGTTTGTGCTCTCTCTCTCCCAATCAAATAAATAAATAATTTTTTTTAAAAAAGGGGAGTGTCTATAAATGCAATATTATTTAGTTTGGTAATGTGAATTGATCATATTGTTGTTCATTTTCTACATTTATTAAGCCCACCATAATTAAACACAAAATTGCAACCCTTTACCAGCCTATTCTCTTTATTCATTCCTTACCTAGAAAAGAAGACAGGAAATGTGAATAAGTCTGGGGTGCCTGGGTGGCTCAGTTGGTTAAGCAATGACTCTTGATTTGGGGGTCCTGAGATCTAGCCCCACATGGGGCTCCACACTCAGCCAGGATTCTACTCAAGATTCTCTCTCTCCCTCTGTCCCACACCCTCTCCCTGCTCTACTATCTTTCTCTCATATAAATAGATAAATAAATATTTTTAAAATGTAAACAAATTCTTGGGTCTTACAAATTATTTTTGTGGTATTATATTTAAAAAATTGTTTTTCAAATAAAAAATCAATCATTATAATACTTTGATTTTTTAATAAATCAGATTTTAACCTCTAACAATATTTTTGCAAATTGATTATTAGACATTCCATTTATATGTTAATATCAACTTAATTTTTACAATATGGATGAATATATTTTAGCTATTTTTAAAAAGGAGATGTCAATAGAGAAATTACATCTAGTCCATATGTGCAATTAAGATATACCTATAATACCTTCTAATCTTTGTAGACCCAGTACTTTCAATTCAGAATTTTTCTTGAGATTCTTTTAGAGGAACCTTGATGATAACACGTAAACCTTCCCAGCAAGTGTTAAAGTACATGATTTTTCCTGGTTTCTCTGTATCACTGGCTTCTTTGTGCCATCTAGTGAGCTTGTACAAAGTATTAATAGAGGGAAAAAAATCTAGGGAAGTTTTGCTGGAGATATGCAATTTAATGATATTGAAGGCATATAATCTTTTTTATGAATCCATTTGTCTTTGCTATTACTGAATAAATATTAATGCCCTTTCCATAACATTCATAATCTCAAAATAAAGGTTTTATGAAACATACATAGAAAATTAATTTTGAAGCATCACAAAGGGATTTACTTTTATGAAAGAGAATTTCTATTATGTTTTACCTTTTTCTTAAAGGTTTCTTCAATATTTACACTTGACATTTTTGTCTGTTATGCCCTTAACTGAATAGAAATTTCAAATAAAACAATTTTCATTTCTTTGCTTGACTGGGAAGAATTTTTCATTTATATTTTCTTACTTAATTCATTTGAATTTATTTATTCTACAACATACAAAAAATATTGCTTAACTTCTAAATATTATTGAGTTTTGGTTCCATGTTTAGAATCATGTTAGTGGCATGGCATGAGAAAGCAAATCTCACTTTTTTTTATGCATTCCTTTTCTTCATTACCTCTCTTATTCTCCATACCACAGGTTCAAAAAGCTCCTCTTGACATAATTTAGATTCATGTTATCAAAGAAAAAGCCTTCTGAAAGGTATAACATAACATATTCAACAAAGTATAACTTGTTATAGAAAAGCAAACTTCTAATACAGTCTTTGTAATGTCTTCTACACTTGCCTAGATCATCATTTTCATGACACCAGGGGTGGGAATGCCTGTTTAAAAGTATTCATCTCAACAAACATGGGAGAACTTCCTTAACTTGATAAAGAACATCTACATAAAGCCTGCACTAACATACTTAATGTTGAGAAGTTAGAGGCTTTCCCACCAAGATCAGAAACAAAACAAAGATGTCCCTTCTCACCACTCCTTTTCAACATGTTATGAGAAGTCCTAGTTAATGCAATAAAACAAGAAAAGGAACTAAAAGGCATAGAAAGGAAAGAAGGAAGGACGGGAGGAAGGAAGGATGGTAAAAGGGGGGTCGGGAGGGAAGGAAGAATAAAAGTCTTTGCTTGCAGATGACATGATTATTTACATAGAAATAGAAAGTCGAATGGTGGTTACCTAGGACAGTAGCTATTAGAATGGCTAAAATCCCTGTGACAGGGAACTGGAGAATGTTGTTTAAGGCTACAAACTTATAACTAGTAGATAACTAAGTCCTAAAGATCTAGTGCACAGCATAGTGATTATAGTCAACGATCCTATTTTATAAACCCCAAAGTTGCTAAAACACTACATTTTAATTATTCTCAAGAAAAAGAAGTGATAACTATGTGACATGATAGTGGTGTTAGCTAATGCAATGGTAGTAATGATATTATAATATACAACAAATATACCAAATAAACATGTCATTCACCTTAAACTTACATATTATATGCCAATTATATCTTAATTAAAAACATTGTCTTAAAATGGATCACAGGCCTAAATGTAAAATTGTAAAACTCTTAGAAGAGGGGCGCCTAGCAGGCTCAGTGGGTTAAGCCTCTGCCTTCAGCTCAGGTCATGAGCATGCAACTCTTGATCTCAGGATCATGAGCTCAAACCCCACATTGTGTTTAGAGATTACTTACAAATGACTCAACAATAGAAAAATGAAAACCCAATTTAAAAACTGTGCCAAAGAGATCTTTCCAAAGATGATACATAGATGTCAAATAAGCATATAAGGAATTGCAAATTAAAACAATGAGTTACTACTACATAGCTATTAGAATGGCTAAAATCCAAAACACTGACAACACCAAATGCTGGAGAGCATGTGGAGCATCAAGAACTCTCATTTGGGAGCCTGGGTGGTTCAAATGGTTAAGTGTTTGCTTTCAGCTCAGGTCATGATCCCAGGGTCCTGGGATTGAGTCTTGCATGGGGCTCCCCACTCAGCGGCAAGTCTGCTTCCCTCTCTCCCCCTGCCTCTCCCCCTACTTGTGCTCTCTCTCTCTCTGTCTCTCTGTCTCTCTCAAATGAATAAATAAAATCTTAAAAAAAAAAAAAAAGCTCTCATTCATCACTGGTGGGAATGCAAAGCATATAGCCACCTTAGAAGATGCTTTGGCAATTTCTTATTAGTTTTGTGGGTTTAATTTTGATCCAGCAATTACAGTCTTTAATATTTACCCAAATGAGTTGAAAACTCACATTCACACAAAAACCTGCACTCAGTTATTTATTGCAACTTTATTCATAGTGGCCAAATCTTGGAAGCAACCAAAATATCATTCAAGAGGTGAATAAGTAAACAAACTGTGGTACCTCCCTACAATGTAATATCATCAATGCTAAAAAAAAAAAAAAGAGCAATCAAGACATGGAGGAAACTTTAAAGTTTATTACTTACTCACTGGGAGAAAGCAGCATTAAAAAGTTACATACTGAGTGATTCCAATTATGACATTTTGATAGGGGAAAACTATGATGCTAGTAGAAAAACCAGTAGTTGCCATGCATTTGGGGGAAGGGAGGAATGGACAGGTGGAACACTGAGGATTTGGGAGACAATGAAGCTACTCTATACTATTCAGTAACAGTGGATACATATTATGCATTTGTGCAACACCATAGAACAGACAACACCAAGAATGACCTCTACTGTAAACTCTGGACTTTGAGTGAAGATGTGTCAATGTCGGTTCATCCCTTGTAACAAATGTACCACTTTGGCACAGGATGTTGATCTTGGGAGAGGCTGTGCATGCAGGTGCAGTGTTGCTGTGAATCTAAACCCCTCTCCGAATATGTCATCTATCGATAATATTATATGTATGTTTGTATCTACATCTGCTTAGGATGAAGATACTCATAGGAGAATTTTTTTTTTCTCCACCCAGCATTAAAGAAAAACCAGATAAGCTACAAAATCAAAATTTATTTAAAACCATCAGAGAAAGAAAGGACATTCAATCTATTTCATCTTTGGAAGAACATAGAGAAAAACAAGTCAATCATAAAAATACATGAGAAGGAAACAATTGAAATTTTAACAAATTCTTCATAGCTGAATGTGGGGTAACCTGACAGTCTTAAATCCTTTTGAGCCTGGACATAAGATGAGGAGGCACTGTGTAGAATAAGTACCTGATATCAAACTTTTTTTTTTTTTTTTGGTACTATGATACAAATGTCTGACATTAAGCTTGTGATTGCTGGGTCAACTATTTCAAAGACTGCCATCTTAAATAAACATATTGCCCAGCTGTATGACACAGTTCCTACCAAGCTGCCCACCCATGAAGTTCTCCTTTTACAAAGTTATCTAGATAACTGGCTGCTTAAATGAACCTGCCTTTCCCCTTCCTGTGCCCTCATTCACACTCTTGTGCTTTAGGTGTTGCTACTGAAGAGTGAAGCTTTGAAGTGCTCGGCAACATACCCTTGACACAAGAAAGGCAGAGCCCCTGGACTGCTGTCCCTCACTCTTTCTACCTGTGACTGCGTTGTATGCCCCAAGGCATGCTATGTACCTTCTAGGACTAGGGAGTAATAAATCTTCTTTTCCAAAACCCCCTGGTGGTTGTTGGTGACATGCATCCTGCAATTATAATAAAACCACAAGGGCCAATCCAGCCACAATGTTGGCTCTGGTCAGGGAAATGTCTGTGGGGCCTCACCACAAATATTAATGGGCCCAGGCAAGTGCCTTCAGCATCTCTGGCTGACAGCGTCACTGTCAATAAGCTGAGACCAACACAACAGTCATCCTGATCCCTTTTCCACCAATACCCACCAGGGGTCCACCAGAGAGTGTGGGATCCATTGAGGCAGGCCTGAGAGAGCCACCCTTGTTAGAGCACAGGCGTGGGACGTCTCCCTCATTATAGACTCTTTCCACATGGGAAGAACGCTGTCTTCCAGTGAGAAAGGTCAGGAAAACCCGCTTCTAAATTGCAGTTTTAAGAACATGGCCCCTGGGAGAAGGGTGGAAGCAAACGCCAACCAGTGTGCTTTCCAGTGAAGAAACAGTCCCGATACCTGGTCGAGAGTGAAGACCCACTGGGTATAGTAGAATAAAGTGCTGCCTGCAGCTGCAGAAGGGTGCAGTGTCCTGCACTGCATAAAACAGGAGTGCACTGCTGCTGTGGAGGGGCTGGAGACTGGCTCCTGCCCAAGATGCCCCTCCAGTAGAAGGCAGAGTGTGGCTGCCACAGGAGGCAAAGCAGGAAGGCTAGAAAGACAGCCCTGAGACCCACCCAGGTGCATGGACCTGCCTAAGTATGAGGTGGAAGGAGAGGCCCAGGAAAATCCACCATTACCCTAAGCACTGGACTGAGCACACGCCTCAGTAGTCTATCACAAGGAGATACGAGTGTTCAGTACCAGGGAGCTGGCCTGGCTAATGCTGAGATCCTGAGATCCTGCGGGAGCCAAGAAAAATCTTCTGGCACTCAGGCAACACACTTAGCACTGTATACAGCAGCCTGTGGCTGGAGAAATTAGAAATCTGTGGCCCCCCCGAAGGTGATAAATCACCAACCGATCCCAAACGCAGCTGTTACAGACCAGGTTGACTCAAACCCTCACATTAATGACTGACAGAGAAGACACAGGCCTATTTCTAAGTGCAATAGTACTTAACCATAGTTTCTGCTTTTTTGTAAAACACAATTATCTGATATTTGTTTACAAATTACAATTTGCACACTAAAAGAGCAAGAAAAAAAAAAGACTCACCAAAAAGAGATAAAGCAATCAACAGCCCAGATGCTGGATCTACCAGACAGGAATTTTACAATCATTTTTATTAATAAGTTAAATGACCTAGAGGAAAGACAGGTAATGTGCATGAAAATGTGGGGAATTTCAGCAGAACATGGAAATTAACCAGAAGGGACAGTCTCCAGCAGGATAACATGGAGTCCCACGAGGCATCCCTGACTCTGACAGAAGATGGCATCTGTCAGGAATGGCTGAAAGAGCTCATCAACTTTTTTTTAACACAGCTTCCCAGGGCAGTCTCCGGCCAGCAGCCCTTTTCTGGTTTGCTCAGGGCACAAGCGGTGATATGGGAAAAACTACCTCATCACAATGTCCCCAGGAATAAAAGTGGAACTGGGCAGGACATCCATATATAGGTTGGAAAAAAAAAAAAGACAGACATCCCAGGAATTAGACAGAAGTTGCCAAGAGAACGAAAAGCTTCCTTTTTCCCTTCAGTAAAACTCCGGAGAGACTGTAACTCTCCATAAAAAGATCCTGCAGGTATTCAGACGGAAACAGGAACCATGACTCACAGGGAAAAAGAGGACATGACTAATAAAGAGAGATGACGAATGGCAAAGATACACAGCCTGACAGGGACCTAAATGGAGACAACTGGATTACAGTTGGTGACAGTTTAGGGATTTAGAATCCGACAGTGCAAACACTGAGGATATATACTAATCTCACACAGCATTTGCTAAGGAGGAAATGTAGGGCAGGGTACAGTGGCCACCACGGTTCTGCTGCTGGCCACCACCAGGTCCACAGGATTCTCATTTTGACCAAACAGAATCGAAAGTTTGATTTTTATAAGCATGAGGCATTGAGAGACGGCTGAGGAGGCAAACAAGCCAGGACATTACCAGGAATCACACACGTTAACCTGACTTCTGAGGATGCATTTCTGAGGGAGCAGCGCCTCTCCCAACTTGTCAGAGATCCAGGTCCTTCTCTGCCCAGGCCAGAGAAACCCACTTCCTAATTTTCAGATTCTCTTTCCTCCCAGCTAAGGAATGTGTCTAGGGCACTCAGCCTTTAGGAGGAAAATGTAGTTAGAAGTCCAATCAGAAGCACAAATCAAACAAATGAAAAATTCACAAATGATCAATCCTAGAGTAACAAGTACAAAATACATACATACACATAAATACACAGTCACAAACTCAGACACACATATACCAACATACACACTGTAGGCATACATGTTCACAAAAATCACATCATCTGGTTATATTTTCTTTGTAATAGTTACCAAGATTTAACATTATCTTATTGTTGATTTCATCTTTACTTGTTTTCTATATGTCTCTCTCATGTAGAATGTAAGTTCCCTGTGCATTGGGTCCATAACTCTCTGGTCCATGAGTATATTCCCAGTACTCAGAGTGGAATCCACATCACACTATATTTTCCATAATATTTATGGAATGAACCACTGAGTCAACACCCACAAGTGTCTCCCACTATGTTCCAGCTCAAAATGAGTGAAAAGTTGAATGAGCTTCTACTGAGAAGAGAAAGAACCAACAGAAGAGAAAGAAGAGATGGGAGTGAGGACAACTGACCAGAGTGTTTCATGATGGACATGGGACCACAACACCAGCACAAGTGTCAGCTCAGGGAAAGGAAATGACATCTACAACTGCACCAAAGCTGAACCTGAGAAGCACTGGGGAAGAGTGAGGCATTGAAAGAATCCCCAATTAACTGTCATAATTTAATGAAAATTAGAGGAAAAACCACTAGTTACAAGTAGAAAGGGGTGAGATGTTGGATCAGGATTTGTTTGTTTGTTGGGAGTAGAACTATATTTTTAAATTTTTTAAACCTTTTCAGATTGTAATTATCAATTAAAAAATGTGACTATCGGCTATACTCTGCATGTGATCCAAGGTAGCAGGAATGATGTCAACCTGTTACTGCTGCATCCCAGCACAGTGCACAGTGCCAGCACATAGTAAGGACTTAATAGATACTTACTGAATAAAATAAAAATAAAGGTGTAGAAAATTTCCTGAAGCCAATTGGAGAGGAATGACTGTGATCATACAAACGGATTTCTGGGTGGGACTGAAGACTTACTTGGGGGAGTCCATGGATAACAATTGTGCTAATCTAAAAGCAAATGGTCTTCAGGTCTTACCTCTTATGTTACCTTGGTTATGGAATTCTAACATTTTAAACAATTTTATCCTTTCTAAAACAAGTCTAGTAAAACTGTCTCCAAAGGGATGTTATATTAAAAGAAGAAGAAGAAGAAGAAGAAGAAGAAGAAGAAGAAGAAGAAGAAGAAGAAGAAGAAGAAGAAGAGGAGGAGGAGGAAGAAAAGAAATATGCATGTAAAACTCTTAGATCAGGAAATAATACACACTAATTATTATTTTGCATAATGTAGCTGCTGAATTGTGATTATTTGTATACTCCATGAGAGCATACCGGAAATAAAGAGCTAGTCTTAACCATCTCTGTGCCCCCTAATGTCTAGTATGGCACTCAGTCATACAAGAACATGGCAGAGGCTGTTGGCCCCACATGTCAATTCCCTCTTCTTTTCTCATGGCACTGATTTTATTCCAGGTAAAGATGTGTATAACTAAAGCATGCACCTTCCCAGGTTCCCTTGCATCTAAGGATACCATGAGAAATGGTCCCAAGATATATGTGCACTGGAGATCTCCAGGAAAATTGTTTTGTTTTTGTTTTTGATTTGTTTTGTTTTGTTTTTTCCTGTAAGAGTATGATCTCATCCTTGTTTTCTTTTTTGCCTGAAGGGAAGATAGAAAACAGGCTGGATTTGGGATAGCCATCTTGAGATGATGACATGGCAGGACAAATGGCATGTGATAGGGATGGGGGAGGAAAGAGTTTAAAGAACCTGGAACATTCACAACATCACAGAGCCACTGCATAAACTCTGCACTGCTGGCCTCCAGACTTATAAGAAAAATTCTCATCCATAAAAGGAGTTCTGTGGATAATAATGTTATTCACTTGGCTTATAATTTATCAGTTAATGACTGGCTAATCCATCTTGTAGTTAATCACCCAGGTTTATCAACAGTTACATAACATAATTAACAGGAGGTTATGTTTAAATTGATTCTATTTGCGTAAGTACAAATGTTTGAGGTAATGTAAAATTAACATCCAAGTAAAGCTGGTAATAAATTAAAATCTTGACGTTTTAATCATTTAGACACAAGTACAGAAGTAACATTTAAGTTTCCTAACAATTGTATCCAAACATCTCTCAAATTTGAAACAATACAGAATATTAACATAATTACTAGAATTGTTACAAGCCAAATTTGTCTTAATTACAGATATCTAGGTTAAGAGTCAATCCATGAAGATCAGCTTTTTTATTTTGGTGGGGTTAACTTTGTGATTTTGGCTTTAATAAATCAGACATAGCATATAATCATGAGAAAATTTTCTGTTCTGAAGGAAACCTGGTATAAAAGAGCCAACTGACTTGAATAATTAATAATGTAGTATTTTTTTTCCCTCTTAGAAAAATTGTCTCCGTACTCCCTCTGCTGGTTGCTCTCAAAAACAGACTTTTACCTGCTCTCTGAATTTAAATCATTTTCAGAAAATTTCAAAGAAAATTTACCAAAACTTTAAATTCTTGGTATTAATGATAATGCATGCAGTGAAGCTGCCTTAACCCTTAATGTCTGGACTTTAAGATATTCAGTCCTTTCCCCATTCAAAAGCAGTCACGGGGTACCTTTTGTTGAAAGATAAACTGGGGTATGCTAAAATGTTTAAGAATTTATGTGAAAAACAAATCTACTTTGATCAGGAGCACCAGCCTGGAAGTGGTCAAGAGCACTCCACCAAGAGGAAGTAAGGAGGAAACTCTTATGGAGAAGATGTGGAAGCAAAGCAAGGAAATCATTTGACTGGGTATAGTTTAAGCAATTACTCTATTTGGGAAAGCCTATTTGGCTGTCTGTGATAGTCTCGAATTTGTGTGTGTGTGTGTGTGTGTGTGTGAGAGAGAGAGAGAGAGAGAGAGAGAGAAAGAGAGAGAGAGAGAGACATTATATTTAGATGTAGCCAGCTGGACTCAGTTTAGATGATCCCCATTCTGTTGGCAACATCCAAAGCACCATAGTCAGGAGCGAGTGGAACATACGCCTTCTTCTCTCCGTCAAGCCTGATCAAGGTGTTGACCTCAGTCACAGCAATGTCGTAGAGCTTCTTCACAGCCTGTTCCGTCTGGTGCTTGTTGGCCTTGACATCCACAGTGAACACAGGTGTGTTGTCTTCTATTTTCTTCACGGCTGATTCAGTAGGAAGGGGAACCTGATAGTGGCATAGTGATCAAGCTCGTTTCTTCTGGGGGCGCTCTTTCAAGGGTATTTGGGCTGCCTTCAGAGATGCAGAGTCTTGGGTCCTCTGAATGTAGGTGACGTGCGGATCTTCTTTTTTTGTGACTGTGGACGCCTTTCAACACCACTTTCTTGGCCTTCAAAGCCTTGGCTTTGGCTTAAGCTTTGGGAGGGGCAGAGGCTTCCTTCTTAACTTTTGGCGCCATCTTCGTAAAAGGGACTTCCAAGGCTCATTGCTGGGGCTTGCAGAGCAGAGTCTCACCGAAAACTGGAGATGCTTTTTGTTCCATTGTTTTGACTTCTTACCCATGGGGCCTTTGGTTTGCTCGCATGAGCAGATGAGGCATTAAAACCACCTCAGACTAATGGCCTGTTTAGTTAATTGAATACCACTATGTCTCAGATTCTCTTTTAGACTAGGTCGGGATTCAGTGGTGATCCAGAAAGTTCATAGGCCAGTGGGAACGACAGACAAAAGTTGAGTAAGTAAGGAAACAAAATAACTAGAAATTGTAATAGAAATGATCAAGGGGTCAAAATAGAGAATAAGAACATCCAGTAAGGCAAAACTTTTTTTTCTAAGGAATGAAATTTTAAGTTGACTTCAAGGATGAGAAAAAGATTGGCCAAAGCCAAAAAAGTCAGAAGGACTATGAAGCCTCGATTTCAGTTTATGTTTGTACTGAAAATTAAAATCAAGTGAGCTTTGCCCTTCTGCTCTTTGGAAGGTTTTTAACTGACGACGTGAGAGCTGAGGAGTCTTCTCTGGCAGAGCAAAGAGCAGGTGCAGACACCGCAGCCGGGAGGGAGGTACTGGGCGTGGCCCTGGTGAAGGCCAGGGCAGCTGGAGTGTGCTATGGTGAAAGCGGCCAGCTCATGAAGTAGAGTGGAATCCTGCAGCTACCTCTTGAACATAGTAAAGAATTTAGATGTCGCTCCAACTGTGACTTAAGAGACAGAGCCAGGGCAGCTAAAACAATTTCTGTTTTAATAGGATCCCTCTTGCAGCTACATGAAAAGTGGATGGGATAGAAGGAAGACCGGAAGTCAGGATCTCAGTTCCAAGATTGTTTCTGTAGTACTGGCAAGACATGACAGTAGGTTGGGCCCTGGTGACGTCTGTCAAGAGGGAGATGGAGAGGAGAAAGAGAGAGGGACACTGAAAGAGAGAAGAGTGCTGAGCACGCATTCAAGATTTAGTTTAAAGAGAATCAAAAACCCTGCTGATAAGCTGGATATAAGTGCAGAAAAAGGGCAAGAAACTGAAACCAAATTTCCAGATGGAGCTACATATAGATGAGGGGAGAGCAGAAACATACGAGTTTAGGATGGCGTTGAAGTGGGGACAATTGTTCTGTTAGGGGGTTTGTTACACAGAAGATTGCTTTGAGATATCTGAGTAAAATGTTATGTAGACGTCAGACATACAAGTCTAAAGATGAGAAGAAATGTTTGCTAGACAGGAAATCGGAGCAGAATCAGTGAATCTGAGGTATTTGACAGATCCATTCAGATCACTGGCAGAGAGGATGCAAAGAGGGAGAAGCCAGAACAGAGGAATGCCAATACTCTGGTGTCAAACGAGATAGAGAGACCGAGTAATCTACACTAAAAAGGAAGGGTGAGCAAACTAGGAGGAGATTGTTAGGGTGACATCTGGGTAGACATACAGAGCTCCTTTGAGTGGATTGGCAGAATAGGTAGATAAGCTTAGAGGGACCTGCAGAGCGGGTGAGAGGGGGAAGCACAGGCAAGGTAGGCTGCAACTCTTTCAAGATTGGGTGTAGAGGGCGCCTGGGTGGCTCAGTGGGTTAAGCCGCTGCCTTCAGCTCAGGTCATGATCTCAGGGTCCTGGGATTGAGTCCCGCATCGGGCTCTCTGCTCAGCAGAGAGCCTGCTTCCTCCTCTCTCTCTCTCTGCCTGCCTCTCTGCCTATTAGTGATCTCTCTCTGTCAAATAAATAAATAAAATCTTTAAAAAAAAAAAAAGATTGGGTGTAGAGGGATGCATATAAAGGTTCAATAGATTTAGATGAAACATGGTCAGAGACTATTTCGTGTTTGTAAGTTTGTATTCCTTCCCAAAACAAAAACAAAAACAAAAAACAGGTGTTTAAACATGCAAATTATGAGTAGAAATATACAAAGGTTTATGAAAGTGTGAATTTATGGAAAAGCTGAAAGAAGAGTACTAGTACCTGTTTTACCTCTAACAGTAAATATTTTGATATATTTGCTTTGTTTGTATAGACATATGTACATATACATAGATATTGTACCAAATAATTTGCAAGTAAATGAAATGTTACCTTCTTCATAACCTAAGGATAGACAAATTCTCCTCTAAAACCACAAAATCATCACCACAACAAAAGAAATTACTCAAAAATCCCTGATAAGGGGCGCCTGGGTGGCTCAGTGGGTTAAAGCCTCTGCTTTCGGCTCAGGTCATGATCCCAGGGTCCTGGGATCGAGCCCTGCATCGGGCTCTCTGCTCAGCAGGAAGCCTGTTTCCTCCTCTCTCTCTGCCTGCCTCTCTGCCTACTTGTGATCTCTGTCTGTCAAATAAATAAATAAAATATTTAAAAAATCCCTGATAATTTCTAAAATCCAATCCATATTTAAACTTTCCCATTTGTTTCTGAATGCTTCTTTAGAGCTGGTATTCCAAATCATGAGCTGGTTGAGGTGCATGCATTGCCTTTGTTTATTTTTCTTTATTTTGTTTTGACCTGGACTATTCCCTCATTTCTTTTGGGTGTGTGTTACATTGACTTTTTTAGAGAATTCAGCCAGACTTACAGAAGTTCCCCACATTCTATATTGTGTGATTATTTCTTCATTATATTCTTTTTCTTATTCCCCTATCCCTAGCTTTTCTCTGTTAACCAGGAGTTAATCAACCGCTTAAGTTATATGGTATACATAGTACCTGGAATATGTATATGTGTATGTGTCTGTATATGTACAGACACATATGTATGTGTCTGTATATGTCCATGGTATCAGACAATATTTAATATTAGGTTGTCATGTCATTAGTCATGCTAATTCGGGTACTTGATAATCCAACCAGATATTTCCTTTAGAATGACACACATTTTACCCTCACAGTTAGCAAGTAAGCTTTGGAGTGCTATCTTGGCACTATGCTAAAACCCTTGTTCATGGTAAATATTTTACCCAGTGGTTTTGGTATTTATTGATAAGCCTTGCCTGAATAAATTATTAAAAAGTGGTTGATAGTTTAACTGCAAAATGGCAATTTTTCTAATTCTGTCACTCCTTCTACATCTATTAACTGGCATTCATCTACAAAGAAAATTTTAAGGAAAAAAATTTTAAGTGTTGATGTTACTAAAACCTTTAGATGTTGATAAGCATTATGTAGTAGAAGTTGGATGTAGGTAATTTAGAAGAGACTCTAGACTGCCAAAAATAACAAGCTAAGAAGGTGAGAAAGAAAGGATTCAAGAATATATACAATGCAGGTGGTGTTTGGTAGGGGAGACACCCCCCTTCATGTGGCAGGAAGGAAAAGAAAAAGAGGTAGGGGTGTACAGCTTACATGTGAAAAAGGGAGTAATTCTACTTCTAGCCTACTGTAAGGAAATAATTGTTTAATAACAATTAATAACATGCATGAAGTTGATACCCATTGTAATTATAAGAAAAAATTATTTTAAATAAGAATAGTAAGGGCACCTGGGTGACTCAGTAGGTAAAGCGGTCGACTCTTGATTTCCATTTAGGATATGATCTCAAAATGTTGGGATCCTGCCCCCCATCAGAATGGGGAGTCAGCTTGAGGAGTTCTCTCTCCCTCTCCCTCTGCCTCTCTCCCTCATCATGGTCTCTCTTTCCTCTCTCTAAAATAAATAATCTTTTAAAAATAAGAATACTAAAGGAAAAACAATAAAGAAATGGTAGAAGCTCTTATATTTTCACTGTCTATGGAATATTATGCCATTAAAAATAATGATTAAAAAATCTGTTAGAAAGATAGGAACAAAGCAACCAAAAAAATCAATGTTTTTAAGTTTTCTGATGAGTGCCTTCTCATTTTAAAAAAATGAGCTACGATTTTTTTAACATTGTGATTTTTTTTCTGCATAAATCATCCTGAAGATGGCAGGCAGGCAGGTACACTTTGCAAAAACATCTTAAACAACTAGAGAGGAAAACCTAAACTCTTGTAGGTTTATTTTATCAGTGTGGCTCCTCCTATTGAGAATAACAAAGAAATTAATAGAACCACTTTAATTTTTCACTCACTGAGCATAAATCATTATTCCAGAGAAAGAGAATTTTTTAAAATTAATTTTTACTTTTATTTTTTTAAAAAAATATTTATTTATTTTCAGAAAAACAGTATTCATTATTTTTTCACCACACCCAGTGCTCCATGCAATCCGTGCCCTCTATAATACCCACCACCTGGTTCCCCCAACCTCCCAACCCCCACCCCTTCAAAACCCTCAGATTGTTTTTCAGAGTCCATAGTCTCTCATGGTTCACCTCCCATTCCAATTTCTCCCAACTCCCTTCTCTTCTCTGAATCCCCATATCCTCCATGCTATTTGTTATGCTCCACAAATAAGTGAAACCATATGATAATTGACTCTCTCTGCTTGACTGATTTCACTCAACATAATCTATTCCAGTCTCGTCCATGTTGCTACAAAAGTTGGGTATTCATCCTTTCTGATGGAGGCATAATACTCCATAGTGTATATTGACCACATCTTCCTAATCCATTCATCCGTTGAAGGGCATCTTGGTTCTTTCCACAGTTTGGTGACTGTGGCCATTGCTGCTATAAACATTGTGGTACAGATGGCCCTTCTTTTCATGACATCTGTATCTTTGGGGTAAATACCCAGCAGTGCAATGGCAGGGTCATAGGGAAGTTCTATTTTTAATTTCTTGAGGAATCTCCACACTGTTCTCCAAAGAGGCTGCACCAACTTGCATTCCCACCAACAGTGGAAGAGGGTTCCCCTAACTCCACATCCCCTCCAACACATGTTGTTTCCAGTCTTGCTAATTTTGGCCATTCTAACTGGTATAAGGTGATATCTCAATGTGGTTGTTTTGTTTTGTTTTGTTTTAAATTTTATTTATTATTGGACAGAGAGAGAGATCACAAGGAGGCAGAGAGGCAGGCAGAGAGAGAGAGGAGGAAGCAGGCTCCCCGCTGAGCAGAGAGCCCGATGCGGGGCTCGATCCCAGCACCCTGGGATCATGACCTGAGCCGAAGGCAGAGGCTTAACCCACTGAGCCACCCAGGCGCCCCACTCAATGTGGTTTTAATTTGAATCTCCCAAAAGGTTGATATCCAGGATCTATAAAGAACTTCTCAAACTCAACACACACAAAACAGACAATCATATCAAAAAATGGGCAGAAGATATGAACAGACACTTCTCCAATGAAGACATACAAATGGCTATCAGACACATGAAAAAATGTTCATCATCACTAGCCATCAGAGAATGTTATTTTTAAAATTATTTCTATTTCAATATATTAATACTGGGGAAATATAGACCTTTGAAGTATGCAAGCAGGCCAAAGAAATAATTCTCAAATGACTTTTTTAATCCCTACAATCAAGAGCTGCCTCTTCCCTGGAAGCCTAAATAATCAATATTTTGATATTTTAGACACTATTCTTAGTTATTCAAGTGATCCCTACTGTATTATTACAAAACAGAACTCAAAAAATTATCAGTCAAGAAAAATGAAAGCTTCTAGCAAAGATCAGTTAAAGGCAGGCCCCAAATAATTTACATAATGATATGTAAGAAAAGAAACTCTTGTCCAGTCATCTCAGTTTAATGCTAATGCCACACAGCTCAGTGGCACACATGACAAGCATTCGTTCTCAACAGAGAGGTCACCTGAGTAGCTCTGCTCCACATGTCTCATTATGAAAACCACTCAGGGAGCTTTAGAGATGCTGCCACTGGCAGCACCCAGAGAACCTGGTTGGCAGGTCTCAAAGGCAGCCTGCGAGTGCCTGAATAAAGCTGTGTAGGTCAGCCATGCCTGGGCATGTGGAAAGAACTGAATTATTTTAGAGATGCAGTTCTGCTTCAAGTAGGTTTGTATTTTTTGACTAGACTGGATGTAGATATCTCCAAATAGCCAGATGCTTGTTGTCAGAGATACCTAATATTTTATATTACTTGAATTTATCATAGCTTTCCCAGATATTTTATGACATTTTAGATGACATATCTACTTTTATACACTAAGCTTTTCCTAAGTTACTGATTTCTTTTTTTTTTTTTAATTTTTTATTTTTTATAAACATATATTTTTATCCCCAGGGGTACAGGTCTGTGAATCACCAGGTTTACACACTTCACAGCACTCACCAAATCACATACCCTCCCCAATGTCCATAATCCCACCCCCTTCTCCCAAACCCCCTCCCCCCGGCAACCCTCAGTTTGTTTTGCGAGATTAAGAGTCACTTATGGTTTGTCTCCCTCCCAATCCCATCTTGTTTCATTTATTCTTCTACCCACTTAAGCCTCCATGTTGTATCACCACTTCCTCATATCAGGGAGATCATATAATAGTTGTCTTTCTCTGCTTGACTTATTTCGCTAAGCATGATACGCTCTAGTTCCATCCATGTTGTTGCAAATGGCAAGATTTCATTTCTTTTGATGGCTGCATAGTATTCCATTGTGTATATATACCACATCTTCTTGATCCATTCATCTGTTGATGGACATCTAGGTTCTTTCCATAGTTTGGCTATTGTGGACATTGCTGCTATAAACATTCGGGTGCATGTGCCCCTTTGGATCACTACATTTGTATCTTTAGGGTAAATACCCAATAGTGCAATTTCTGGGTCATAGGGCAGTTCTATTTTCAACATTTTGAGGAACCTCCAGGCTGTTTTCCAGAGTGGCTGCACCAGCTTGCATTCCCACCAACAGTGTAGGAGGGTTCCCCTTTCTCCGCATCCTCGCCAGCATCTGTCATTTCCTGACTTGTTGATTTTAGCCATTCTGACTGGTGGGAGGTGATATCTCATTGTGGTTTTGATTTGTATTTCCCTGATGCCGAGTGATATGGAGCACTTTTTCATGTGTCTGTTGGCCATCTGGATGTCTTCTTTGCAGAAATGTCTGTTCCTGTCCTATGCCCATTTCTTGATTGGATTATTTGTTCTTTGGGTGTTGAGTTTGCTAAGTTCTTTATAGATTCTGGACACTAGTCCTTTATCTGATATGTCGTTTGCAAATATCTTCTCCCATTCTGTCAGTTGTCTTTTGATTTTGTTAACTGTTTCCTTTGCTGTGCAAAAGCTTTTGATCTTGATGAAATCCCAGTAGTTCATTTTTGCCCTTGCTTCCCTTGCCTTTGGTGTTGTTCCTAGGAAGATGTTGCTGCGGCAGAGGTCGAAGAGGTTGCTGCCCGTGTTCTCCTCAAGGATTTTGATGGATTCCTTTCGTACATTGAGGTCCTTCATCCATTTTGAGTCTATTTTTGTGTGTGGTGTAAGGGAATGGTCCAATTTCATTTTTCTGCATGTGGCTGTCCAATTTTCCCAGGACCATTTATGGAAAAGGCTGACTTTTTTCCATTGGACATTCTTTCCTGCTTTGTCGATTAGTTGACCATAGATTTGAGGGTCTATTTCTGGGCTCTCTATTCTGTTCCATTGATCTATGTGTCTGTTTTTGTGCCAGTACCATGCTGTCTTGATGATGACAGCTTTGTAATAGAGCCTGAAGTCCGGAATTGTGATGCCACCAACGTTGGCTTTCTTTTTCAATATCCCTTTGGCTATTCGAGGTCTTTTCTGGTTCCATATAAATTTTAGCATTATTTGTTCCATTTCTTTGAAAAAGATGGATGGTACTTTCAAAGGAATTGCATTAAATGTGTAGATTGCTTTAGGTAGCATAGACATTTTCACAATATTTATTCTTCCAATCCAGGAGCATGGAACATTTTTCCATTTCTTTGTGTCTTCCTCAATTTCTTTCATGAGTACTTTATAGTTTTCTGAGTATAGATTCTGTGTCTCTTTGGTTAGGTTTATTCCTAGGTATCTTATGGTTTTGGATGCAATTGTAAATGGGATTGACTCCTTAATTTCCCTTTCTTCTGTCTTGCTGTTGGTGTAGAGAAATGCAACTGATTTCTGTGCATTGATTTTATATACAGACACTTTACTGAATTCCTGTATAAGTTCTAGCAGTTTTGGAGTGGAGTCTTTTGGGTTTTCCACATATAGTATCATATCATCTGTGAAGAGTGATAATTTGACTTCTTCTTTGCCGATTTGGATGCCTTTAATTTCCTTTTGTTGTCTGATTGCTGAGGCTAGGACCTCTAGTACTATGTTGAATAGCAGTGGTGATAGTGGACATCCCTGCCGTGTTCCTGACCTTAGCGGAAAAGCTTTCAGTTTTTCTCCATTGAGAATGATATTTGCGGTGGGTTTTTCATAGATGGCTTTGATGATATTGAGGTATGTGCCCTCTATCCCTACACTTTGAAGAGTTTTGATCAGGAAGGGATGTTGTACTTTGTCAAATGCTTTTTCAGCATCTATTGAGAGTATCATATGGTTCTTGTTCTTTCTTTTATTGATGTGTTGTATCACATTGACTGATTTGCGGATGTTGAACCAAACTTGCAGCCCTGAAATAAACCCCACTTGGTCGTGGTGAATAATCCTTTTAATGTACTGTTGAATCCTATTGGCTAGTATTTTGTTGAGTATTTTCGCATCTGTGTTCATCATGGATATTGGTCTATAGCTCTCTTTTTTGGTGGGATCCTTGTCTGGTTTTGGGATCAAGGTGATGCTGGCCTCATAAAATGAGTTTGGATGTTTTCCTTCCATTTCTATTTTTTGGAACAGTTTCAGGAGAATAGGAATTAGTTCTTCTTTAAATGTTTGGTAGAATTCCCCCGGGAAGCCGTCTGGCCCTGGGCTTTTGTTTGTTTGGAGATTTTTAATGACTGTTTCAATCTCCTTACTGGTTATGGGTCTGTTCAGGCTTTCTATTCCTTCCTGGCTCAGTTGTGGTAGTTTATATGTTTCTAGGAATGCATCCATTTCTTCCAGATTGTCAAATTTATTGCCGTAGAGTTGCTCATAGTATGTTCTTATAATAGTTTGTATTTCTTTGGTGTTAGTTGTGATCTCTCCTCTTTCATTCATGATTTTATTTATTTGGGTCCTTTCTCTTTTCTTTTTGATAAGTCGGGCCAGGGGTTTATCAATTTTATTAATTCTTTCAAAGAACCAGCTCCTAGTTTCGTTGATTTGTTCTATTGTTTTTTTTTGGTTTCTATTTCATTGATTTCTGCTCTGATCTTTATGATTTCTCTTCTCCTGCTGGGCTTAGGGTTTCTTTCTTGTTCTTTCTCCAGCTCCTTTAGGTGTAGGGTTAGATAGTGTACCTGAGACCTTTCTTGTTTCTTGAGAAAGGCTTGTACCGCTATATATTTTCCTCTCAGGACTGCCTTTGCTGTGTCCCACAGATTTTGAACCGTTGTATTTTCATTATCATTTGTTTCCATGATTTTTTTCAATTCTTCTTTAATTTCCTGGTTGACCCATTCATTCTTTAGAAGGATACTGTTTAGTCTCCATGTATTTGGGTTCTTTCCAAACTTCCTTTTGTGGTTGAGTTCTAGCTTTAGAGCATTGTGGTCTGAAAATATGCAGGGAATGATCCCAATCTTTTGATACCGGTTGAGTCCTGATTTAGGACCGAGGATGTGATCTATTCTGGAGAATGTTCCATGTGCACTAGAGAAGAATGTGTATTCTGTTGCTTTGGGATGAAATATTCTGAATATATCTGTGATGTCCATCTGGTCCAGTGTGTCGTTTAAGGCCTTTATTTCCTTGCTGATCTTTTGTTTGGATGACCTGTCCATTTCAGTGAGGGGAGTGTTAAAGTCCCCTACTATTATTGTATTATTGTTGATGTGTTTCTTTGATTTTGTTATTAATTGGTTTATATAGTTGGCTGCTCCCACATTGGGGGCATAGATATTCAAAATTGTTAAATCTTCTTGTAGGACAGACCCTTTGAGTATGATATAGTGTCCTTCCTCATCTCTTATTATAGTCTTTGGCTTAAAATCTAATTGATCTGATATAAGGATTGCCACTCCTGCTTTCTTCTGATGTCCATTAGCATGGTAAATTCTTTTCCACCCCCTCACTTTAAATCTGGTGGTGTCTTCGGGCTTAAAATGTGTTTCTTGGAGGCAACATATAGATGGGTTTTGTTTTTTTATCCATTCTGATACCCTGTGTCTTTTGACAGGGGCATTTAGCCCATTAACATTCAGGGTAACTACTGAGAGATATGAATTTAGTGCCATTGTGTTGCCTGTAAGGTGACTGTTACTGTATATGGTCTCTGTTCCTTTCTGATCTACCACTTGTAGGCTCTCTCTTTGCTTAGAGGACCCCTTTCAAGATTTCCTGTAGAGCTGGTTTGGTATTTGCAAATTCTTTCAGTTGTTGTTTGTCCTGGAAGCTTTTAATCTCTCCTTCTATTTTCAATGAGAGCCTAGCTGGATATAGTATTCTTGGCTGCATGTTTTTCTCATTTAGTGCTCTGAAAATATCATGCCAGCTCTTTCTGGCCTGCCAGGTCTCTGTGGATAAGTCAGCTGCCAATCTAATATTTTTACCATTGTATGTTACAGACTTCTTTTCCCGGGCTGCTTTCAGGATTTTCTCTTTGCATTGAGACTTGTAAATTTTACTATTAGGTGACGGGGTGTGGGCCTATTCTTATTGATTTTGAGGGGCGTTCTCTGAACCTCCTGAATTTTGATGCTCGTTCCCTTTGCCATATTGGGGAAATTCTCCCCAATAATTCTCTCCAGTATACCTTCTGCTCCCCTCTCACTTTCTTCTTCTTCTGGAATCCCAATTATTCTGATGTTGTTTCGTCTTATGGTGTCACTTATCTCTCGAATTCTCCCCTCGTGGTCCAGTAGCTGTTTGTCCCTCTTTTGCTCAGCTTCTTTATTCTCTGTCATTTGGTCTTCTATATCACTAATTCTTTCTTCTGCCTCATTTATCCTAGCAGTTAGAGCCTCCATTTTTGATTGCACCTCATTAATAGCTTTTTTGATTTCAACTTGGTTAGATTTTATTTCTTTTATTTCTCCAGAAAGGGCTTTTATATCTCTCGAGAGGGTTTCTCTAATATCTTCCATGCCTTTTTCAAGCCCGGCTAGAACCTTGAGAATTGTCATTCTGAACTCTAGATCTGACATATTACCGATGTCTGTACTGATTAGGTCCCTAGCCTTTGGTACTGCCTCTTGTTCTTTTTTTTGTGTTGAATTTTTACGTCTTGTCATTTTGTCCAGATAAGAGTAAATGAAGGGGCAAGTAAAATACTAAAAGGGTGGCAACAACCCCAGGAAAATATGCTTTAACCAAATTAGAAGAGATCCAAAATCGTGAGTGGGGAGAAAGGGGATAAAAAGAGGTTCAAAAAGGAAGAAAGAAAAAAAAAAACAAAAAGAAAAGAAAAAAAAAAGAAAAGAAAAGAAAAGAATTTTTTAAAAAAGAAAATACCTCAGAAAAATGTAAAAAAGAAGAAATATATATATTAGATAAACTAGTAAAAAATCGTTAAAAAAGAAAAAGGTAACAGTTAAAAAAAAAATTTTACCCGAAGGCGAGAAAAAAAAAAAATGAAAAAGAAAAAATTAAATTAACTGCAAGACTAAAAAAAATCACAGGAAAAAAGCCATGAGTTCCGTGCTTGGCTTTCTCCTCCTCTGGACTTCTGCTGCTCTCCTTGGTATTGAAACCGCACTCCTTGGTAGGTGAATTTGGTCTTGGCTGGATTTCTTGTTGATATTCTGGGGGAGGGGCCTGTTGTAGTGATTCTCAAGTGTCTTTGCCCCAGGCGGAATTACACCGCCCTTACCCGGGGCCGGGGTGAGTAATCCGCTCTGGTTTGCTTTCAGGAGCTTTTGTTCCCTGAGCGCTTTCCGTAGAGTTCCAGAGGACGGGAATCCAAATGGCGGCCTCCTGGTCTCCAGCCCGGAGGAGCCGAGAGCCCATGGCCGCACTCCTCAGTGCGCGCTCAGAAAACCGCGCCCAGTTACTCCCGTCTGCCTGACCTCCGGCCGCGCTCCGAGCTCACCGAGCCTGCAACCGGTTCAAGGTAACACGGAGCTGTGAGCTTACTGTCGGCTCTGTCTCTGTAGCCGGCTTTCCCGTTCCAATACCCGCAAGCTCTGCGACACTCAGACACCCCCGATCCTTCTGTGACCCTGCGGGTCCTGAGGCCACGCTGACCCCGCGTGGGCTTCGCCCCGGTTTAGCCTCTGGAGCGATGTCCCTCAGCGGAACAGACTTTTAAAAGTCCTGATTTTGTGCACGGTTGCTCCGCCGCTTGCCGGGAGCCGGCCCCTCCCCCCAGGGTCTATCTTCTTCCCGTCGCTTTGGATTCACTTCTCCGCCGGTCCTACCTTTCAGAAAGTGGTTGTTTTTCTGTTTCCAGAATTGCTGTTCTTCTTCTCTTCGATCTGCCGATGGATTTTCAGGTGTTTGCAATCTTTAGATAAGCTATCTAGCTGATCTCCGGCTAGCTGAAGCAGTCTCAGCTTGCTACTTCTCCGCCATCTTGACTCCTCCCCTAAGTTACTGATTTCTTACTGAGTTCTTCAGATTGATAAGATTCACTAAAATTGTATCAAGTCTGTTACATGGGAGAGTGACCTCACCAACATGGTCACGCAGATCATTTGTGACTTCAACTCCTCACAAGAAAAACTAACAACTATTCATGGACAAGACACCACTGAGAGAATCCTAGAACATGGGGGTGAGGCTGAGATAACCTCTCTACCACAGACACTAAGACAAACCACAGTAGAAGGTAAGAGAAGTGGCTACATGCTGACAGAATTACCCCTCTCCAACAAATCCAGGGTAGAACCACACAGAGAAGTCTCCTCTGAGTCTATGGGTCCTCCAGAGGGAAAAGAGAAATGAGAGGGAAAATCAGCATTGTGGGTTGCTTTTTGGTGCCTCTACCCTGGTTTTGCCCCTCTGGAATATAAGGGGGGACCTGTAAGGTCTATAATTGGGAATCTGTCTATGTATGAGAATGGTAAAGGGGCTTCCTACAACCAGCACTCAGATCTTGGCAAAGTCCATACTTGCAGAGCCTAAGTAGTAGTCTCAGCCAGCAGGCTCATTCATCTACAAAACTAAATCAGTGGTGCAGTCTGACCAGGGAACTCAGTGGAGTGCAGGTCTGACTGATTTGTGTCCTCAAAGGAGGAATTTTGCCAGTCCTGGGGCCTGGTCTGCCTATGCCCAGGAAGATGAGTTGAGTCATAGTCCTACCTATTGTAGAGTGTGGCCCCCAGGCCCATCTGATGGGAAAGGTTGGCAAGAACATATGAAATATGAGTAAGACAGTGGTGTTAGA